>NW_011494755.1:2280013-2303133 GCF_000754665.1 Bison bison bison
CCCCAAAAAAAAAGATCAAGGTATTAAATACACATATAAGGAGTCTTCCTGCAATGGTAAGGAAACTGCCTTCAATGCAAGAGACCTGGGTTTGATCCCTGGGTTGGGAAGATCCCTTGGAGAAGGAAATGGCAACCCACTGCAGGATTCTTGCCTGGAAAATCGCATGGATAGAAGAGCTTGGCAGGCTACAGTCCATGGGGTTGCAAAGAGTCGGACAAGACTGAGCTACTTCGCTTTCACTTGAAACATTTATTTCTAGGTATTTCTGTTACATATACGGTCACAAATAATACTGCTAGTGGTAAAGAACCTGCCTGCCATGCAGGAGACTTAAGAGATGTGGGTTCAATCCCTGGGTCAGGAAGATCCCCTGGAGGAAGGCATGGCAACCCACTCCAGAATCCCAAGAATCCATAGGATTCTTGCTTGGAGAATCCTATGAACAGAGGAGCCTGGAAGGCTAAGGTTCATGCGGTGACAAAGAGTTGGACATGACTGAAGTCAGCATGCATGCACGCACACACATTGCAGCATTATGATAGCAAAACACAACCTAATTGTTAACAGTGCACTACCATGGTTCTGAAGGCTTCCCTTTTCTATGTTGCTGCACAAGTTGTATACTGTGCAGCAATATATAGATATATTCTGCATGCCCCCCCTCTCAAAATGTTATATAAACCATTTTTGGAATTGGCTTCCTTAATTAGAGAACCATTTCGTTGATATACCAGTCCTAATGTGCCTGACTGGATCGCTGGGACAAGAACTCAGGAAATTGTGTACATTCCACTTTTTTATCCAACTGTCCTTATTACACCTCATTTTACTTTTACACTGCATGGTACCAGTAGTATGTTTACGCCCATTTTCCACAAGGTCGTGGGATTAGATAGTACCTCCAGGTAACCCTACACAGCTGATACTGTTGTAAATGGGAGGGTTTTCATGATAACCATGAAATAGAGCAAGCGCAACAGTATATATAGCATGATACCATAGGGATTGGCATGTACACTGAGACTTGGGCAAGAAAGGGGTTCCTGCCCTGATCCTCAATCTCAGGCTGTACCTTACCACAGAATGAACAAGTGAAGCTGGTGAGGAATTGTGTCTACTCCTAGTCTATGTTCCATTACCCACTATAAACTCGACAGCCAGGATCCCATAATTCCCTGTCCCACCAGCCCAAAGCTGGCTTCCATAACACATGCAGGCCTCTTGCCCAATCCATCCTGAAGACATTCTGCACTACAGACATATACCGCTAGAAACATTTATTTCTAGGTATTTCTGTTAGATATACGGTCACAAATAATACTGCTAGTGGTAAAGAACCTGCCTGCCATGCAGGAGACTTAAGAGATGTGCAGACTTAAGACTCCCTTCAAGGGGAGGCAGTTCAGGAGTTTGGATGTGCAGAATGGGGTGTATACTTTCACGCTACCAGGACCCTTGGGCAAGCTGCAGCTAGAGGCTTAAGAGAAACAGTCCCAGGGGACTTCAGGGAGAACAGGCTGACCTGGTTCTCCTGTTGTCGCTTTCCAGCACATGTCTGAGAATTCAATCTTGAACCTAGATTTCTGTTCCTTGAGAAGAAATGTTTATCAAGATAGAAGTCTATATGTTATGTGTATATGATCGACTCTGAGGTATTTAGACACTTAAATCGAGGTTGGCCTCCATTTCTACCCTTTTGCCCCAGACCCCACCGTCTTAATAGTGGGCCAGGATGTGTATGTGCTACTGCGTCTGGATGATTTTTAAAAGATGGATATCTGCTAATAATAGGGACTGTTTTTACCAATCCTTGTACCCCTCCCCTACTGGACTGGCTAACCAGGTTAAAGTACACTGACTGTGATTCACAGTGAGTTGAAGGCTCACAGCTGGGCTCCCCTCTGGTATACTAGAGAAGTGCTGCTCCTGCCAGTTGAATGGTCTGTATACCTCTAGTTAGCTGTTTGTTCCCCAACTTACTTGTGCCAATGGCATTGTTTTAATTGTGTAATTTAAATATTACATAAACCAATGGAATTCAAGTATGAAAAGTTACTTATAAGGAAGGTGGGGGGAACTTCAGTGATGAAGATTAAGTTGCTGACGAGTTAGCTGTATCCAAGAAAATTGTAAATTATAGAGGATTACAAAAAAGAAAAATACAAATCTAGGACTCTGAATTGAGATTCCTTCACTTCTATCTTTAAGTTCCTGGTCCACTTTAAAGAAACATACCAGAAACTATAGATGATCCATTAAATTGTCTCTGGTTTATGTAAGAAAAGCTAATCAGTTGGTCCACATTTATAAAGACCGTAGTTTAAACCAAAAGAGTGGCCAGTGTTGGGAATTCCCTGCAAGTCCAGTGGTTAGGACTTCGTGCTTCCACTGCAGTGGACATAGTTTAGATCCCTGGTCAGAGAACCAGGTCTCCTGAATGCCTGAGGTGTGGCTACAAAAAAAAAAAATATTGACTAATGTAATCCTCTATTATAACTGTCTTTTTAAAGCTTTACATGGATCAAGTCTTTTTATGCACTTTACATTTATGAACCTCGTAACTTTCCCCTTTTGTTTATTACGACAGTTTTCAAACATGCATGCATGCATCTGACTCTACAGCCCAGTGGATTAACCCGCCAGGCTCCTCTGTCCATGGAATTTTCTAGGCAAGAATACTGGAATCGGTTGCCATTTCCTTCTTCAGGGGAACTTCAAGACCCAAAGATTGAATCCGCATCTCCTGCATTGGCAGGCAGATTATTTACCACTGAGCCACCTGGCAGAAGAGTAGAGAGGCTATTTATAATGAACACGTTTATGTTCATCATCTAGATTTATCAATTGTTAACATTTTGCCATGTTTGTCATTTTTAGAGTTCTAAAAAATTTCACCCATAAGTACTGCAGTATACATCAATGATGACACAGCCACATTCTATTAACATTCTTAGCAAAATTAACTGCAATCCGTTAGTATCATCTAATGGCTCAGTCCGTATTAAAATTTCAGTTGTCTCAAAAATGTGTTTTTATGGTTGCTTTTTTAAAGTCAGGGTCCAGACAAGGTCCAAACATTGCATTTGGGCATGTCTCTTAAGTCTGATTTTGCATTAGTTCTCTCCACCACCTTTTAAATACCATTGATCACATTCTGAGCGATTCTCTATAGCCTCTGTTAAGTCGAGAGTTACGGTTAAATGTGGGTTCAATTTTTAGGCAAGAATCTTTCACAGGTAGTGCTGTGTACTTTCTGTTGCATCACATCTGAAAGTGCATGGTGTGATGTTGTCCCAGGGTTAATGATAAGATTGATCAGTGGGTTCAGGGGGTTCCAGCCTAATCCACCTATTAGGAAATTCCCCATCAACATTTCAACTTAATTTTAGCCTCTGCTGATGAGGGTTGTTGTTCTTATTTCACTAGGAGTAGCAATAATTGTTCTATCATTCATTCTTTATTAGTTGGAATTCTTATTAGCATTTTGATTACACTGAAATCCTGTTCTAATAAGAAAGGCTGGATAAATGCTCAATGATTTTATCAAGTTTCAGGGTAGTGAGTTCATGCCCTGGCAGTCTTCAGTCTTAACTAATGAGTTTCACTTGTAAGGAACCATGAAGTCAAGAATTTTTATGTATGTTCTGTATTTCAATTACTAGCAGTTGCTGGGAGGGATTGGGGGCAGGAGGAGAAGGGGATGACAGAGGATGAGATGGCTGGATGGCATCACTGACTCGATGGACGTGAGTCTGAGTGAACTCTGGGAGCTGGTGATGGACAGGGAGGCCTGGCGTGCTGCGATTCATGGGGTCACAAAGAGTCGGACACGACTGAGCAGCTGAACTGAACTGAAGTTATTTTAACAGGAAGCTGGCCCCCACCTGATGAAAACTGCTGACCTTAAGCACATAGACCACACACTGGTTGAAAACAGATTGGTGATGCTGGAAACTTCCAAGAACGACATACAAGCTGGTCACGCACCCTGCTCCCTCCCTCACACTGCCTTTACAATATTTTTCTCCTAACTAGCAACTTGGAGATAGCCTTAGGACAGCAGTCCACCGTCTTCCTAGGTTGCAGGGCTCCTGAATAAAGCAAATTTTCCTTTTCCACTAACACTGGTCTTGAGTACTGGCCTTTTGAGCAGCAAGCAATGGAACTGGGGTTCAGTACTGGTGTTGTCTGGTTACATACAAAATAAATCAGTATGTACACAAAACTTCTGCAAGGAAAAGTAAGAAACTGATAAGGAACATAACCCTGGGAGGTGAGAAAGAAAAACACTTTTAATTTTATCCTTTTCAAAAAACAGTTCAGATTCCATGTGCATTATTGAGCATTTCATAATAGTAGTATTCTAGAATGCACAAAAATGTATATATCATGCATCAAGTTGGAAACCAAGTTAACCGACTAAAAATAACTCAGGGTGTAAGAAAATGTATATACAGTATTAGGTATTAATACAAAAATTGTTATACATACCAGCAGTACTACTATTATAAAATGCTGATTTCAAAATGAAAAAAAAAAAGTTTAGCAAACTACTCAGATATATGAGGAGAGTATTTTCAGTTTTCATCCTGGGCTGATCATAGAAATTTTTGTAGAAAGAACTTAAAATTACAGTGATTAGTGCTTTTAGTTTTCAAAATTATGTCAAAACTGATTCATCTGTGTTCCTTTACAGTAATTCTTTGGATTACAGTTAAAAGTTCGTCCAGTCCGGCACTGAATGTGTATTTGCAGAATTTAACAGGAGTGTAACAGTTCGCTGGAGCTCGGATGTTCCCCAGGCACCTTAATAGCAATATTAACTCAGTTGTTTTCCACGTGGATCAGTGGTAAAGAATCCGCCAGAAGACTCAGGAGAGACGGGTTTGACCCTTGGGTGGCAAAGATACCCTGGAGGAGGAAATGGCAACCTACTCTAATATTCTCGCGGGAAATCCCACGGACAGAGGCGCCTGGCGGGCTACAATCCATGGGGTCGCAAAACAGTCGTACCAGAATTAGCGACTACACAGCTTAGCGACTGAGCACGACGATCGTTTCCCACTCCATCCCCCGTCTCACCCGACGGTACCGAAACCAGAATCTGGAGTTATTCTGAATCCCTCTGCAGAGCATACACACTAAAAAATTATTCGCTGCTTATCTGAAATTCATATTTAACTGGCGTCCTATATTTTATCTGGCAAACCCACACACTTTGGGGAACACAGCTCAGCGGGTGCCTCTCCAATTCTTGGACCACTTCCTAAAATCTCAGATCGCCTCTGTGCGCTGCTGTAGTAGTTACCTAGGCAAAAGATATTATAAAAAAAAAAAAAAAGCCTGGCTACGTAGCTTAATCCCCCAAACCAGAAAACTTCCGGGTTCAGTAACCTTCGGCCAGTGAGGAAGCGCCGGGAGTCGAGACCTGCCGGTGGCCGGTCTCCAGAACGTGCTTTACGCCTCAGGCACCAACCAGACCAGTGCGCACGACTCCGCGCTTGAAGGCCCCTTTTGCAGCAGTTGCTGTGAGTGCCGTAAAGCGGAGTTGCCGCCGCTGTTGGCTGAGGTAAGGTGTGAGAGGCGCTGCTTGGTCTCCAGGGATGGGTGGGCATCTCAGGAGGGTGTCGCCAGTGGCTCGGCTGCCGTCACTGGGCATTCGCCCAGCTCTCTGGGCACCTGCCCTGGCCAGGCAGGCCACAGGTTGAGCGCCCTCCGGGCTGGGAATACTCTGCGAGGCAGTCCACGAGCACCTCAGGGAGGTGCTGCCACGCTTCTAGTCGTGTTAGCCACTAAAATCCTCCTCCCGGGATAGGATCGGATTTGGACTCCATCGAGACCCTTGTAGGACCCAGTTGAGGTCGTGACGTTTGAGTAGGGTCGTGAGAGCCGTCTCCGGGTTTGGAAAAGGATCTAGGGGGAGGAGGAGAGCGTTGCACGTTATGGGGCCAATGTGTGTAAAAGTGTAGAAGCATGAAAGGAGCTCCCAAGTTTGGGCAGCTCTGCGTATTAGGGGAATGGCTGGAGGGATGGGTGCGGAGACGGGAAGCCAGGAACGTGGCGGGAGCTAACGCCGGGGCTCAACTGGCAAGGGCCTTGATGCCCATGAGGGAGTGTGGGGTGCTTCCGCGGGCAATGGGGGAGCTACGATAGCTTTCTAGAGAGGGGTATTTGAATTAGTCATCCCTTTCTCTCTTGCTTTCCCTCTGGGTTCAGCTTTCAGTTCAGTTGGAGCAGTGTTTACTGACGTGTCCATTTTGTGTGCTTGATAATGGGATGGACACTGCTGGCCGTGTAAATAAAGTTTCATATGGCACTGACATATGCCTTTTGTTTGCATTATCAACGGGGGGTGTCGGGAAAGATTGACCCGTAGAGAGCTGACGCAAGCTTTGGATAGGAATCTGGGGAATTGTGTTCAGATTTTGTCACCATCACCAGTTCTCAAGTAACACAAGAGAAGTCACTTCTCTCTGGGCCTCAGATTTCTCAGATTAAAAAGAGAACCTCTATGATATCAGGTTCTTTTTACTTTTGAAGATAGTAGGTTTCCAAAGAATAAGCTTCAGCCAAAATCACTGCAGATGGTGATTGCAGCCATGAAATTAAAAGACGCTTACTCCTTGGAAGGAAAGTTATGACCAACCTAGATAGCATATTGAAAAGCAGAGACATTACTTTGCCAACAAAGGTCCGTCTAGTCAAGGCGATGGTTTTTCCAGTGGTCATGTATGGATGTGAGAGTTGGACTATAAAGAAAGCTGAACACTGAAGAATTGATGCTTTTGAACTGTGGTATTGGAGAAGACTCTTGAGAGTCCCTTGGACTGCAGGGAGATCCAACTAGTCCATCCTAAAGGAAATCAGTTCTCAATATTCATGGAAGGACTGATGTTGAATCTGAAACTCCAATACTTTGGCCACCTGATGCGAAGAGCTGACTCATTTGAAAAGACCCTGATACTGGGAAAGATTGGGGGCAGGAGGAGAAGGGGACTACAGAGGATGAGATGGTTGGATGGCATCACCAACACAATGGACATGAGTTTGGGTGAACTCCAGGAGTTGGTGATGGACAGGGAGGCCTGGCGTGCTGCAATTCATGGGGTCACAAAGAGTCGGAGCGACTGTACTGAACTGAACTGTGAACAAATACAAAAGTGAGTGATGGAGCAGTGCATTAGAAATTGGGGAAAAAGAAGTCTGGGATTGGGCTGTACTTTGAGGATGGGTAGAGTTTGAGTCATCCAGAACCGTCTCTATCAAGCACCATAGATAAAGGTAGAGGCAGCAGGAATAAGCCTCTGGGAGGATAGAGGATTTGGGGAGGATGGCACTACATGTTGAAGGAACCTCAACTGAAAAGAAAGTGCAATGTGTTCTAAAAAGGAAGAAAAAAGGAGTGAGAGAAATGTCAACAATACATAGAACTTGATTTCTTGGGTCTAGGTGATTGATATTTTGAACCTGTGTTTCTAAAAAGTGAATTTAAGTGCTGTTGATAAAAATGAGAATTCTATCAAAATTCTAGGATGTGATAATGTATTGGGAGTACAGTGGTGCAGACTGTAGTTTTGTGTTGCTAATAACTAGCCTCTTGGGCTGTCATTTAATTCTAGATCCTATTCTCTTCTGTAAAATAATGTTGTTAGACTTAGTGGTCTCTCTTCTCTAAAACTTGTAAAATGTGAGTCTGTGACAATGGAGAACTGTTCTCCAGAATGGGGCAGAGAGATAGTTGATGGAGAATAAAAGGGTTAAATTTGAGGTGTAGGACATACAGTTAAATATTTAGATAGCTGGAGTTTAAGAAAGTTAAGTAGTAAGGTTTCCCTCTAGATTGAAAATGAGTTTGCTTTGAGGGAGAGACTGTAAAGAGTCACTATAGGATGTATGTGTAGATAGGAGACTAGAGAAATGATTGAAAGAGATGTATAGATCTCTATAAGCAAGGACTCCTTTTCAAAAAGGATTACATTTTGGGGGTCAACATTTTACTAAAATAATTTAACAGTATTTACAGTAAATATTAAGCAACCATTTCTGGGAACTCTGGTAGAAAATAAATAATTCAGATAGATACAGTCTCCACTGTCATTCTGATGTCTATTCAGAAGTAACATCATTTACATACTTATTTATTCAACAAATACTTATGTTTCATGCCTGCAATGTATAATGAAGGCAGATGTTGTTCCTGTTGTCCCTGCATGTAAAGGCTATCGTGTTCTAAATCAGTGCTTTTCAAATTTGAATGCACATATGAACCACCCGAGGATCTTAAAGTGTGGATTAAATATAGATTCTGAATCACTGGGTCTGCAGTAGGGCCTAAGAATTTTTGACACGCTCCAACGTGATGTTGATTTGTTGGTCTGAGGACCATACTTTTAAGTAGCAAAGATTTATTAATAATTTTGTTGTCTTTATGAAAATAATATGTGTTCATTATAAAAATATCAGGACAGTGTAGAAAAGCATAAAGAACAATGTAAAAATCACACTAATGTCCATACTTAGAAATGAGCATTATTGATATATTGGTGAACATACATCCAGATTTTATGTATGTACATGTATTCACACTTATATATTGTACTAAGTACTTGATGCATGCTGAGTCATGTGTTTGATCCTGTTAGCTTTATAGTTTTACTGAGATCAGTACCCAAACATCCTCAACCAAGCAGCTAAGTACTTGCATTTTTGGGGGAAAGACTTTACCCAGTTACAAATAACTTGGTTTAATGCTATTCTGTTACTCCAAAAATTGGGAGATATTAAAATAATGAAAGCTTGTGGTGTTGTAGGGGCTGTAGTATTTGTTAACTGAGCCATAGAATGAGAGAACTTTTTTAAGTTTTTTTGAAAACTTAGTCATTTTTTTCTTCCCATTACAAAACCAATTGATATTCACATAGGATAAATAAAAAGGAAAAAGAAAAACACCTACAGTCCTCCCATCCCAAAGACAACCACTGTTCTTACTCTGGTGTGTATGCTACTAAGATAGCTCTTAAATGACCCATGAAAATGATGTATGTAAACTATGTTTGGGTCAAAAGAAATCCTTGGTTCCTCAACTTTCTGCTGCCTTTGCAATAACCATAATCTTTCGTTTATACTATAGAGTCTTATAACAGGGAACAGCTCACAGGTTGCCTGGTGTCTGTAGGAAGTACATAGGACCCAGTAATATTTGTGAACTTAATGGAAAAAAAGAATGAGGGAACAAACCAAACTGATCTGTGTGACATAAACTCTGGCTGTCACTCTTCACCTGCTGGTACTTGCATTCACCACTTATCTCAAATACTTTTGTACTGTTCTGGGGACACAGCTTTTCTGGGGTAATGGAAATCCATCATAAATCTTTTACAGTCTATGTGTTTGAATTCTACTGTGGAAGAATATAGAATATGAAATACTGAGGAATATGGAAACATGACAGCCTCCTGTCTCAAGGAACTGTAACTGATTAAGACTGACTGCAGAAATAGTACAACTACAAGTGCTGTGTGGATGTAAATGAGGGGACCTTTAGTTATCGGACAGCAAAGGGAATTACTAGTAGACTAAAGGTCTCTAGTTTTTTGTCTACTAATTTTATTGCTAGCATTTATCATGTTAGAATTTGTCATGTTCTAGGTACTCTTCTGGAGAAGGCAATGGCACCCCACTCCAGTACTCTTGCCTGGAAAATCCCGTGGATGGAGGAGCCTGGAAGGCTGCAGTCCATGGGGTTGCTGAGGGATGGACACGACTGAGCAACTTCACTTTCACTTTTCACTTTCATGCATTGGAGAAGGAAATGGCAACCCACTCCAGTGTTCTTGCCTAGAGAATCCCAGGGACGGGGGAGCCTGGTGCGCTGCCGTCTATGGGGTCGCACAGAGTCAGACATGACTGAAGCAACTTAGCAGCAGCAGCAGCAGCAGTCTGTCTTCAGAGCCTATGGTCTTAACTACTCAAAAGACAGTGAGAGAGGCAGGGTGTGGGGGAGAAACTGTTACGCACAGAAGGAATAGCATAGACAAATGCACCAAGGTAAGAAGGCACTGTATCAGTGGGTTCACTTAGGGGATTAGTACTCAGTTAGCCGTGGAAGTCCTTAAAGCAGGGGAAAGTGACACAAAGTGTCACTGTAGAAATGACTGCACTTTGGTCCCTGAGATAAGTATATCAAGGAAGACCTAGTAGTAGAGTACAGATCTTCCTCAATTTGATAAACTCATCATAAATTGAAAATGCGTTTAATGTACCTAGCCTGCTGAACATCATAGCCTAGCCTAGCTTACTTTAAATGTCTTGGGGACACATATGTTAGCCTACACAGATGGGCATAATCATCTAATATGAAGCCTATTTTATAATAAAGTATTAAATATTTCAGATAATTTATTGAATACTACAAATGAAAAGCAGAATGGTCTGAAGTGTCAGTTGTTTACCTTGTGATCACATGGTTAGTTGGGAATTGTGCCTCACACTGCCACTGTCCAGCATCATGAGAGATTATGTGGGACCTATTGCTAGCTGCGGGAAAAAAATCAAAATTCAAACACCGTTTCTACTGAATGCTTGTCACTTTTGCCCCACTGTAAAGTCAAAAACTATAAGTCAAACTGTAAGTCAGGGACTATCTGTATTCATGTAGGAGGCTTTCTATTTAGGCAGAGTTAATAAGGCCTTGACAGTTGGCTAACTATACTGGAAATGGGAAAGAAATGACAGCTTTTAGAGGTACTGAGAAGAATGTATAGTTTGTTGACTCATTAGATAAGGAGTTAGAACTGTAAAAACTGTTTTGAACATAAATAATTGAGAAAATAGGGATACCATTAACAGAATAGAGGGGCAAGTCATGAAAAAAATCTGGCTTGAAGGTGGACAGTGGTGTTTAAGAGGACATCACCAGCAGTCTGGTAAAATATTTGTAAGCAATAATCAGTCAGTAGACACGGGAAGTAAATCTAATTAAATGATTAGGAACAAGCAAATGTAAAGAGAACATCCGTCCAGATTTCATATCAAACACAGAACAGTACACTTTGTAGGCAGTGCCACTTCCTTCACCCTTTTACTTTGCCCCCATAAATCAGTCCCCTCCTGTCTTCATTTTCTTTCTTATCTAGGTCTTTCATTTCAGACATTCTCTAAAAGCTCACTACTCCATAGTCATTCAGAAGGAGTTGCTGTGTATTTTGGATTTTTCTGGAGCATCAAATGGAGAAACTAGTTTTTTAATCTTCCAGTGTCAGCATTTTGAGAGAGGTTATATTGCAAAGGGTTAAGAAGTGAATGAGTGGTAAGCAGATGAAGAGACTTCTTAAACCCTTACAGTCTAACCTTTGCTTCCGGGTTACTGACCGTCTTGCAAAGTTAGCAATGAAAGAAAAAGAACAGTATATTAGGACCAGCGGTATTTAAGTAAGATGGATAGCATCTGTTGATACTGGTGTGTTTTTGGCTTAGAACAGCTGAAAATGTTGACTTTTTTCCCCATCTTCTCTCTAAATTCATCTTAGAAGCATTTTCTCTTTATGTCTTCCAGTTTGCTACCTTATTTCAAAACAATGGCTTTGACTGTTTACACTACCCTCTTTCTTCTCTAATTTAGCCTCCTGTTTTATTTTGCAGTGCCGGATGTATTTGAATCTCAATTCTGTCACCACTGTGCCTTCCTTGCATTTCTTAGTGTTTCTGAGTAAATTGGGTCTAGCAGCACTGAGGGCACCAGGCTAACATACGTCATCTACGAACCTAACTTCACTGCTAGGGCTGGTCATTTCTTGTTCAAGGGCCTCTGATATCAAGAGAGGTGATCCAGAAGGCACAAGTGGGGAGAAGTGGAATAAGAAAGTCAGACAGTTTGACATTCTTTCAAACAGATCCCTATCAAAACAATCCTCAAAAGAGTAGTGGGGGACGGGTGTCAGGTTAAGGCAGATTCCAAAATTTTTCGTGCTATTACCATCAAAGAACAAGTGATAATGTGAAATGGCAATGGGAAGCTTAAAGAATATGAAATGCTGCTCTTGGTTGTAGTAAGAGCCTGAGAACTATCTTGAGCTTCCTATCCTATACATTTTTCCTTCAAATTTGTGTGCGGCTGTCATCTACCACTAGTTTTTTCCAGCCTTTCTCGTGCCTTGATACAAATTGATAATAAAGAACAAAAGAAAGGGTAAAAGAATATGTTTGTTCTTGGCTGGAGGTGACAGTCTTGGTCTCTAGTTACCCAGGCTCAAAGACTGATAGGACTGATAACTCTGACACCTATAACCCATTAAAGGTTCAGTTGGGAAGCTGATCTGCCCATTCCTTTCTTCTTAATTGCCAAATCCTAGTTCATGCACTAGTTAGAGCCTGTTTCCAAGTCATCTAAGACTAATTCTGTGCTGTAGTGTGAAAGTCGCTTAGTCATGTTTGACTCTTTGCGACCTCATGGACTATATAGTCTCCAGGCCAGAATACTGGAGTGGGTCACCTTTCCCTTCTCTGGGGGAACCTTCCCAATCCAGGGATCAAACCCAGGTCTCCCTCATTGCAGGTGGATTCTTTACCAGCTGAGCCACAGGGGAAGCCCAAGAATACTGGAGTGGGTAGCCTATCCCTTCTCCAGCGGATCTTCCAGAACTAGGAGTCGAACCGGGGTATCCTGCATTGCAGGTGGTTACTTACATATTAGCCTTCTCATATTTGCATTAGAACTGGAAGATACTTAGGTACTTAAACCTCATAACTTCCCTTAAAGTCCCCATTACATCTTCTTTTTTTTTCTTAAACATTTTCTGTCTCCTCCACCATCCCATCATTTAAATTTACTATCTGTGTAGTGTTCTTCTTTTCCATTAGACATGATATACTGCTTTCTTTATGAAGCTTTACCTAAGTATAAGTGAAAATACATTACTTGTCCTCCTCAGCATTTTTAATAGCTAAAATGTCACATGTAAAGAGAAATGTATACACAAATAATATTTTTCTTTTGGTTCTATGCTGTATTTCTCCATATGTTATTTTTAAATGTTTACTGTTCGGGAGTTAGAACTAAGTATGGGCATTAAACTCTAAAAATTCACTTTTTCATATTTCATATTCTGTTTTATTATAGAAGTTCCTGTAGGACAGAGAACTTTTTAAAATAAAACTTAAAAAAAATAGTTTTGTGTTCTCTTGAACATTGTGCAGTTGAGTATATTTAGATAGATATAAATAAAAAAAAGTATGCTAAAAGCATAAAGTATGCTAATACTTTTTTTATTTATAAGTATACTGCTGCTGCTGCTGCTAAGTCGCTTCAGTCGTGTCCGACTATGTGCGACCCCATAGATGGCAGCCCACCAGGCTCTGCCGTCCCTGGGATTCTCCAGGCAAGAACACTGGAGTGGGTTTCCATTTCCTTCTCCAATGCGTGAAAGTGAAATCGCTCAGTCATGTCCAACTCTTCGCAACCCCATGGACTACAGTCTACCAGGCTTCTCCACCCATAGGATTTTCCAGGCAAGAGTATTGGAGTGGGGTGCCATTGCCTTCTCAATAAGTATGCTAAATATACTCAAATAACTGCACAATGTTCAAAAGAACACAAAACTATTTTTTTTAAGTTTTATTATTTCTGGATATTAATTCAGTCATTTTTAGTGTGATAAGGGAGATGATTCATGTATTCTAATAACTGTAATGGAACAACAGACTGGTTCCAAATAGGAAAAGGAATACGTCAAGGCTGTATATTGTCACCCTGCTTATTTAACTTATATGCAGAGTACATCATGAGAAATGCTGGGCTGGAAGAAGCACAAGCTGGAATCAAGATTGCCGGGAGAAATATCAATAACCTGAGATATGCAGATGACACCACCCTTATGGCAGAAAGAGAAGAGGAACTAAAAAGCCTCTTGATGAAAGTGAAAGAGGAGAGTGGAAAAAGTTGGCTTAAAGCTCAACATTCAGAAAACGAAGATCATGGCATCTGGTCCCATCACTTCATGGGAAATAGATGGGGAAACAGTGGAAACAGTGTCAGACTTTATTTTTGGGGGCTCCAAAATCACTGCAGGTGGTGACTGTAGCCATGAAATTAGAAGACGTTTACTCCTTGGAAGAAAAGTTATGACCAACCTGGATAGCATATTGAAAAGCAGAGGCATTACTTTGCCAACAAAGGTCCGTCTAGTCAAGGCTATGGTTTTTCCTGTGGTCATGTATGGATGTGAGAGTTGGACTGTGAAGAAAGCTGAGCACCGAAGAATTGGTCATGTATGGATATGAGAGTTGGACTGTGAAGAAAGCTGAGCACCAAAGAATTGATGCTTTTGAACTGTGGTGTTGGAGAAGGCTCTTAAGAGTCCCTCGGACTGCAAGGAGATCCAACCAGTCCATTCTGAAGGAGATCAGCCCTGGGTGTTCTTTGGAGGGAATGACGCTAAAGCTGAAGCTCCAGTACCTTGGACACCTCATGCGAAGTGTTGACTCATTGGAAAAGACTGATGCTGGGAGGGATTGGGGGCAGGAGGAAAAGGGGATGACAGAGGATGAGATGGCTGGATGGCATCACCGACTTGATGGACGTGAGTTTGAGTGAACTCCAGGAGTTGGTGATGGACAGGCAGGCCTGGCATGCTGTGATTCATGGGGTCGCAAAGAGTCGGACACGACTTAGCGACTGAACTGAACTGAACTGAATAACTGTATTTCAAAACAGAAAATAGTAAAAGCCTTAAGGTTAGTTTCCTCTCTTTGTGCTCCATAGTAGCCTGTACTTACTCCTTCATAACCATTACACCTTGATAGTGTCTCTATATTTATCTCTAATACAGTCTAGCACAAACCAGAATAGTGTTTCTTAATAGATGTGAAGGTGGTAAGGATGGTGGTTGTGTGTTTTGGAAAATACTTCCCATGCTGTTCTTTAGGACTTCTTACCCTTCACCACCATCAATTACCATTCTTTTAAAAACTCTTACGTACTCATCTCTAAAATCTTTGAAGATAGAGAACGCTATTTTACTTATTTTATCTTCAGGGCTTAGCATTTTGTTGGCATCTCTCCCTTTTAAGGTAGACAGTAAATATTTATTCCTTGAAAGAAGGTAAGACTAGGAATTTATAGCTGGAAGAGATTGCTTCTGACTTGGAAGAGCATGAAAGACTTCATAAAGGAAGGTCATTGAGAGGAGTTGTGTAAAGAGGTATAGAACTGGTTCTCTGGAAATAGGTGAGAATACTTCAGACAAGAGGAAATGAACAAAAGCAAAGAGATAGTAAAGTGTCGTGTGTATTCCAGGAATACTTGGGCAGAGACCATAGACTGTGTGAAGTGGGAGAAAGTCTAAAAAATTTGTCTTATGTTCAGTTAGATTGTGAATGGCCTTGAATGCTTCTGTATTTGACCCTTGAACAGTACAGTCAGGGGTGCCAAACCTCTGTCAACTGAAATAAAAACACACATCGTGAGAGCTGTGAGTTTCAGTTTTATGTGGGAGATGGTCTCAGATAGTTGTGAGTAATTTCTTAGAAGAGGAAGTAGATAGGGGAGGTCAATAGATACATAATTTTGCAAAGAGGTATGTGCACTCGTGCACACATCTCTGTAGAAGTTTACTCCTAGTCACAAGGAACATGTATCTCAGTTAATGATTTTAGTGCTTTTCTAAATATGGGAAGATGTAAGAGTCCAGGTTCATAAACTGTTCTCCTGAAATATTTCCAACTATCTAAAGGCCTGTTTTCCCAGAGGACAGAGTGCTTCATGCTGCCCTTCAGCCTGAATTCCTTTCACATATATTATAGGTTAGCAACTGCATTGGCTAAAGACTTGATTCTTGTAGAACTGGATGGTAGGCACCATCCTTTACACTGTCAAAAATCTACATGTAATAGAGTCAGCCCTCCATGTCTGCAGTTCCATATCTACAAATTAAGTCAACAGCAGATCGTGTAATACTGTAGTGTTTATTATTGAAAAAAAAATCTATGTGTAAGTGGGCTTGTGTAGTTCAAATCTGTGTTGTTCATCGGTCAAATTTATGTGAAACTTGAGCTTTACTTGTAGATGTTAAGGAACCATTGAAAAATTTTGGTGATGTAATTTGATTCATTTATCAGCAGCTTCGTATGTCTATCAGTGTAAGATTATGAGTAGGCAGAAAGTGGAACCTGGGACATCAATTAGAATTAAGACATTTGTACAATTAGAGTTTAAATTAGAATGACAGTGAAGAAAGAAGAGGAAGTTGGTGCAAGAGATATTTTAGAGGTAAACTCAATAAGCCTTGGCCTCTTAAGTATAACATTACTCATTTTAAAGTGGTAACTCCATTCCTAATGACGAGATGGTCCTAGCAAAAAGGAATGTTTTGATGGGCTAATATTCTTATCTTGGCAGTTAGTTAAATTGGTTTGGCATTTACAGAAAATAAATAATGAAATAAAGTTAATTGGATATCATCTTGATAATAAAAATGTAGTTGTGATTGATGATATATTTTGGAGATTTAGTTCATGTAAGAATTAATAGTAGGTTAGAGTTATGTCCAAAAAGAGAACAAAATATTAATTCTGACTTTATTTTTCTGTAGTGGTTTATATAGGTCTTTTATATTTTCTTCCCATTTTTTAATTCAAGCACAGGAAAGACTGGACTATAGCACACTCCAAGTGTTACTTTAGATTTTAGGAATCAGAGTACAATACATTGATGTACTTTTTAACACAATTACAAAAAGCTGAGCTGAAATACTGAAAATAAAGACTGTTCCTTTTATTATCTTGTGAGCTATCCTTATCACAGTACATATTTGACTGTCTTATTTTAGGAGGTTTTAGCTGACAGCAGGACTAATACCATTATTAATATTGTTTGATGTTGCTAATCTTTAGTTTTAGGAGATAGAATATGATCATGATTTCTTCAGTTATCTGCTTGATGCATTATCTGTAAATCAAGTAGATTACTCACATCACTGGTGATATTTCTCTTAAGTAGTTTGTTGACTTTATGTAACATCATTGGATGTTTGCTATATATAAGCTTTCACTCTGGAAGCCCATTTGAATTGTTTCAAAATCCTACGAATTCTGATTTAAAGATGGCAGAGTAAAAACATTTGCCCTCTTCTATCTGAAATTACCCTGAAATAGCAAGGAAAATGAGAGACAGAGATGTATAGTTGACCTTTGAACAACACAAGTTTGAACTACAACGTGTGGGTTTTTTTCAGTAGTAAATACTACAGTATTATATGACCCCTGGATAGTTGAATCCACAGATGCAAACCACATATATGAAGGAAATGCAGATACAAAGGAACTATGTATATATATATATATATGGAGGGCCAACTATAAGTTATATGCAGATTTTTAGCTGCATAAAATGTTGGCGCCCCTAACCCTGCATTGTTCAAGGGTCAGTTATAATTACATCCTCAGTAGGACTAGAGTCCTGTATCCCAAATTGAAATATTTGAGAACTGTATGTCAAATGTAAGCAGGAAGAGATTAAAAGAGCATTCTGACAGAAAGAGATCTCAGGTAGAACTGACAGAGCAGTGAAAGATAGATCTGTTTACAGTGGTGTCGGCTGCATAGAAAGGCAGTAGGAGAAGCTTCCTTGGAATGTCTGGCAACATATTCTAGCAGGAAAGGAAGAACAAGTGAGAAAGCACACAGATACACGACCTTTGCAGGAAGCGCTCTTTTGATGAGGCAAGAAATAATGGCTAAACATCTTTCTCTTCCTTGTTCTCACATACATTGTCTCTCTCGCACACACACATGCACAGGACACCCTGTGTCATAAAGAGCTCTCTTGTAGGCTAGAGAGACTATCTTCTAGTCCAGAACACAGGCTTAATTCTTCCTCCTACAATCCTCTTGCAAATAATTGGCCTGGGTGAAGCTCATTTCATTCAAAGATAAACAGTGATAAAAAGAAAACGAGTACAGTATCTACACAAGTGTTACAGAAAGAAAAGCAAAAAGAAATGGAAAAACATGTGATGAAGACCCACGAGAAAACTGTAGTGGCATAACAAATTTAAGGAGACAACCACTTCTTTAAGGGCTTCCCTGGTAGCTCAGCTGGTAAAGAATCTGCTTGCAATGTGGGAGACCTGGGTTTGATCCCTGGGTTGGGAAGATCCCCTGGAGGAGGGCATGGCAACCCACTCCAGTATTCTTACCTGGAGAATCCCATGGGCAGAGGAGCCTGGCAGGCTACAGTCCAGGGGGTTGCAAAGAGTTGGACACGACTTGAGTGACTAAGCACAACACAGCCACTTCTTTAAAATAATAGAGAAAGCTAACTGGCTAGGAAGAAATAGTAAGACAGTGGTAAATAATGAGTCATAATTTGGCAGAACTCAAGAAAGAAAAATAAAATCAGGAATAAAAAGCCACATAGGAAACAGAAAAGAGAATTAATATTGTTGAAAACTCAGTAAGGGATATGACGACAGGCTTTTGAAAGTTGAGCAAAGTGAAATGGGAATGAAAGGAGATGAAACAAATGCTTAATTGTAGTTCTGGAAATAGAAATTCAACATTAGAACAGAAAAGTATTTAAAACACATAAGAAAACCTGTTGCAGAGAAAGAAATCTTGATTCTACAGATTGGAAGAGCACATAATGAAGAAAAACTAATAACAATCATTAATATCATTACATAATCTAGTTTTTAAAAAATTGTTTTTCAAAACTAAGGAATGTGTTCTTTGCTCATGCATTAAAAAGATCATCTTGCCTGTAGTGCCAGGGAAAGGATCACATATTGTGAAGGGAGTATTTAGTATTGCAGGACAGTGGTACAAATCCTGTAAGTCATCAGAGGAAAGAGGGTGTGACCTCAAAGCCAAACTATTAGTTGACACCTGTTTTTGAACAACGCAAGAACTCAAGGTAAATAATGCCCATATTTTAAGGAGAAGATAAATATCAGCCATCTAATAGACGAACAGAGATGATACAGTGAAAGGACTGGCAGGGAAACATAGTAGGAATAAGATTTTAAAAACAGAGATTGGTATTTGAGAGTAAAAAAGAGCTATAGCAAAGTGAACAATAAAAGTCAGGATTAAAAGGAGAGATGTAGAAGAGAACTAAAGCTGGAAAACTAAAGACAAAGTTTATGCATGAAGTAATAGAGGTATTAGTATACAGTTAACGGAGAAGGCAATGGCACCCCTCTCCAGTACTGTTGCCTGGAAAATCCCATGGGCTGAGGAGCCTGGTAGGCTGCAGTCCATAGGGTCGCTAAGAGTCAGACATGACTGAGCGACTTCACTTTCACTTTTTACTTTCATGCATTGGAGAAGGAAATGGCAACCCACTCCAGTGTTCTTGCCTGGAGAATCCCAGGGACAGGGAAGCCTGGTGGGCTGCCGTCTATGGGGTCGCACAGAGTCGGACACGACTGAAGCGACTTAGCAGCAGCAGCAGCAGTATATAGTTAAAGGAATAAAGATAAACATTTGAAGAACCAAATGTTGTGTGTATGACCAAAAGCAAACAGTGAAGAGGAGGTAAGAAGAAATAGAACTGTATTAAATTACTTGTTCTAAGGGAAGAGTCAGATGGGACCAAAGATGAACAGAAATTTTGAGGAATTCCCTGGTGACGTAGGGGATGTGGGTTCAGTCCCTGATCCACGAAGATTCCACATGCCACGGAGCAGCTAAGCCTGTGCACCACGACTACTGAGGTCACATTCTGGAACCTGCAAGCCACAACGAATGAGTCCCTGTGCCACAACTACTGAAGCCTGCACACCCTAGAGTCAGCAAGTCAAAACTACCGAGCCCATGCACCTAGAGCCTGTACTGCACGAGAGAAGCCACTGCACAGGAGAAGCCCACACATCGCAGCTAGAGAGTAGGCCCTGCTCTCCACAACTAGAGAAAGCCCGTGTGCAGCAATGAAGACCCAGTGCAGCCAAAAACAAATAAAGTAGTGTGTACATGTTAAAGAACAAAATTTTTTATCATGACTTTTTTTACACTTGCCAAAAACTGAAAATGTGTATGGGATATTTATAAAAACTGACCACAACCTACATCACATTAGACAACAGAGCTGTTACACAGGTGATGTTCCTTGACCAAAAGTTTATTTTTTCTTTGGCAGTGGCCTTAGTATGTGCATCAGCATCACCTGAGAATGTATCAGAATTGCAAACTCGGAGGCCTCACCCCGGTTCTACTAAATCAGAAACCCTGGGGGAGAATCCCTCCCATCTCTGTTGGTCAGTTTTTATGGATATCCCACTTAAGTTTATTTTTTGCAATTGTAAAGAATGCCATGATAAACATTTTTGTTCTTCCAGGTTTGGTCTTATATCTGATGATTTCTTTAGGATAGGACATTACCAAATCAAAGAATGTTCTGTTGAACTTTAGGTAACTTTTTCATGGTTAATAAAGTTGAAAAATTAAATATAGGCTTTTTTTTTTTTTTTTTGCTCTTCAGAAATATTTTTCACAGAAAACAAGATTATCTTTTTACCCCAAAAGATGAAACCAACTGGGTTACTTTCAAAAGACAACCAAGTGAGCACTGCAAACTGATGAGTAGAATCAGTAAGAACGTGATTTTGGTGGTTTTAACTTTGACAAGTTCTGCATTTCTGCTATTTCAGTTGTACTACTACAAGCACTATTTATCAGCAAAGGTAACATTTTTTTCCTTCTTTCTCATTATTAAACTTCGTTATAGCTGTATATCTTCCTAACATACTTTACTTTTGCAGTACCTAAAATCAATCAGTTTTTAAAATCCTTGCAGAAATATTTCTTTGAAATTCTCCTCTTCATGGGCATGATAAGGAGCAATTCAGAATTGCAGTTAAAAATTATTATAATAACACACTAAAAGTCAGAGGTGCAAAGTTTCAGTGATATTGAAATTTTCTGATAGAATTGTGTGAAAATTGTTATTTTTCCAAACATTTCATCACTCATTGGAAAGAGTTCAGTGATAAATAATTTTGATAAAATGTTAGACTTAGTTTAGTACAAAGTTGATTTTTAATATAGTGCCTAACAGGGAAGTATAGTGTTATAACTAACCTTTATTATAAACCTTTAGGCATAAAGATAAAGAGACAATGATTTAGAATCTAGTAGCTTCTGAAGATCTTATAAACATACTAATTCTAAAGAGATAGCAAAGAGTTTACTATTATTTGATGGAAGTTAATAGATTCTGAGATGTTGACGATATATGCCTGTTTAATAAATTAGAGCAGTCTCAATGTTGTCCATCTTGGGTAGTTATATAATTGTAGAATTCTTAGCTCATGACTATATGTATTTAGATTATGCATTTTAATGATTATTAGCCAGTTACATAGGTTGAACCTCATACCTGCCCTAAATGTAATGTTAAGTGCTGGGCTTTGCATTTACTAACTTTTATTTTTGTTATCTTCTTAGAATGGATCTGGTTTATCAAAATCCAAAGGAAGCCGAATTGGATTTGATGGCATGCAGTGGGTATGTATGACAGTCGAGAAATTCTTCAATTGCCAAGTTCATTTAGTTCATTCACTTATATACTTAATAAGTATTTGTTGAATTATGACAGTTTTAATAGCTAGCTTGGTGGGAAGTGGGAGTAGGTGACAGAGGGCAAGGGGAAGACACTGTGCCACGTGCTTTTATGGAGTATCACGTTTAGTCCTTATAGACTTGATGCTGCTAATACATGTTTGTCCTCAGTTCACTTCAAAAGATTAAGGTTGGTTGGCTAATAAGTGATTCCAGATTCTAACTGCTTGCTTCCAAAATCCTATTCATTGAGTTGTGGTGCTTCCCCAAATGAATAAATATGTGAAGAGCAGAACTGAACCAAGAAAATACAAAGAATATTTGCAAAACATGTGTCTGACAAAAGGTTGATAATCAAGGATAAATAAAGAACTCCTGCAACTCAGTAATGGATTTTTTTGTTCATATTCTATCAAATTGAACAAGTGTCCTATTCCTGGTTTGCTGAGAGGTTTTTATCATGAAATAGGAATTGAATTTTGTCAAATTTTTTTTGTGTGTTGAAATTCTCATAGAGGTTTCCTCCCTTTATTCTATTAATATGATTGATTAATTTTCAAATGCTGCCTTTCATTCGTGGGATAACGTATACTTGGTCATAGTATTTTCTTTTTTTTTAACTACAGGAATTAATTTTTTAGTATCCTGTTAAATGTCACTGCATCTGTGTTTATGAGGGACAGTGGTATATACTTTTATTTCTTTTTCTGTAATGTCTTTGTTAGGTTTTGCTATTAGGATTATACCGACCTCAAAATGAGTTTGAAGTATTTTCTCCTGCTCAGTTCAGAAACAGTCTTTGTATAATTGGCATTATTTCTTCCTTAAATCTTTGATAGAATTCGCCAGGGAACCATCTTAGAGTTTTTTCTTGTTTTGATGGCAAGACTTTTTTTATACAACAAATTCAATTTTGTTAATAGTTATAAGGCAAGTCAGATTTCCTGTTTCATCTTCTGGTAGTTTTGTTAATTGTGTTTTTAAAGAAATTTATCCATTTCCTCTAAGTTACTGAATTTCACGGCATATCATTGTTTATTCTAACTTTTTACTTAGTTGTCTCTCCCACTAAGAGGTAATAAACTCCTCTGGAGCAGAGATTATTACCTCTGGAGCAGAGATTATTATATTCTTGGTATTTGCATAATCAGTTCAGTTCAGTTCAATCGCTCAGTCGTGTCCAACTCTTTGCAACTCCATGAATCGCAGCACTCCAGACCTCCCTGTCCATCACCAACTCCCGGAGTTCACTCAGACTCATGTCCATCGAGTCAGTGATGCCATCCAGCCATCTCATCCTCTGTCGTCCCCTTCTCCTCCTGCCCCCAATTCCTCCCAGCATCAGAGTCTTTTCCAATGAGTCAACTCTTCACGTGAGGTGGCCAAAGTACTGGAGTTTCAGCTTTAGCATCATTCCTTCCAAAGAAATCCCAGGGCTGATCTCCTTCAGAATGGACTGGTTGGATCTCCTTGCAGTCCAAGGGACTCTCAAGAATCTTCTCCAACACCACAGTTCAAAAGCATCAATTCTTCGGTGCTCAGCTTTCTTCACAGTCCAACTCCTG
>NW_011494755.1:2303398-2303884 GCF_000754665.1 Bison bison bison
TGGAGCCCCCAAAAATAAAGTCTGACACTGTTTCCACTGTTTCCCCATCTATTTCCCATGAAGTGATGGAACCAGATGCCATGATCTTCGAATGTTGAGCTTTAAGCCAACTTTTTCACTCTCCATTTTCACTTTCATCAAGAGGCTTTTGAGTTCCTCTTCACTTTCTGCCATAGGGGTGGTGTCATCTGCAATCTGAGGTTATTGATATTTCTCCTGGCAATCTTGATACCAGCTTGTGTTTTTTCCAGCCTAGCGTTTCTCATGATGTACTCTGCATAAAAGTTAAATAAGCAGGGTGACAATATACAGCCTTGACGTACTCCTTTTCCTATTTGGAACTAGTCTGTTGTTCCATGTCCAGTTCTAACTGCTGCTTCCTGACCTGCATACAGGTTTCTCAAGAGGCAGGTCAGGTGGTCTGGTATGCCCATCTCTTGAAGAATTTTCCACTAGTTTTTTGTGATCCACACAGTCAAAGGCTTT
>NW_011494755.1:2303984-2332645 GCF_000754665.1 Bison bison bison
TTCACAGTTCACGTATTGCTGAAACCTGGCTTGGAGAATTTTGAGCATTACTTTACTAGTGTGTGAGATGAGTGCAATTGTGCAGTAGTTTGAGCATTCTTTGGCATTGCCTTTCTTTGGGATTGGAATGAAAACTGACCTTTTCCAGTCCTGTGGCCACTGCTGAGTTTTCCAAATTTGCTGGCATATTGAGTGCAGCACTTTTACAGCATCAGCTTTCAAGATTTGAAATAGCTCAACTGGAATTCCATCGCCTCTACTAGCTTTGTTCGTAGTGATGCTTTCTAAGGCCCACTTGACTTCACATTCCAGGATGTCTGGCTCTAGGTGAGTGATCACACCATCGTGATTATCTGGGTCGTGAAGATCTTTTTTGTACAGTTCTTCTGTGTATTCCTGCCACCTCTTCTTATGTCTTCTGCTTCTGTTAGGTCAAAACAACAGAATGATCTCTGTTCGTTTCCAAGGCAAACCATTCAGTATTACAGTAATCGAAGTCTATGCCCCAACCAGTAATGCTGAAGAAGCTGAAGTTGAACTGTTCTTTGAAGACCTACAAGACCTTTTAGAACTAACACCCAAAGAAGATGTCCTTTTCATTATAGGGGACTGGAATGCAAAAGTAGGAAGTCAAGAAACACCTAGAGTAACAGGCAAATTTGGCCTTGGAATACGGAATGAAGCAGGGTGAAGACTAATAGAGTTTTGCCAAGAAAATGCACTGGTCATGGCAAACACTGTCTTCCAACAACACAAGAGAAGACTCTACATATGGACATCACCAGATGGTCAACACCGAAATCAGATTGATTATATTCTTTGCAGCCAAAGATGGAGAAGCTCTATACAATCAACAAAAACAAGACCAGGAGCTGACTGTGGCTCAGATCATGAACTCCGTATTGCCAAATTCAGACTTAAACTGAAGAAAGTAGGGAAAACCACTAGACCATTCAGGTATGACCTAAATCAAATCCCTTATGATTATACAGTGGAAGTGAGAAATAGATTTAAGGGCCTAGATCTGATAGATAGAATGCCTGATGAACTATGGAATGAGGTTCATGACATTGTACAGGGACAGGGATCAAGACCATCCCCATGGAAAAGCAATGCAAAAAAGCAAAATGGCTGTCTGGGGAGGCCTTACAAATAGCTGTGAAAAGAGAAGCGAAAAGCAAAGGAGAAAAGGAAAGATATAAGCATCTGAATGCAGAGTTCCAAAGAATAGCAAGAAGAGATAAGAAAGCCTTCCTCAGCGATCAATGCAAAGAAATAGAGGAAAACAACAGAATGGGAAAGACTAGAGATCTCTTCAAGAAAATTAGAGATACCAAGGAAACATTTCATGCAAAGATGGTATTTGTATAATACCCTACAGTAAAAACAAAGGATAAGAGACTGATTTCATACATTTTCTCACTTTTTTATCTTTATAATTCCTGATATTCTAATCTGTTTATTATCTTGTATATGTTTTTACAAGTATTTTCAGGTTTTTGTGAGTAATCATTCATCCTTAATTCCATGAAGCATCTTTTTTGATGGGCATACATCCCATTGAAGTCATTATTGCTTTCATTAACGTAGGCTTTTAAGCAACAATGTATGCTATTTATTTTGTTTTCTTGGCTACTCTTAGATATTGTTTACTCCTAAGTGTGATTATTTGGTTTCCATTCTGATTTCAAAATTTATTTTTTGCAGTAGAATGTTCTGCTTATTGCTCAGCAGAATCGTATTTTAAAATATCAGTATTACAGTATTATTAGAAAGTCAAACTGTGTACAGGAATGGTCAAGCAGACAGTGTATTTTAGTTTGTCTTTTGCTTGGCAAGATTATTAAGCAGTATTTCAAATATGAAGAAGAGTTCCACATACAATTGATTTTTGGTTTTGAAAATGTTGACATGACTAATATTTTAAAATTGAAAGACCTGGTATTTCCTCTCCAACTTTTGCTTGAAAAGATTTAGCTACTACCAAGGGAATAATTTGTAAGTCCAGAGTTGTCATCTCAGATACTGCTTCCTCTGTGAAGTTTTCGATATCCTTTTGATGTGCAGTTAATTAGTTGATTGCTGTTCTGTACTTATCTTATATTGTAAATATTTGTACGTTGTCCTCAGTAGACCATGAGCTTCTTGAGAGCAGGTACAGTGTATTATTTATGTGTGGGTTTTTTAATGTTAGCAAAGTAGTAAGCCTGGTATGTATTGAATAAGCACTCTATATGTATTCTTATAAAATTAATGAATAAAACTTAATGAGATAGATTATTGTATTGGTTTAGAAAAATTAAGGGAATTCTTTTCCTCTCAAACAGCGTGCAGTTAAAAAATTTATTATGCTAACATCCAGTCAAAATGTACCCGTGTTCCTTATTGATCCTTTGATTCTGGAATTGATTAATAAAAACTTTGAACAAGTCAAGAATACTTCTCATGCCTCCTCCACTTCAGAATGCAAGGTTTTCTGTGTTCCAAGAGACTTTACTACATTTGCACTACAGTATCAACTATGGAAGAATGAGGTAAGATGATTTGCTTTCAGGTAATGGAATGTGTCTTTTGTAAAACAATATAAGATTAAACCAATTTCAACTGTATTTAAAATTTTTTATAAAGACATAAATTATATCAGGAATATTTTCAGCTATAAATAACAAAACACAAGGCTGCTCTGTCTATGAGATTTCCCAGGCAAGAATACTAGAGTGGGTTGCCATTTCCTTCCCCAGGGAATCTTACTGACCCCAGTTATTGAACCCACATCTGCAATGGCAGGTGGATTCTTTACCACTCAGCCACCTGGGAAGCCCACAACTGGAAGTAGATTTGTGCAGTACAGCCTTTAGTTAGGCCTTTGCTGTGTTTGATGAGAGCAACTTCTTTGTTCTTGACTCTCCTCTGTCATGATTATGAAAAGGCAAGCCATTTCATAGTTCTTGCTGTTTTGTCTATCTCCTCACACTCGAGGTCTGATTCCTTTTCAAGTTCTGTCTGGCCTTTTAAATTTTTCCTAAATTTACCAATTTATAATGTTTTTATTTCATCCTGTACAGTAGATTCGTGCTCTGAATGGGCCACTCTTACACTCAATCAGTACTTTCCACCTCTTAGGTTTATGAAGAAAGGAAATCCTACAGCAGTTAATTCTAATATAAGGAGAACCAAGGTAAAATTGTATTAGACAGGGTCAATTTAGTTTAGTCGCTCAGTCATGTCCGACTCTTTGCAACCCCAGGAAGCGCAGCACGCCAGGCCTCCCTGTCCATCACCAACTCCCGGAGTTCACCCAAACCCATGTCCATTGTGTCAGTGATGCCATCTACCATCTCATCCTCTGTCATCCCATTCTCCTACCCTCAATCTTTCCCAGCATCAGGGTCTTTTTAAATAAGACAGCCCTTTGTATCAGGTGGCCAAAGTAATGGAGTTTCAGCTTCAACATCAGTCCTTCCAATGAACACCCAGGACTGATCTCCTTTAGGATGGACTGTTTGGATCTTCTTGCAGTCCAAGGGACTCTCAAGAGTCTTCTCCAACACCACAGTTCAAAAGCATCAATTCTTCGGCGCTCAGCTTTCTTTATAGTCCAACTCTCACATCCATACATGACTACTGGAAAAACCATAGCCTTGACTAGACGGACCTTTATTGGCAAAGTAATGTCTCTGCTTTTCAATATGCTATCTAGGTTGGTCATAACTTTCCTTCCAAGGAGTAAGCGTCTTTTAATTTCATGGCTGCAGTCACCATCTGCAGTGATTTTGGAGCCCAGAAAACTAAAGTCAGCCACTGTTTCCACTGTTTCCCCATCTATTTCCCATGAAGTGATGGGACCAGATGCCATGATCTTCGTTTTCTGAATGTTGAGCTTTAAGCCAACTTTTTTACTCTCCTCTTCCACTTTCATCAAGAGGCTTTTTAGTTCCTCTTCACTTTCTCCCATAAGGGTGGTGTTATCTGCATATCTGAGGTTATTGATATTTCTCCCGGCAATCTTGATTCCAGCTTGTGCTTCTTCCAGCCCAGCGTTTCTCATGATGTACTCTGCATATAAGGTAAATAAGCAGGATGACAATATACAGCCTTGACGTACTCCTTTTCCTATTTGGAACCAGTCTGTTGTTCCATGTCCAGTTCTAACTGTTGCTTCCTGACCTGCATATAGGTTTCTCAAGAGGCAGGTCAGGTGGTCTGGTATTCCCATCTCTTTCAGAATTTTCCACAGTTTAGACAGGGTAAGTTACATTAATTGCTGCTAAAAACAACCCTAAAATCTCATTGACTTAGTGCAAAAAAGGAGTAATTTTCTCTTGACAAAATCCAGTGTGAATATTCTTAGTCAAGGGTATTCCTGGATGACTTTCCTATAAGCAGTGCCCCAGGATGCAGGATGTTTCATTTGTGTGGCCTCCCTATCCCATAGTTCTTTGTTTCTCTACATGCAGATAAAAGAGAAAAAGCAGAGATCTTATGGGACATTGTAAGGCCAGGCCTAGAAGTGGTATCTGATGTTTCCATCCACATTTTCTTTGACCAAAACACAATTTCACTCTATATCCAGAAAGGGGAAGGCAATTGTAATTGATACTGGTTAGCATTCTGTACCAGAATGATCACTTTTTAGACATAGTTCCAACCTTTAATAACTTTAATGCCTGGTATTACCACTTAGAACTTTGTTTTCCTTAACTGTAGATTAGGTGTAATATCTTCCCTGTTGACCTCCCATAGTTTCTATGGACATTAGATGAAATAATTAATGTGAATAAGCTTCATACACATTATATAAATATAGACTTAAAGAGGTGGTGGTGTAGAGTAGAAAGAACTTTGTATTTGGTTACATAAGACCTAAATGCTGGCAGTAGCTTTGCCTCTTGTTAATTTTGTCTCTTTGGACTTATGTAAGTCTTTTTCTTTATGTACAATATCTGTGCTACTTACTCTTTAAGATCGATGTCATGAATTCAACCAGTCAGTGAAAGTCGCTCAGTCATGTCTGACTCTTTGCAACCCCATGGACTATACAGTCCGTGGAATTCTCCAGGCCAGAATACTGGAGTGGGTAGCCTATCCTGTCAGGGGGAACTTCGTGACCCAGGTATCGAACCGGGGTCTCCTTCATTGCAGGTGGATTCTTTACCAACTGAGCTATCAGGGAAGCCATAGATGTTATATATAAATACAGTAATGTTTATAAAGGTTCTTTAAAAACTGTACATTTCTGTTCAAATGGGAGGTGTTCTTAATAATACTGTTTAACCATCCGTAGCACTGGTTGTTAGGATTAAAAATCTACCCTATAGGTTAATCTTTTTATGTGAGAGTTATACTATAACTAATAACTGTTTGAAATGTACTTTGCTTTATAGTATATCTTATTCTGTTTTCTAACGATGTATATTATGATAGACTTCTATTTTAGTAGCAGTTTGAGGCATTGGGATATAACTATGAGATGAGAAACCCTGCTCTTATGAAGCACTTTTGAAGATTATTAGAAGTTAAGTGGAGAATCACAGGTTTAATTTTAAGTCCTTACATTAACATTTACTTTGGAGATGCTAACCAGAGAACACTATAGTGCATGGACATTCTCATTCCAAGGGAGAAATTTGTATTGATTTTCATAAAGAGAGTCTTTGAACATGTCTTCCATGCTCTTTGGTTTCTCTTTTTGATGCTTTCCTTAATTCTCTCACCACCACCTTTCCTTCTCCACCTTCGTTTTTTAATCTTCAGGCAAAGAGCAGATTAGGACAATAATACAGAAGACTTAATTCAGTATTAAGAGTAACTTTAATTTTGCTACTAGTATTTATTTTAAATATTCAAACATTTAAAATATTTAAATGTTTCTTTTGTTTTAGGAAGGCTGGTTTTGGATAGCTGAAAATATGGGATTTCAATGCCTGAAGATCGAGAGCAAGGACCCCCGGCTGGATTGGATAGACTCACTTTCTGGAACTGAAATCCCCCTGCACTACATCTGCAAATTGGCCAGTCATGCCATCCACTTGGTGGTCTTTCATGAGAGGAGTGGCAACTACCTCTGGCACGGCCATCTACGGCTGAAAGGACATGTCGACAGGAAGTTTGTTCCTTTTCGAAAGTTACAGTTTGGTCGTTATCCTGGAGCTTTTGACAGGTAAATTCAGGGTCTAAAGGGAATACGTGAAACCTACCTTGTTCAGTCATGAATTCTTATTCTCTTTTTCACATTTAGTATAAAACTTAAAATGTATTTCATACAAATAAGTTTTGAAATGTAAATATTCAACAAGAAGCAACTCATGTACATATACTCCAGGAAATATGTATCAGAATGTTCATAGCAACATTGTTCTCAGTGCCCCAAACAAAATGTGGTGTGTGTACACAATGAAGAACCATGGGGCAGGGAAATGAAGAAGCTCTTAACTCATGCTCTGTGTAGCAACAAGATGAATCCTACAATGCTGAGTGACAGAAGTGAGGCATAAAAGAATACAAATCTTATTATATTTGTAAAGAGATCAGACACAGGATAAAGTATGTTTGTAGATATATACTTATAAGTAAAAGTGTTCAGAATGTAAAAACTTCAGTTATGAGATAAGTTCTTGGGATATAATATACAGTATGATGACTATAGTTAATTAACATTGCTGTATTATATATTTGACAGTTGCTAAAAGAGTAGATCTTTAAAAATGATACCTTATATGCTTGATCTTTAGCTATTTTGCTTATGTTGTATTTTTTTTTTTAATGAATGTACTTTGAAGAGGCTGCCAGTTTTCTGAATTAAGTCCTTGTAATAAGTCTTAATTTTTGTTTTCAGGCCAGAGTTACAACAAATTACTGTTGATGGATTAGATGTTCTCATTCCAAAAGATCCAATGCACTTTCTAGAAGAAATACCACACTCTAGATTTATTGAGTGTAGGTATAAAGAAGCTCGAGCATTCTTTCAGGTTAGAGTTAACCAAATATTGTACTTTACAATTTAAAGGAAATATGTTTATTTTTAGTATTTACCAGTTGAGGTGGGGGGAGGGTAAAAAGAGACTTAGGTAAGAAAACGTCTTTTCTGATTTGTCTGTTTCCTTCTAGATTGTTTAAATTTTTTAAGTAGATTAAACATTAACCTTAAGGAACAATTTATTCCCCAGTTGAATGGTTTGATATTTACGGAGACCTTATTTTATTTGGATAGACATTGACAGGTTCAGCACTGGCCTCTGCTTTTAGTTAGGATTGCCCACAAACTTTATAAAGATGGTACATTCTGTTCTTAAAGCAATCCAAGTAGGATCAAACCATGTAAAATACATACTTCATAGAAAATACAGTTTTTCTCAGAGGGTTGGCACTGAATATGAATTTTTTGTGTTTATGAAGGTCTTTCAAGATAAATGCTACACAAAGACCAAGTGCTTTTGAACTTTACTTTATTCTGTTGTTTTAACTTTCAGTTCAATAAACATTTATTAAAAGCCGGCTTCCCAGGAACTCTCCAGACCCTGGGGATATAAAGATGATTTTAAAGGACATTAAAGTTCAGCTCTAGGAAATGACATGAAACAGAGATACAGTGAAAGCAATCAGATCTGTGGTGGGGTTTTGGTACTCTAGTTTTTCCTCGTGCCCTTTATTTTTCTGGGCAAACCTTTATTTTATTTTATTTTCTGGGTTCCCTTCCAAGAAAGCTGTGTATCCAAGGACTGGAGGGGAATGACAAAAAGAAGTACCAGCTGTATTGTCACCAGCCAAATGCCCAGAACCCAAAAATGCAAGGGTTTTTTTTCTGATAGGTTGTGCTGGCACCCAACGTCTAGACATGACAGCCAGAGTAGGCCTTCCTAGCCCTGTTCCTTTAAATCTTTAGATTTGTGGCTGAAGCCTCATGAATGAGAAGCTGGAAAACTGCATGTGTAGCTGGGCCAGTGTCAGTGGGCAAGTGCTGCCCTTCACATCCCTACCACAGTGTATGAGGAAGCGGAAGAGAAGCAGACTGGTGCTTGAATTTCACCATCCATTCACTGTTCCTGTCTCAAAGAGTTTGTTCTGATTGCCACCTCTGTCCTAGCAATTATCACAATTAATTGTGAATGTCTGTCCTGTCTACCTATAAGATGATGTGAACTTTTTGATAGCAGGCATCTTATTTTACTCTCCTCTGTAGCCCCAGCATCTAGCACAATACCTGACACAAAGAAAAGATCCTATAGTGGTGGGAAAATGCATAAAGAATAAGGTGCTCAGAATCATGGTTTTTTCTTTTTTTTTCCAGAACACTTACTGGGGCTGCTCCATTTACTTGGCAAGCATTTGCCCATACTCATTTTATTGATCTTTGTTAGAAGGCAGTGTAAAATGTAAAATGTTTCAAAATATTGAGAAATCATGAGAATCAGTTCAGTTTAGTCACTCAGTCGTGTCCGACTCTTTGCGACCTCATGGACTGCAGCATGCCAGGCTTCCCTGTCAACTCCCGGAGCCTACTCAAACTCATGTCTATCGCATTGGTGATGCCATCCAACCATCTCATCATTTGTCGTCCCCTTCTCCTACCGCCTCGAGTCTTTCCCAGCATTAGGGTCTTTTCAAATGAGTTGGTTCTTTGTATCAGGTAGCCGAAGTATTGGAGTTTCAGCTTCAGCATCAGTCCTTCCAGTGAATATTCAGGGTTGATTTCCTTTAGAATTGACTTAATTTCTTATGTTAGAACCAGGAAGGTCAGTTTTCAAATTAAAGTGAACATACCTAACTTTGAACACTTGATGGCGCCAAACAGTCTTAAATACAATGCCTGGTGTTTAAAAAAAAATTGATGAGCTAATCTACTAGATCTCATAGAGCAGCCTTCTAACTTTCCTTTTTTAAAATAGATTTTTGGAAACGTTTTCAAACCTTCAGAAAAGTTACAGATGCAATACAAATAATTCCTTTTCCTTAACCATTTGGGAGTTATTTGTTGATATCTACCGCACAACCTCAAGTAATTTAATATTTCTTAAAAACAAGAACATTCTCATAATATCTTAATACAAAAAATCAGAAAATAACATAAAGATTATTACCATTTAATCCTCATTCAAGTTTTGCTAATTATCCTAATAATGACCATTATAATCAAAGGATCTAGTTCAGAATCACATGTTGCTTTTATTTTCTGTCTCTTTAGTTTCCTTAAATCTGGAACAGTTTCACAATCACTTTTTAACATTTATGACTTTGATACTTTTGAAGATTACAGGCTAGATATTTTGTAAACTGTCCCTTGTTTGGGGTTTGTGTGGTTTTTCCTCATGTTACATTGATATTATACACCTTTAGTAAGACTAACACAGAAGTGATTCTGTGCTTTCACTTTATCCTGTCAGATGCTGCTTGATTTTGATTTGCCCCATGTGGATGCCCACATCACCTGCTCAGGCCCCGATACCCTTGCCAGGCCACCACTGTTCACTTTCTTGCTCTGCCTCATGTAATGGTTCTAGTTTAGAAGAGTCCAGGAAGGGAAGGAGAACAGAGGGAAGTGTCTCCTGACTTCCTTTTTTACTTCAACTATTTTCTCAATCTACCAAAGCATAGGATAATACATATTTTTCTGCACTTGATTTTGTCTCAGCAGCAGCCATCAAAAAATAATTGGTGCTCTCCAGTGTGTTGAGTTCCAGTAAAAAAAACCATAGAGGATATGGAAATATCTGGATCCCTAGTTCAGGAATATCTAGAAAGCTATATTCATATCCTCTTCTACTACATTGCTCTGAGACCTGGGGAAAATTTCTGACTCTTAGTTTCCTCATCTATGAATGTGTGGGCACCTTCTGTTATCTTGTTATTTTTAATCTATATTTTGGGGAAAGATTTGGGCAAAAGTTGCCTGAACAGAAAAGATCAAATATGATGTGATATTTAAATTAGGATTCAGTCTTTTTCTAAACTCATGATAATCCCAAGATTTATATGAGACATTTTAAATGAAAAAAAAAAAAGTATGTTTGCTCAGTTGTGTCCAACTCTTTGTGACATGGTCCATAGACCGCCAGACTCCTCTGTCCATGAGATAGATTCTTCAGGCAAGAATACTGGAGTGGGTTGCCATTCCCTTCTCCAGGAGATCTTCCCAGCCCAGGGATCAAACCCAGGTCTCCTGCATTGTAGGCAGACTTCTTACCATCTGAGCCACCAGGAAAGCCCTATGTATAACTATAATTTTTAAAGTCCATAACACATGTAAAGAGTGTATAGGTATATACATGTTTATATTTGAACACATATGAGGGTCAGTTCTAATGAATGGAATTTCTGGGTGTGTCATGTTATTAAAGGTATGTCAACTGGACATAACTATCAGAGTAATATTTTTGTAGAACATAAAGTTTTCATTTATATTATTTGATTTGATCCTTTCAGTTACTCTGTGAAATAAGCCAAGATTCACCATTAACATTTAAGAAAACTAAGGTCTCAAAATGTAAGATGTGAGGTCTTGAGATGTAAGTCACGGTCATTATTGGCTGAGCATGGACTAAATTCTGAGTCTCTAAACTCCTAGCTCTAGACTTTTCTCCCTGCAGCAGGGATAAGAGCGTGCATCTCTCATTCCAGTCATATGTCCTAACAGCATTATGGCTCTGAGGATGTTTTCATATTAAAGAGATCCCATATATGTATTCTGGAGAAAGTAACTTATCTTCAGGAATCCCTCTTTTTTCCTAGCAATACTTTTTGCTTGAAATATATGGTCCTTGTAGGAACTGTATTTCCTCCTATTGTAAAAGAATGCCTGATATTTTAGGATATTGTTGGCATGGGAGGGGCTTAATCAATCATTTATTCATTTACCCATTTATCAGTATGTTTTAGTCACATATTATATGCTAGGTACCATTTGAAATTTGCATATACACTGATGGAGAGATTCAGTACCTGCCCTCAAGGAATCATCTTTACAGCCTAGTGGAGGAAATATAAATAGAATCAGCAGTTAGAATGAAATATGATAAGCGAGAATGGGCAAAATAGGTGAAGGGGATTAAGAGATATAAACTTCCAGTCATGGGTATGTAATGTACAAAATAGGGAATATAGTCAGTAATATTGTAATAGCTCTGTATGGTGACAGATGGAAGCTAGAATTATCATGGTGATCATTTTGTAATGTATGAAAATATTGAATCACTGTCTTCTACACCTCTATGAAAATTTAAAATCACTGTGTTCTATACCTGAAGCTAATATAATATTGTATATAAATTATAATTCATTTAATAAAGAAGCTCTTGATGTTTTGTACATCAAAAAATCAAAAAAGAATTAAATATAATAATTATAGTAAAAGTATATAAAAATAGTAACTTATGAGCTCATTGAACAGAGTTTTTCATTAGTCTGTGTCTACATATCTAGTAGCAAACATAATTTTTTGCTCTCTAATGTTGAACTGAAGAGGAGTCCTGGAGGAATAAATATATATGTATTCCTAGGAAAATCAGAGATTGTTTTTCAGAGGGTGGAACTGAAACATTCAAGATTTTATTAGTCAAGGGCATTTCAGACAAAGGAAGCATGTTATGAAGACACAGAGGCTTGAAAAATTGTGACATATTTGGTGAGTGAAATATGAGGAGGGTGGAGATAAAGGCCAGACCAGTAGTCTAGACCTAAACACAGTGACCTTGTCTGTCACGCCAAGAAGTTTAGACTTTGTCCTGTAGGTAGTGAAGCATTAGTGAAGAACTTATAATTCTTCTTCAGTTCCCGAACCCCCTAAAATGAAGAAAAGTGAAGAGACTATAGATAAATGACTAGTATTTGTATAGAATTTAAAAATTTGTGAGACATTTGTCTGTCATCCATTAGCTCATTAAATTCTCACAGCTGTCTTGCAGACTATAATTATTATCCTTTAATTACTGATGAGAAAATTATATCTGAGAGAGATTTGTTCTTTCATTCTCTTATTCATTCAGGCACTGTTTTAGACATTGGAGATACAGTGATAAACAAAATGAAGTCCCTTTCCTCATAGAGCTTATTTTCTTCTGAAGTGATATGCCCGGGGTCACAGCTAAAATGAAGTGAGATTAGACTTGAACACAGTCTGCTTCAAAAATCCTATGTTCTTTCTACTATACTATTCAGTCCTAAAGAGCATTTATACTAGTGAATGATGAAAATATCATTGAATGCATTGTAGTTCAGATATGCATGTAACTGTCTTAATTAGCCTTTTCCTGTAAAACTAGAATGTATAAAACTCACCCCTGGGAATCCTGATTATATTCCTTCCTCCTTTAACTTGGCTCTCCTAGAATCTGCTCTTTATAGTCTTATTTTAATGTGTGACTAACAAAGAATTCTGAAACCTGATTTTTATACTAGAAAAATTATAATATGGGTTAGTTTTCAAGTTTAATTTGGATGTCACAGAAATATTTCTGGTAACTTAGAAATGGCTATAGTATGCTGCTGCTGCTAAGTCGCTTCAGTCGTGTCCGACTCTGTGCGACCCCATAGACAGCAAGCAGCCTATCAGGCTCTACCATCTCTGGGATTCTCCAGGCAAGAACACTGGAGTGGGTTGCCATTTCCTTCTCCAGTGCATGAAAGTGAAAAGTGAAAGGGAAGTCGCTCAGTCCTGCCCAACTCTTCGAGACCCCATGGACTGCAGCCTACCAGGCTCCTCCGTCCATGGGATTTTCCAGGCAAGAGAACTGGAGTGGGGTGCCATTGCTATAGTATAGTAGCTTACTATTTGTTATATCTGTAGCAATACCTTGATGATAACACTGTGGAAGCTATGACCTTTCAGAAGCGTGCAAAGGAATTGTTGCAACTAGCAGCCAAAACATTAAAGAAGTTGGGAGTACGGTTCTGGCTGAGCAGTGGAACTTGTCTAGGTAAAATTCTTGCTTTTCATTTGTCTTTTTGACATTTCATCCTCTTTGGCTTTAGGGATGACTGCTTGAGATGACAAAACATCAGTGGTATTTGAAGTGTCATATTTATAGACAGAATAAACATAGTGCATGGAGCAAGGATTTATTGATTTTTTTAAAAAGAAATAACTTCAAAATCATAAAACAGAATTAGGAAGGCCATGTTGTGGTTCCCAAAATAATGTGTGTAAAATTTATATCAGAACATGTAGACTACATGTGATCCTCAGGTAATCTTTAGCATTTTATTATTTCTACCCATAGGTGGTTATTCTCTTTAAAAAGAAACTGTATTCTGTTTCTTTACATAGAAACAATACAGACAACTTGCATTGCATCAAAAGTTTCTAAGATCAAGTGTTTTTAAGAGAAACAATGAAGGGAATGTTATAAGGTCTTTCCCAAATCTTTTCCACATCATGATGGTATCACTGATGGGACATCATTGTCTTATCATATTCTGCTTATTCTGAGATGGGAAAGTTTAGAATCCAAGAAAGATTTCCAAATCTGTTTCCACTATTCATTAGATCAGACTTCTTTGAAATATAAACTTATTAAGAATCGTAAATTTTTAAAAATTCTTTCTTGTTTATAATGATAACTGATTATAGCTATTTTTGTTCCCTCTTAGTTATAACTATTTGTACAAAAGTTAATTCTGTTCTGCTTTTAGAGGGTTACCATATAATTTATTTAATTTGAATGAATGAAAGGAGTGCTGTTAGTAATTATGGTACAACAGGTATAAACAGGGATATATGGTTATCTTGTCATTTAAGCTTTGTGGAAAATTTACATGATTCTTCGTGTCAAGGAGTTTACAGCTAGAGTAAGCCACCTCTGCCTCTTGCCCTGCACAAAAAAGAGTACATCTCGTTTATGTGATATATGCTCTAAGGTTTAACTTTTTGAAGCAAGATTGTTTTGTGGACTGTTACCAAAATTCTTCTTAATCATTTCTCATGCTGTCTTTTGAGTTCTTAGCCCTTTAAGGGCATTTATAAAATGAGAGAAGTTGGATTAGGTGATATTTAAAGTGCCTTCCATTTTTTTCTTTTTTAATAATTTGTGATTTTTTGATAGATGTGGATTATAGATTTTTCTTAAACTGGATGTGAGATCCTCCTGTTCTTGGTTTCTAAAGATCTGTGTTAAAACTGAAATTAAAGTTTAGAATTCCAAACAGTATTTCCCAAAGGTAATTGTAGACATTTGTTTACTTTTTGAATACTTTGAATGAAAGGAGTAGAAGGATATTAAGGGAAAACCTAGAGCCCTTAGTAATATTAAGGTATAAAGCTTTTTCCTTTTAGAAAGTACAATAGCACCTAACTTAGATACATAGTAAATATATAGACGTATCTTTGGATGATATGTGAAAATGGAGGTTGATACTGCTCTTCTTTTTTATATGACCCATCACACATTCAGAGCTGTTAAGTCCTACAAATTACTGCTTAGGAAAGGAATATTGATTAAGCAAAAGAATTAAATTATGTTTTTAGCATATTTTCAAAGCAACTTTCACCATAGATTTATGAGTAAACATTTTAAGAAGTAACAGTGTTTTAAATGAATGGCTCAGTTAACATTATTAAAGCTAATAATTTATTCAGAAATTAAAGTACATCATGAAAAGTCTTGAGGTTTCTGAGTGCTCAGAGCAGGTGAAGGAAGGGAGGAATAAAAGAAATACTCTTCAACAATTGGCTCCTATGATCATAAATATTAAGTTGGGATCTAATTTAAAAATTCTGATAAAGCACACTAAATCTAATCCTGTGAAATAAAATACATTGTTATAAAGACTGTCCATTCTAATAATTACTAATTATTTCCAAACTTAAGTTTTTAAAAAAGTTTTCTTATTCCTTTTTTTTTTCTTTTTTTTTAGGATGGTTTCGGCAATGCAGCATTATTCCATATAGTAAAGATGTTGACCTAGGAATTTTTATACAGGATTACAAATCTGATATTATTTCAGCATTTCAAGATGCAGGACTCCCACTCAAACACAAATTTGGGAAGGTCAGTAATAAAAATGCTTCACTTCAGTAGTAACATGTTTCAAAAGTAAAGTTTATATTAAGCAACTCAGAGATGTTTCATATAGCATTTTATCATTCAGTATTGGCCAGAATGAGTTCAACAGAAAATTATTACCACTTGTGCCTTCTGCACTATTTAAGGAAAACTAGAAAACCTGGCTTTTTATTGACCACAAGAAAGTGAAAAGGATCTTGGACTCTTGAAGAAGAATTTATTGCCATTACATTAGGGAACAACATAACATAATAATTAATTAATATAAGAAGTAAGAATCCCACCTACCCTACCTGAAATGTCATTTATTTTTTTGTTCACATAGACATCATATTATTATCACCTCAAAACATTCCATTGATTTGCTTAGGACTCAAAATACAGAATCATTTCAAACATTACTTGGGTTTCTTATTTATTTCACATGTCCTAGGTCATAGTAATTTTCTCACAGGTCATTGTGGCTTAGATGAAATCTCCTTTTAGATAATTTAATTCATATAGCCTAAGCCTATGATCCCTGGCCATCACCTTACTCGTAATGTGCTTGTTCCCAGGGAGGTGTTGTCCTAGAAAGCAAGAAGCATGTTCTGTTTGTGGAAAATTACTTCCCTCATCATAATCATTCTAGTTTATTTAAAAATTTAATAAAGTATCTTCCTGAGGTCAAAGTCAAAGCAATAGAACTCTAATCATTCAGCAAATGACGTAACAGTGCCTTAACACCCAGTCTCTGCCTGGCACTGTGCTCTGCACGGATGGCAAAGGTGAATAAGGTACAGTCCTTATCCTTGAGGAGCCCACTGTCTAACTGAGAGAAAACAAATGCATGAACAGTTAAGTGGTTAGTGCTACAACAGACAAGTGTACCAAGTCCAATGGGAACTTGGAGGATAAGTTTGTAGGATAAGTTTCTTAGGGAAATGCTCTCAGAATTCTTTGTACTTTTATTTCTTCTTTTTTAATATATATAATGTAATGATATATGGGTTTCTATACTAGATTTACATAAGTACTTAGTTATTGATTATAATGACTTCCTGATAGTTTTACTTGGTTATTAAAGGGAATAATTTTTATTTGATTACTTTTCTTTTTTAGTCAGAAAGGAACTCTGGAACAGGATGTTTTGCAGAGTGATCCTGTAACTACTATAAGTCATTTATTCTGAGTTGTCTTCAGTTGTAAAAAGCAACATTATTTTATATACATTTAAGAAAGAAATCTAATGATTGTGTGCTACTGATGCATCCCAATTTCAGAGATGCTCCAGCTTGAAAAACAGTTATCTTGAAACCTATACTCTCTCCATATAAAACATAAGAATCTTTTTTTCTTTTGATTTAAAAAAATGTTAATTCCTTTGTTTCAGTCTGTAAAGGTTTTCATCTTCTCCCTAGGTAGAAGACAGCTTGGAATTGTCTTTCCAAGGAAAAGATGATGTAAAACTTGACATTTTTTTCTTCTATGAAGAGACTGACCATATGTGGAATGGAGGCACTCAGGCCAAAACAGGAAAAAAGTTTAAGTATGAATCAGATAAGCTCTTACAAAGGGGGCTTTAGAAATAACTGCAGAAGGTAGAAGTAAGGAAGTAACTGAAAAAGGGGTGGGATGGGGAATGACCATCAAGGCTCCACTGTTAGCTGATACTTCTCAGCTTCCCAAAGAGTTTCCCAGTTATGCTTGAGAAGTGAGGATACCTATCAGGACTGAGGAAGTGCCCCTGGGTTTGTCACTCCAAGAAGTCATTATGATTGGAAGCCCTTGAGTCATCAGAAAGGGAAAGGCAAAATAAGGAACAGAAAATTAGGCCCAGATTCTGAGCCAAAAAACCAATTGGCTGTTAGAGCTGTTGGAACTTAATAATTTGATGAGAATGGGTAAGGATCAATAAGAAGGAGATAGTTAAGGTGAAGTGAAGTTTAAGTGAGGAAATTGGGATTGGCTGGAACTGAGGTCATGAATGCTGGGCAAGCTCTGGAATGTGCCTTTAGCATAGACTGAGGCCCATTCTTTAAAGGATACTTTAAAAGATACATTTAAAGGATAATATGGTAGTTAACAGCTACCACATTTTGTCAAATGTAAGGTGATATGCATTGTAAGATGTACCATTATTGTATGTGCTAACAAGAAAGGAAAGACACTGCTAATTATAATCTTTTTTAAGACACCTGATTCAGATAGAAAATTGTAGGGGGAAAGTATCTCAATTCTAAATTAATTGATGGACTATAATATATTAGACTGGCATTTTGAGCATTTTTTTTTAATGCTGCCTTAGTCAAACGCTTTGATTATAAAAGACAAAAATGTAGAGTAACTGTGTATAATACCCTTTATGATGCAGTTGGCCTGTTGACAGTTCTGAGAGAGAGAGAATGAATGTGAACCTGAACCCAAAGAATGTGGGCTCTGGAGTCAGGCAGACCTGGAAAATGTCAGCTTCACCCTAACTAATTGTAGCCTTTAGCTTTTTTGAACATTAATCTCCTCATACTACTGTGGATCAGGCACTGATGGGAACATTTTTCGTGTATTAACACATCTAATCCTCATAACAACCATAGATAGTCTGTGAGGCACTGAGAATTTAAGTCATTTGTTCAACATCACAGCAGATAGGTCAGGCAGCAGCCTGTCTCTGGAGTTCATACTTTTAATCAGTACTCTCTACTGCCTCCCTGATACAGTATGAGGCAGTATGAGGCACTTAGTGGGATACTTAGCCCTTATTATCAGTAAGTGGTGGTTACCTTTGTTATAATTATTTAGTGTTATTAATATTATGATTGCTAGTGTGACTGCTGTCATTGTTGTCATTCTTATGGTTCTTATGTCATTCTTACTGGTTCTTATGACCAGGAGCATAGATTTACCTCACCAACTAGCTGAGATTAGGGCTTCTATCACTGAATAAACTTGAGCCATTGGGCACATTGGAGAATGTTCTGTAGCACAGAAGAATAATTCCAAACTCAGACTGGTTTCTCCTGGATACATAGACATTACATACTTTATTTGAATCTTTATTTAAAGGCAAGGAGTCTCCATGTAATATTAACCTTGTTCTGGAGATTTGAGAATAATCCAAACCTTTTTTCTCGAAGTCATAAAGTATCCCCAAATTGACATGATCCTGGAGTGTGTTCCTGAAGCTCATATATTATAAAATATTATTTTGCTTTATGACAACAAACACCTTCATGCTAAATAAACTCTAAGACAGAAATACTTAGTAAGCTAATAAATATGTAGTTGACACTCTCACTGTGGCTAGGTGAATAGGGAAGTGTTTTTTGACATTTAGCTAGTTTGTTTATTAAAATATAATAAAGATGCCAAACTTAATGTATAATTTCCAGACTTTAAAAAAAACAACAACTGTGAGATAGTATAGCATAGAAATTAAAGGCGTGGAGCCAGTCTGTTTGCTTTTGAATCCCAGCTATCCATTTTTACAGCTAATTATTTAACCTCCCTGGTCCTAAATTTCCTCAAATGTAAAATGAGAATAATAACAGAAATTGCTACATAGAATGGTTTTAAGAACTGAGTTAATCCACAAAAATGGTTTTGAAGAGAATTAAACATATCTTGAGTGCTAAGAAGTTATTAGTTGCTATTATTAATACTCTCAGCAGTAAAGAAAACTATTCTTCTTCTTAGACTTATAAGAAATTTATAAATCAGAAACCTGTATAATTATCTCAATATTAAACTGCCACATCTGTTCTTAGAGACCTCATGAGAATGTCACCTTTTGTTTCTGGAGCTTGTATTATAATCCTGTTATTCTTAATTTTTCTTCTAAAGCTTGGATTTCTTTCTTCCCACTGGCATGATCCCATGTCAAACCTCAGAAGAACTGTGCATTTCTAACCACTACATCTCTGGCTAGAAAAAGCTTCTTTCATTCTGCTTTAACTGCTCTTTATGGTAGCAGTGTTTGGGAAGTGTGAAGTGTTCTGATTATTTAATGAGAGAAATGAACAGTGATAGAACTGCCTGGACAGATGGTTTGAGTCCCAGATTTTCTATCATGTTACTGTGACCTTAAAAGGCAGAGAAAAGAACAGGGGATGGTTGTGAAGAGTAGTTTCTTTGGAAGATTCCCCCAGCCATATGCCATTTTCATTCTTTTCAGCACTATTTACTGTAAGAAACTGTAGAATTATCACCACTACTATTCCTAGAGTGAAAAATCTTTAAAGCTAGTCTAAGGGTCTTTTTATCTTTATAATATTCTTCTTTACTCATGTGTAGTTTATTCTGAGAAAAAACTTAATGATAATATAGAATACTTACCATTTTTTAATGGCTCAGATAGTTAAGAATCTGCCTGCAATACAGGAGACCTGGGTCAGGAAGATCCCCTGAAGAAGAGAATGGCTACCCACTCCAGTATTCTTGCCTAGAGAATTCCATGCACAGAGGAGCCTGGCGGGCTACAATCCATTGGGTTGCAAAGAATCAGACGTGACTGAACAACTAACACTTTGACTTTCACTGTTTTGTGTAAAGCCGAAGAGGAACTCAGGAAGGAAGCAAAAGGTTCCCCCTTTTAAAACTTTGCTCTGCATGCCTTCAGAATGATGTTTTGGTCATAAGATTGAATTATGATTACAATATTGATAGCAAATGATAAAGTTATAGCTACCAGGGTATCTAACTATATATAAGGCATGATGATAGGTGTTTTGTGATTTACTGTCAGATCATCCTCACATGTTCCCTGTGGGTTAGATATCTCACTCCCAGTTAGATATGAGGAATCTAAAGCTCAGAAAAGTGAAGTAACTTGCTCAAGGTTCTCTGGCCATTAGTGATAGGGCCAAGATTTAACTTAAGACCTGTTGGATTCTTAAGCCCAAATGCTTCTGTCTAAGAGTTAATAGGTTAAATGAGTTAATACATGTAGTAATGCATTTAGAACAGTACCTGGCACATAGTAAGTACTGTATAAGTGTTAGCCACAGCTGCAACTGTCATTACCATATTATTATTCTTTTATTATTACTACTCGTGTTGCACTGGTAAAAGCATAGGACATTCTACCAGTGTTAACTTGTATTAGTTACTCTGGGTAAGCATTTTTTTCCCCAGGTCTCATATTTCTTCCATCTTTAGTTCTTAGTCTAAGGCTGTACTTTACCTAAAATCTAAATTCTCTTCTTAAATATTGTCTAGATTTTTAATATTTATTTTTCTTCTCCAAGTTCCAATCACCTGTGATAAAAGGTGATGAATAAATATATTAACCTTGCCTCCAGCTGTGAAATTTTCATTCTACAGCTTTACAGTTCTTATAGATGCTGCCGAGTTTCCTCTGGATTATTTCTTTCCTTCACATCTGAATCAACTAATGTAAGTGGAGGCCAGAAGTTTAAGAGGCAGTAATAATGGTAATAACAAAAATTAACTTCTATTGAATATTTACTGTGTTCTAAGCACCATGCCAAGTTTTTATATGCATCATCTCATTTAACCCTCACCACAAATTTATAAGGGAGGTTTACTGTCACCTTCATTTTATGGGTGAGGAAATAAAGGCAGAGCTAAGACTTAGACTTGGGCCATATCACTTCAGAGCCTGTATTCCAACCCGCATACAATACACTGTCAGCACAATCTCAGTCATATTGTTAATACTCCCTCCATGAAAAGAGCACTTCTGTTTATTGACATTGTCAGAATATTATAGCTACCTCTGTATCCGCTGATAGAAAATTTACTACCCTGGGGCTAGTTGTGGGTTCCTTAGACCTTCTGTTATATGCAGCTTCTGCTTATTGTATAGATCTTCAACAAAATTGGATTTGTCCTCTGTGGGACTAGACTTATCCAAGTGTGACTCCTATATAATTTAACATTTCATTTCTGAAGAATTTATTTGCTAACTGCTATGTGCCAAGGATTCTGATGTGAATATAACTTAGTTTCTGCTGTCAAGAATCTCATAATCTAGACCATGAAACAGATATTAAAGTACTATCGGCAGAACATGATTTAAATAGGTGTCATGTATAGTTGAGATACAGATCAACTCTATCTAGAATTAATGACAAGGAAGTATGGCATAAAATATAGAGAGAAGTTTGTTAGATAGACTTGGGAGGAATATAAAGAAGGGTCTAATAATAGGTTTATTTAACTATTTTTATATTTAGATTGTTTCCATTTTTTATTACTAAAAAATTCCATGAGCATCTTTATACATTAAGTGAAAGTTTTACTGGGGATTGTTTCTTTGAATAGATCCCCAGAAGTGGAATTATTATTATCGTTTGATTGTGCTGTTTGAGAAATAGAGGGGTAATTGGGCAATCTTCCGATAACAGTAAAAGTACAAGATTTTACCCTCAGTGTTTTGTTTTATCCTTTGACATTTTTAAGGCACTTTGCAGATCTACAGGCCTCCTCAGTCATCTTTGTCAGCATGGTTTATTCTCCCTGCCTTTTTTCCCCCTATTGTTTTAAAAATAGACAGCTAATTTTGTGATAATTTTAGATTCACAGAAAAGAAAATAATATATTGAGTTTCTGGATACAGTCACCCAGTTTACCTTAATGTTAACATATTGTTACCATGCTAATTTTGTCAAAACCATGAAACCAGTCTTGGTGCGTTACAGTTAACTAAACATTATCTGTTCTTCACCAGTTTTTCTACTAATGTCCTTTTTCTGCTCTGGGATCTAATCCAAGATCCCACATTGCATTTAGACCCCAGCGTTTTGAAACTTGATTTTGGTCCAAGATTTTAAGTATATCACTAGTAGTACCAGCTTATTAGACATCATTCCATGTCCCAGTTCTGCTATGTGAGGGTATTGAGTTGCCTCCATTTAGAAGTTGCTCCTCATTTCCTCTAAATGGAAATAAATCTCCTCTTCCTCTGAATTTCCATAGATTTTTCTTTTCTGTTTACCTCTCTTACGCTGTATTTGGGTACTTTTGCTGATTTATCTGTCCTTTCTGAGTTATAGGTAAAATCAGTCCTGATAAATCTATCAAACTGAGTGAGACCTGAGCATTACTGGAAACTAATATCAGGTCCTCTCAAACAGTCTGTATTGTTTCCTTAAGATGTAAGGGTGACCTTAGATTGATGACTTGATCCAACCTAGCACCTTTGGAGAATCAGCCATGAAGTTGTTACGTCAGTTATTTTCAGTCACAGCTTCAAAAGCTGTAAAGTGGTATTGGTTGTTGAGTCCCCACTCATAGGCTCTCTCAGCTCCATAGATTGATAACTATGCTTGCATAGTTTTAGCTCTCAAAAAACACATTTGTCTTTTGAGTACTTACATCTGTGAAGCTAAAAAGACAGATATGAATAATTTCTTTAAATGAGTGTATTTAAAACATTAGCTTTACTAAAAATGATGTCATATTTCCTACTCTGTTTATACCTTCATATTTTACAACATTTAGACTATATTTAGCCCTCTTTAATTAACCTCCAAACCATAAAGGGGGGGACACTGAATGCACATTATACGGTAATTGTATTCTTATACACTATATAGAAGTGGCAGTTCTTCATTTGTTTTTTTTTTTTTTTAAGAGAAGATTACCTCGTAATGAATAAATAGTCAGCTTTTTACTTATGTGAAATAAATTTTAAGACATATTTTGTTGTTTGAATATGTAAGAGACTCTATAAGGTAGTATTCTGAGAGAAATGAAAACGAATTTTCATTAAAATTTTAAAGTGTTCATAGCAGTTTTATTCGTGGTAGCCAAAAAATGAAAACAACCCAAATGCCCATCTTTTGGTGACCAAATAAACAAGTTATGGTATGTTCAAACAATGGAATTCTGCTTAGCAACAGAGAGGAACCAACTATTGATACATGCAGTAACATGGATGAATCTCCAAAACCTTATGTTAAGTGGAAGAAGTCAGATAGGCAGAATATGTACTATGTACCTGCATTTATCTGAGATTGTAAAGCAGGCAAAAAGCAGGCAAAAGCAGTCAAGAATATAAAAAGATCATTGATCACCAGGGGCCAGGGTGGATTGACTGTATGCCTGCCACAGAAGCACAGAGAGCTTTAGGGAAGCAGGGTGGTAGAAATGTTTTATATCTTGATTATTTTAGTGATAACCCAGGTATATATATATCTGTCAAAACTTGAAATGGGTGCTTTTCATTATGTGTAAATTGCACCTTGAAAAACTGATTAAAAACGTTGAAAAAGAAAAACAAAAAAATCTATAACTTAGAAAATTGATGCTAAGAGAAAAGAGCCCAAGATCACAGTTTGAAACAAGGGGATATCTGGGACCAGAAATCATGAATTTGATCAAGGCAGACCTAATTGCAATGATAAACTTGGAGCCTTTTGCATCTGATTGGACAAATTGAATAATCTGAGATCAAAATAAAAGAAGCCTTTTATATGTTTAGAATGAAATTTGAAATCATAACTTAATCTCCTTTTTTCATTATCTATTATATCGAAAAGGAATACTATACTAATTGTCTGAGACAAAGCAAGCACAGCTGGAGTCTAATTACTTGTTAATGAGCTAAAGGTATAGTTTTTGAAAGTTATGCAGTAGAAATAAAAGTGTCCAGAGGCTTTGTCCTGTGACCTTAAAGAAAACTTTTGTGCATGCTTTAGATGAATAGTTTTTGATATGGTCGTTATGCATGCACATTCAGGTGTTAAATGATACAAGCTTTAATTTGTCTACTCATTGGTGATATAAATTTCTTCTAGTTCTCTGGTTTAGTTCTGTCCTATGGAGATTGCATAGGAGAGTTTGCCAATAGAATAGATGGAATCACTCAATTCACAGTGGAAGTCAGTGGAATACACAAGGTTCAATGGGTAGAATTTTATCTTATAAATATGTATATGCTATATATATATTCATTATATGTTAGAAGTTTGGGACAGGATTGGTGTATGGGATCAATAAAAACCTCAGAAAGACTATATTCTAGCCCAGTCTCTGAAAAGTTTGTTAGCCATATCTCTGTTATGTCTTTTGCTTCTGTATTATCTGTGGCAGGATTGTGAGGAGTTTAGTAGAAGAGATGGTTCAAAAAATACTAGTCAGCATGATGTAACTTTGGTTTTCAAGAGTTGATTCTTAGAAATGTTTAGAAAACTTTGGGCAGAATCGATGCTAATGACATGGTTAATGTGACAGAGTAATTCTCACTTTGTCATATTCCCTTTGCTCTAAATATTACTGATGGATATATCTAAAACACATAGCTGAGCTAAAAGAGAATGGAGTAAATAATGAAAAAGCAGTATTTAAAGAGAATTTCTAAATTAAAGACAGATAAGCAGGATAAATTGAAGAAAGTGGGGAAAACCACTAGACCATTCAGGTATGACCTAAATCATATCCCTTATGATTATAGAGTGGAAGTGACAAATAGACTTAAGGGACTAGATCTAAACAACAGAGTGCCTGATGAACTATGGACGGAGGTCTGTGACACTGTACAGGAGACATGGAACAAGACCATCCCCAAGAAAAAGAAATGCAAAGAAGCAAAATGGCTGTCTGAGGAGGCCTTACAAATAGCTGTGAAAAGAATGGAAGAGAAAAGCAAAGGAGAAAAGGAAAGATATACCCATTTGAATGCACAGTTCCAAAGAAAAGCAAGGAGAGATAAGAAAGCCTTCCTTAGTGATGAGTACAAAGAAATAGAGGAAAATAATAGAATGGGAAAGACTAGAGATCTCTTCCAGAAAATTAGAGATAAGATGGGCTCAATAAAGGACAGAAATGGACCTAACAGAAGCAGAAGATAACAAGAAGAGGTGGCAAGAATACACAGAGGAACTGTACAAAAAAGATCTTCACAACCCAGATAATCACGATGGTGTGGTCACTCACCTAGAGCCAGATATCCTGGAATGTGAAGTCAAGAGGGCCTTAGGAAGCATCACTATGAACAAATCTAGTGGAGGTGATGGAATTCCAGTTGAGCTGTTTCAGATCCTAAAAGATGATGCTGTGAAAGTGCTGCACTCAATATGCCAGCAAATTTGGAAAACTCAGCAGTGGCCACAGGACTGGAAAAGGTCAGTTTTCATTCCAATCCCAAAGAAAGGCAATGCCAAAGAATGCTCAAACTACCACACATTTGCACTCATCTCACACGCTAGTAAAGTAATGCTCAAAATTCTCCGAGCCAGGCTTCAGCAATACGTGAACCGTGAACTTCCAGATGTTCAAGCTGGTTTTAGAAAAGGCAGAGGAACCAGAAATCAAACTGCCAACACCCGCTGGATCATCGAAAAAGCAAGAGAGTTTCAGAAAAATACCTATTTCTGCTTTATTGACTATGCCAAATCCTTTGGCTGTGTGGATCACAAAAAACTGTGGAAAATTCTGAAAGAGATGAGACTACCAGACCACCTGACCTGCCTCTTGAGAAATCTGTATGCAGGTCAGGATCAAATAGTTATAACTGGACATGGAACAACAGACTGGTTCCAAATAGGAAAAGGAGTACCTTAAGGCTGTATATTGTCACCCTGCTTATTTAACTTATATGCAGAGTACATCATGAGAAACACTGGGCTGGAAGAAGCACAAGCTGGAATCAAGACTGCTGGGAGAAATATCAATAACCTCAGATATGCAGATGACACCACCCTTATGGCAGAAAGTGAAGAGGAACTAAAGAGCGTCTTGATGAAAGTGAAAGAGGAGAGTGGAAAAAGTTGGCTTAAAGCTCAACATTCAGAAAACTAAGATCATGGCATCCGGTCCCATCACTTCATGGCAAATAGATGGAGAAACAGTGACAGACTTTATTTTTCTGGGCTCCAAAATCACTGCAGATGGTGACTGCAGCCATGAAATTAAAAGACACTTACTCCTTGGAAGGAAAGTTATGACCAACCTAGACAGCACATTAAGAAGTGGAGACATTACTTTGCCAGCAGAGGTCCATCTAGTCAGTTCAGTTCAGTCGCTCAGTCTTATCCGAGTCTTTGCGATTTCATGAACTGCAGCCCGCCAGGCCTCCCTGTCCATCACCAACTCACAGAGTCCACCCAAACCCATGTCCATCAAGTTGGTGATGCCATCCAACCATCTCATCCTCTGTCGTGCCCTTCTCCTCCTGCCCCCAATCTTTGCCAGCATCAGGGTCTTTTCCAATGAGTCAGCTCTTCACATCAGGTGGCCAAAGTATTGGAGTTTCACCTTCAACATCAGTCCTTCCAATGAACACCCAGGACTGATCTCCCTTAAGATGGACTGCTTGGATTTCCTTGCAGTCCAAGGGACTCTAAAGAGTCTTCTCCATTATCACAGTTCAAAAGCATCAATTCTTCTGCACTCAACTTTCTTTATAGTCCAACTCTCACATCCATACATGACCACCTTGGACTGCATGGAGATCCAACCAGTCCATCCTAAAGGAGATGAGTCCTGGGTGTTCATTGGAAGGACTGATGATAAAGCTGAAACTCCAGTACTTTGGTCACCTGATTCGAAGAGCTGACTCATTGGAAAAGATCCACTATAAATGGAGCATTACACAAGTTAATTAATGTAACTACATATGAAAACTTGTAGAATTCAGTTAGAAGGATAGAGGTAAACTTGTAGCCTTGAAAACATTTAAGTATGAAAGAATAGATTTTAAAAAATAAAGTTACCAACTGAAGAAATTAAAAGAACAGCACAGTCAGCCCAAGGAAAGTAAAAAAAGGAAACCTAGAGAAATTAATGAAATGAAAATACTGTATCAAAGACCAACAAATCAAAATGCTAGTTCTTAAATTATAAAAGGTAAAATCAAAGACAATATTCAGTACTCAAACCCTGCATGTTTGGCTTTAGAATTTATGCTCTCAGCTTTGTTACACTGACTGAAAAGAAAATCTGTGGACTACTAAGACAAGTCTCAAGTGTGATAATTAGGTAAAATGTGGAAAATGATAAAATTTTCTGGAAATAATATCAATATCAACTCAAGAACACCTAAAGAACTTATACTCATTAATGAAATTGAATTACTAATTAAAAATCCTCCTTTTCTTTTCTTTTCCCTACCAAAGACTTAGAAAATCTATAGGTAACTTTTACAATGCCTTCATAGTATAGATTATTCCCTATATTAAATAATTTATTTTGGGGAAAAAAAAAAACCTTATTTTAATGCATTCATTTTGACTAATAGCAAAACTGAACTTGAGCAGTACCAAAAAAAATTTTATGGGAAATTACTGTCTTAGTGAACACAGAGGAAAATATCCTAAATGAAATGCGAAAGAATAGAATTTTTTCGTGTATGTGTATTAGTGTAATTCTCAACACTTGAAGATTCAAGGAATAAAAAAGTACATGATTATTTCAATAGATGACATTAAAGACATTTGATATATTTCATAATTAACAATAACAAAAGACCTTTTAGTAAACTTGTAAAAGGGATCTGAAATTTCTTTAAACCTGGTAAAGGGAATATACCAAAGACCTATTGAGCAATCGTATTTAATGGTAAAACTTCAGAAGTGCTTGTCTCTTTTCTTAATCATTAATTAATTTTTAATTAAATTTATTTTTTAATTGAAGGGAAATTACTTTACAATATTGTGTTGGTTTCTGTCATTCAACAATGTGAATTAGCCATAATAATACATATATCCCCTCCCTCTTGAGCCTCCCTGCTCCCATCACCCCACCCCTCTAGGTCATCATAGAGTGCCAGGCTGGGCTCCCTGTGTTACATAACAACTTCTCACCAGCTATCTAGTTTACATGATAGTGTGTATATATATATGCCTTTGGCTACTTCCTCCATTCATCCCACCCTCTCCTTCCCCCGTTGTGTCCTCAAGTCTATTCTCTACATCTGTGTCTCCATTCCTTCCCTCCAAATAGGTTCATCAGTACGATTTTTCTAGATTCTATATATATGCATTAATACACAATATTTGTTTCTTTCTGACTTACTTCACTTTGTATAACAGGCTCTAGGTTTTTTTCTGATTTTAAGAGAAGGGCTCCCTTCTCTTAAAATCAGAAGGAAAAACGTAATAATGTGCGCTGTCTCTGCTTTTATTAAGCAGTATGCTAGAGGGCTTAGGCACTGCAGTTACACAAGAAAAAGACATTAAGAGTTAAAAGTGAAGACAGAATTGGTAATGAGAATAAACTAGCGTTTTGCAAGAAATTCTTGTTTTAAAAAATGGCTTTCCTATTCCAACTCTAGAGTTTAATGCAAACTTAAGTTTAAAAAGTTCAGATTCGGTTGTAATAGATGCTGTCTCTGTCTCACTTAGACTAGCTAACTAACAACAGTAAAAACAGTGTTTGTCACTTAGCTATTATGTTTATAGGTTGTACAATTGATGAAATTAGTTTATCCAGCCACCAATAAGTAGTTTTACAGATTTTAAGGATGTCTGTGAGGGAAAATCTATTCCAACTAAATTCTACTGTTTTTTGCAAAACTAAAATGAAGTAAAAGCGGTATGAAATAGAAAATAAATGGATTTTTTGTGTGTGATAAGATCCCTTGAACTTACATTCTGATTGGGGCTTGCTTCAATTCAATTCAGTTCAGTTCAGTCGCTCAGTCGTGTCCGACTCTTTGCGACCCCATGAATTGCAGCACGCCAGGCCTCCCTGTCCATCACCAACTCCCAGAGTTCACTCAGACTCATG
>NW_011494755.1:2332745-2339943 GCF_000754665.1 Bison bison bison
GGCCTCCCTGTCCATCACCAACTCCCAGAGTTCACTCAGACTCATGTCCATCAAGTCGGTGATGCCATCCAGCCATCTCATCCTCTGTCGTCCCCTTCTCCTCCTGCCCCCAATCCCTCCCAGCATCACAGTCTTTTCCAATGAGTCAACTCTTCGCATGAGGTGGCCAAAGTACTGGAGTTTCAGCTTTAGCATCATTCCTTCCAAAGAAATCCCAGGGCTGATCTCCTTCAGAATGGACTGGTTGGATCTCCTTGCAGTCCAAGGGACTCTCAAGAGTCTTCTCCAACACTACACTTCAAAAGCATCAATTCTTCAGCACTCAGCTTTCTTTATAGTCCAACTCTCACATCCATACATGACCACAGGAAAAATCATAGCCTTGACTAGATGGACCTTTGTTGGCTTGCTTAGTCTGAATTAAATCTGTGCACGTTTTTGATCCTATCTCAGAACTTTAAAGTAAAAACTGCTTAGGAGAACTTAATCTGGGCTTTAAAAGCTAACATAACATCGACTATATTATAGTCTTAGTTATTATTCACTGGTAACTTGGACAGAGCGTGGTGTTCTGAGTCACTTAACACCCTACCCCCACAACTTCCTCTCCACAATCCCATTTTACAGTCAGTTTTTACATTTTATGGTTTGTTTACCTTCCCTCTTTTCCTAGGAAGCTGGAGTTTTCTTTTTGCTGAAAGGCTTAAAAATTATCTGGCGAAAAGAAGACCACAGTTTTAGGGATATTTCTATTTAGGAACAAAAATTAACATTTGAGTTAAATTGTCTTTGAGTAATTTTAAGATTCTTTATATATTTTAAATGTTTTGTTTTTGTTTGTAAATCTTTCATTGTTCAGTGAAAGCTTTGAACATTTTATGAAAGCTTTGATAAAACTTGTAGTAGTCTCACCCACCCCGTCATCCTGGTTTTTCATTCTTTTCAGTTCAGTTCAGGTCAGTCACTCAGTCATGTCCGACTCTTTGTGACCCGTGTGGACTGCAGCACGCCAGGGATCTAAATGGGACGTTTTTTCATTCTTTTCATTCTTGTACCTCTTTCCTAAAACTGTAGAGGATAAAATTTGAGAGAGAAGTTTCCTGGCCTATTTTACTAGATAGACCATGATTTCTGTCTCATTTCAACTTCAGTGTGTCAACTTGATAAGATGCAACAGGTGGACATTCTGCTGACCAGCATCTGATTGCGGATGGTAGAGGCTGATGAGGGATGGTTATATCTCATGGCAAAATAAGCAATTCCATGAATATGAGTGTGCAGAGTAAAATTGGGACCAGCAGATGGTGGAACTATGCTGTATCCTATTTCTTCCTCAGCATTGAAATTTGCTGTGGCCTTCTTTTCATAGAAGCCAGCTGGGATTGTCTATTAACTGCCAGCACCTATTGGTTTGGGTAGAAGGGACTTGTTGCTTTCTTTAGGATTGTTCAGCCTGTCATTTTCATCTGTGGCTTTAAGTTCATTTGGTAGTAAAACATGATATTGAGAAGCAAAATGCATGAGAACTGACCTTTCCTTGAAGAACATCCCCGTTAGATCCCTTTTTCTATAATATGATTACACTTTGAATCTGTTTTTTCTCTGTTCCTTTCTTATTTAATCCTCTGATAGTTTACATTTCTTTCATCTCTGGTATTGCTACTTCAAATCTTGTTACTAAAGGTTCTTACCATGTTGTGAAGGAAAGAAATATTTCTCAGAAAGCAACAACACAGAAATATTTCTCCGAAAGCAACAACACAGTCTATAATATAAACTATATAAACTTAAATCTAACAAACCTGCTGGTTTCCTTTGTAAATATAGAGCTTTTTACTGATCCAAAATACCTTTAAGAAACGTGTTTTAGTAACAAAACTTAACTAATTGAAATAATTCTGCTATGAGTTGAGTTAAATTCATTATAACATATTCCTTGGGCTAGCTTAGAGAGATTCTTTTGCATTTGAGATGAAAGAAAGAAAGGAAAAAAAGGGGAGGGGGGAGGGTGGGTTCTTGTGAGGAATGGAAGCCAGGAAGAATCCTGGGAGAGCATCTTAGAGTCATGCCTGTCTTTTTCCCTGAAAAGTCCATGCTGTGAAGGAAGCATCACCTTACACACATGCTGCTTATTTTAGTGTTCTTTAGTTAGGTTCTTTTAGTAGCAGTTTGAATTTGATAGAGATTTAATGATGTGCAACCTATTAAAAATAGGAAAGAAAAAAGTTTGAGACTAAGAATAGAAATTAAAAAGGGAAGGTGATAAAAGAGCAGGAAGAAGGTGGTTTGTATAACTGTTTTTTTCAGAGAATTATTGTTGAAATCCAGAACATCCAAGCATAGGATCTCTATTCCTGCATCTGAGGAGGGGGTGGGGTGAAGCTTTGCTTAAAAAACCAATGTATATTGGGTCTTACCGTGTTCACATATTGTGGTATGAAATTCTCACTACTGTACAAGTTAGAAAAAGAGTCTAAGAAATACTCTGACTGAGACTGGGAATTTCTTCTTTAGCTATCTAGCATTATCAAAAGCCATTTAGGACCACAGTGAAACCCAGGACAGAGAAATTAACTTGACCTGTCACAAAGACACAGTATTTGTGACGCTCTTGTTAGAAAATGTCATATATTTCCAGGATTGATTTAGGTTCTCTGGCTAACTAGGAAGGTTGTGTTTCCTCTCTCACTTGCTATACGTGCCTCCCTCGATGTATACGAATTTCAAATACTAGAAATGCATTAAAAAAGAATATTTATATATTTAAGGAATTGTCACGGCCAAACCCAAACACTTCCCCAGGGTTTTCCAGACTCTTATCATTTACCTCCATCTTTTGGCAACTTTTTGCTTTAACCGCAGTCTCAGACAGGCTCTCCCTGCTAACAGCAAAGATGGCCACCAGCAGTTCTCAGCTTCCATCCCACAGCTTAGAAACCTCTGCACAAGAACACTTCTTCCCCCGGTAGTTCCAACAGAAATTCCAAGAATGACTTCCATTTGCCTAATTTTTATAAATTCCCTTCCCTGACGTAGTGACTATAATTTACTGGTTAGGTCTGAGTCTTTTTTACCCGTCTCTGGAGCCTAGGACTGGAGTGTGCTGTTTTTGGACCGTAGGGACTGGGACTAGGGGAGTGAAATTGGGATACAGTTAACATTAGAAAAGGAAGGAGATGCTGGACAACTAACAACAAACTGTCCCCTGTATCTGCTCCCCAAAGCTGTTCAGTGGAAGGGGACTGTCCTTTGGCCCAGAGTACACTAGCTGTGGGTTCCTTAGCCAAACTTCCGCTGTTGGAGCCTAACTCCTCTCCACATTGCCTGTTTTGCCACAGATACCTGTTTCCCAAGTTTACACTGTGCTGGACTGAGTTTGTAGACACAAAGTTTCGTGTGCCCTGTGAAACCGTCGAATATATCGAAGCCAACTATGGTAAGACCTGGAAGATTCCTGTAAAGACATGGGACTGGAAGCGTTCTCCCCCCAACGTGCAGCCCAATGGAGTCTGGCCTGTTTCTGAGTGGGATGAAGTTATCCAGTTGTACTGAGACAGTAGGTCAAAATGGTATTAATAGAATTCCCCTCCTGCACAAAAGGGAGATGACTGTTTAAAAAGATACATGTCAAACGTAAGTAGGAACCAAAGAAATATGAGAAGTTTGAAGATACAGAGAGTCCTAACTCCTGAGCCATCTGATATAATTCTCTCATCTGACATTTATTAGAGTCTCCATGTGCCAGGTGCAATCCTAGGTTACCATGGCGAGGCAGACATGAGTGAGACAGATGCTGCCTCTTTTCACCCTCCGTTTATTAAGCAACCCAGTTCCTTTGAGGGAAACCCCCTCACCCTTTGAAGAATATTCCTTATATAGAATATGATATGTTCTACAAGTGCTTTCAGAATGTTAAATAATGTTTGTACTGGAAGGTGGGCTTACCAGGTGCAATTAAGGAAGGGTATATACCAGTAAAAAGGAATAAGTCCTTTAAGCCTGTATGTTAGGGCTACTTTTAAGGTTGTGGAGGCTGAGTTAATAATCAAGTGCTCAGATTTCAAGTGATGTCAAGAAAAGATGTGAGGCGATTCCTTTTACAAGCAACCTGGTGTGGAATTGATTTAGAGCACAGGGCATCATCTAAGAAAATGACAGTTTATTTCTAGTCTTGTCAAAGATATGTAAATTTCCATACACCTTCTATTTTCATATTTGAAGTGAAAAGAAAGCTTGTGTGTGTGTGTGATGCTTCAATTTCCAGCTGTTGTGAGAATATTTTCATTGACCTGATAATACTCGTTTGACCAATTATTCAAGTGAGATTATGCTACCAGACATGATTTCAAAAGGGCTGTGATTTCATAAAACTTATTTTCCTTATTTCATTCTCAATCAATAGGTAAAATATGAGCGATTCATGGTCACTTAATATTTTATGAATTTATAATCCTTATAAATCCCAATTTTAATGTTAACACTAAAATATTAATAGACATATCTCTACTTTTTCTAAATGTACTTCTCATTGTATTTATTCATCAATTATAGTTCCATATCTTTCACTCATGGCCTAGGAACCAATTTCCATGGTATGTAAACCTGCCTGTTTCCTCTCCTCTTCCAACACTACATCAGGACTCTGAAATGCACATAAGTGGTAAACCTGGCAGCTGTTCCCCACCTGAAATCATCATGTTTGTGAAGTTTTTATCCATTCCCAGTTGTCCTATCTATTAAATATGGGGGGGGGGGGCAAGAACTGAGACATCCCTGCTTTATCAAGTACCGCCCAGTCTGAAACCCCTGGTTTCCTTTCTCCCTTTAAGATACATCTCTGTGTGGGTTGGAATGGCTGTGTCTCCCCATCTCTTCATGAATCACTTTGATTGTGTATTCTAAGTGACAGGTAAAGGGATATCAGGCACAGGAAGCATGCTATTTTTTTCTTTGTCTAGGATAGGAAGCCATGTTACATTTTATCTAGGCTGCTTAGGACTACTTTCTGGACCAAACTGGCAGATTTTCGTCTAAAACTAGAGAATAATAGTAATATCATAGATGGAAACCAGAAGAGAGAATGGGCTGAAAGTTTTCCCAAAGCAAGGTTGGGAAAAGGTACAACCTATGACCATACCACTCCAAATTAAAAAATAACAAAAACTTTTTTTGATACATAATAACCAATGACCTTCCTCTCTTAGGATGAACTTTCAGTGCATTGTCATTGGGTCTACTCATAAATAACATAATTAAGTTTTTAGGGTTACCAGTAAACTTGTCCCCAAATGACAGGTCATTGTAACCAACTTTCTCTTTGCTATAAAATCAGCCCATAGAAATTTTACCCAAATTCTAAATAGCTGAACCTTAACTTTTTCTTTTTCATGATCGAAAAAATTTAACAGGTAATTTTAGTGTTCCTGGGCAAAATCCAGCTTGTTTAGTGAGAAATGTTTGCACAAACTTAACATCTAGAAGTACATACACTACACATTTCTACCCATTTCAGGTTGGGTTTCCCACTGTTCGCCAGGGTGGGAGGGTCTTACCCTCTCTGTTTAGGTTATTTCTTTTTATCTGTCCCTGAGGGTTCAGAATCTAAACTATCTTGTCCACACTGATAGAGGTTCCATATCTATCCCCCTGTACACAACTGGCTGCTCAAATACCTTATTTTGGACTGTCTTCTGGTTTCACAGGCTTCAGATCTGGGATTCTACCCTAAGCTGGCAGAATGAAAGCCCTTCCCTAAACTCTGAAGGCCAGGCTTGCTCTGATACAGATTCAGTTATACTTCATTCTGTGCCTCTTAACCATTGCACTCTGCTAAGTGACCAGAGACCTTGGATCCACTAATCAGCACCTCATCAGATCACTTTTCTTTCCTCACCTGTGTATTCCAACAGTAATTTTCCTAATCTGACCATTTCCATGTACAGTTTGCCTGCCTTCCCAGGAGAAAACCTCTTATGTTAACTTGGTAGAAGTTATACATCCATGGATGTCCCCAGAGAGCTCCTGGGAGTCAAGATTGACAGTCTCTCACTTGACAACCAGGTGGCCACTCATTCCTTCTCTAAGCAGGAAGCTCTTGTCCTTCTCGCCTGCTTAACATGCTTGACCGAGAAGTTTACAGGATGTTTTTGCCATTCCCCACTTAATATCTTTCTTCTCAGATTGAGAGCCTGAGGTGATAAAGGGAAGTGTTTCTTTCTTGTCCAAAATGCTTACACTGTCTTCATACCTTTATCTAAAACATAACTTATCTCCAAACGGTGAAATAGTTCATGTTTGGAGGCATTAGCCTTTGGTCATGATATTCTTAATATCCAAGAGCACCTGATTCCCTTAGGCTCAAGATGTATTCCATTTCTACTTGTTCCTTCCACTTCTCCAGGAAACCATTAGCACCAGTCCACGAAGTGCCAGTTTCTGCAGACTCCTTTCTCTTCCTCTTTATTGATACTCTCTTATGGATGCAAGTAATTGAGAATAGAATGTGCTCATTTCTTTTTTCTTTGTGACCCTAAACCATGGATTCTAGCCTTATAGGCTATAAAACTTCAAATGGCACATAGGACAGCAAGAAATTACATAGGAAAGCAGGGGGTTATAGATTGGGGACCAGAGCTGTATCTAGGAAACACACTTATAGTGAGTTCCCTCACTCCGGTAAACCCTTACCCACTGTCACAAGGCTAAGGCTGCCAGTGTCTGTAAATCCCTAATTCTATCTTCTGGAAACTGAACAGTTTTTTTTTCTCCATGTTATAAATCCTCAGGGGACATTTCTCCCTCAAAACCTGGTCAGAGAAAGTGCCACATTCCCACCTTCTAACACATAGTCATAATTTGTAACAGCTTTAAAGCCTGGGAAAAATTCTAGTTTTTGATCAATCAAGAGGATTTCTCTGAAGAAATGTCCCAACAGCTATTTCTCTTTCTTCCTCCTCTTCCTCTGTCACTAAGACCCAGGCTCAGTTCAGTTCAGTTCAGTCGCTCAGTCGTGTTCGACTCTTTGTGACCCCATGAACCGCAGCACGCCAGGCCTCCCTCCAACCATCTCATCCTCTGTCATGCCCTTCTCCTACTCTCAGTCTTTCCCAGCATCAGGGTCTTTTCAAATGAGTCAGCTCTTTGCATCAGGTGGCCAAATTATTGGAGTTTCAGCTTCAACATCAGTCCTTCCAATGAA
>NW_011494755.1:2340043-2347838 GCF_000754665.1 Bison bison bison
CAGCTTGTGCTTTCTCCAGCCCAGCGTTTCTCATGATGTACTCTGCATAGAAGTTAAATAAGCAGGGTGACAATATACAGCCTTAATGTACTCCTTTTCCTATTTAGACCCAGTCTGTTGTTCCATGTCCAGTTCTAACTGTTGCTTCCTGACCTGCAACCCAGGCTGCTGCTGCTGCTGCTGCTAAGTTGCTTCAGTCGTGTCTCTGACCCTGTGCGACCCCATAGATGGCAGCCCATCAGGCTCCCCCATCCCTGGGATTCTCCAGGCAAGAACACTGGAGTGGGTTGCCATTTCCTTCTCCAATGCATGAAAGTGAAAAGTGAAAGTGAAGTCACTCAGTCAGGTCCGACTCTTAGCGACCTCATGGAGTGCAGCCTACCAGGCTCCTCCATCCATGGGATTTTCCAGGCAAGAGTACTGGAGTGGGGTGCCATAGGTCACCTCTAACATGTCACTTACGGAAAGTTGCATATTAGCATAAAAGGGCACAAACTTTTAAATTAGGTGGGAGTTTGAGTCCCAGCTTCATTATGTGGGATTTTTGGTAGGGAACCTCATAGCTTCAGTTTCCATATGAGTGAATTGGTGAAATGATGGATATTTCTGACTTTTTAAAGTTAGGATTAAATGAAGTGTACCTAGTATCAACCTAGAATTAGGTAAATACTCAAGAAATGTTCTGTTTCTTACTTCCAAATCCTTTTCTAATTATTCTTCAAGTGGGATGGGAGAAACTGGGGTAGGACATAGTCCCTACTCCGAAGATTGCATGACTAAGTTTGCTTAGGGAAAAAAAGAATGTTTCATTATAACAAGGCATTGAATTGTATGGTTTATGAATTCAAAGATATTACCATGGTGCTTCCTTCTCTAAATAGAACAGGTATTTTCATTTTATTGGTCAAGTGCTTCTCTTCTAGGGTCTCCTTATGCTATTCCATATGCCACCTCATTCCTAGGTCCCAAGCAGATCACTCTCTGTACTTCCCTATATTTGGTTCTTGCTCTGCCCTGAACTTCTGTCTCAATATTATAGCTTTTCCTGGAAGTAAACCCTCACCTCCTTGTTAGTAAATCTCTGCCCAGCCAAAATCAGGTATAAGTGATTTGGAGAGGGAGAGAATTTGGAATACTTACTTTACTTAATTTTCTGTGCCCATGAATACCTATATCAGTATTATTAAAGGGGAATTGATAATCATTTCCACCTTCTTCACCCAAATTTATGTTTCTGTTTCAACTAGGCAAGAATCAACAGGGTCTGTGATGCTATTTTAAGCTGTTCCACATCAGACTGAAATCTTAATTATAGCTTATAACTCAGAGCAATTCAGTGGTAATACTTTTTGTATGGGACCTGTGCTTATAAAGGAGACAAGTATAAATTTTCTTGAGGGAAATCTCCGTTTCTTTATTCTCAGAACTTATATCTTAGAATGCCTTCCTTGCCATCTCCCAACCCAGCCCAATGCAGAGATTGTGTTGGAACTCAGGAGCTGCCCAAGCTGCTATGCTTTTATGCACAGCTCTCACCGTGGAGTTGAAAGGCAGTATGAGCAGAATTAGAAGTGTTGTATTTTGTTCTATAAAACAATATAAACTGTCTCAAGTACCATTAAAAAAATTACAAGATTTTATAGACTTATGATGACTCATTCGGAGCATGGGGAATGGTTCATGTGTTTGTTAAATAAAAATCAAAGTAGCTATTTGTGTGTCCTACACCATAACCAGAAAAATGTTAATTTTTCTAAACAAAGTGATATTTCAAATGTGAGTAAATTTCAGTGTATACTTTGTTTAGTTGCTAAGTCGTGCCCAACACTTTGCGACCCCATGGACTGTAGCCTGCTAGGCTCCTCTGTCCTGGGATTCTCCAGGCAAGAATACTGGCGTGGGTTGCCATTTAGTTTACTATTTGACTTTATCTTCAGGTACAGATAGTTTGTGGTACTGCTGAAAACACCTTTAATATTATTTTGATCAGAATTTGTAATATATAATCCTGTTTGGGATGATGAATAAAACTTTTCTAATTACTTGAGATATTTTGTGTTTATTTTTAAAGCTTGCAGTAGAAATAATAGCCACTAACATTCATAAGCAATCTAGTAAAATAGTAATCTTGCCACCAGTACAGTACTTCTCAAATTAAGGTGAGATAGGTGTTATGGTTGGACCCTAATTCGATATGAATGGTATCTTTATAAGAAAAGATTAGGATTCAGACAAGCACAGAGGGAAGATCAGGTGAAGATTTAGGGAGAGGATGGCCATCTACAAGTCAAGGAGAGAGGCCCTCAGAAGAAACCAGTCCTGCCAACAGCTTGATCTAGCCTCCAGAACTGTGAGAAAATAAATTTCTATTTTAAGCCACCTGGTCTGTCACACTTTGTTAGGCAGCCCTAGCAAACTAATGCAGTAATCAAGGCAGAATGGTGTTGGTAAAGCGATAGACACATAGATCAATGGAGCAGAAAAAAGGAAATTAGAGACTGACATAAAAATATGATCAACTGGAGAACAAGATGGCAGAGGAGTAGGTGGACATGGAGTACATCTCTCTCCATGGATACATCAGGAATACACCCTCAGACACAGAAGTGCACGCAGAACACCGGCTGAGAGCAGACAGGAGTACCTGACCAGAGGAAAAGAACAGATAGACCCGTGCAAAACTCCGTAGGACGAAGGAAGTAGGGGGAGAAACAGAAGTGTTATTAGGATTGGACCTGACCTTGGCGAATGGGGAAACAGAAGCAGGGGTCCAATGCCCACATCAGGGCAATTGTCTGAGTCAGAGGAGAAACATTTAAGGCTGAGAGTGAAACAGCTGATCTGTGGCAGCTTAAATGGAATGAGAATCAGACAGTCCTGGCCACAGCCATATATACCCTGGACAGGGACATAGATCCCCTGGAAGGCGCAGCAGCTGGAGCTGGGGTTTAGGGATTGTGGAGCAATCCCAAGGTGAGGGCTGCTGTTGACTATGGAGAGACGGATTGAGGGGATGTGAGGGAAAAGATTGTGGAAGGAAATGCCTATGGAGGAAAGCCGGGTGCCCGTGGAAGGCGAAACTGCTGAGTCACGCATAGGGGTGGTGCCATCACCATAGCCTCTCTCCCCCAGCACGCCAGCACTGGCAGCTGAACAACAGAAAGGCTGGCCCATCAAACGCCTGATGCACTGAACTACAGAGTAGGACCCCAGCCAGGGGGGGCCCCCTCTATGTGCCTGACATGCTGAATAACAGAACCCTAGGCAAGGGAGCTCTCTAAGTGCCTGAATGGACAGAGCTACAGAGAAAGACTGGCCAAAGAGGCCTTCTGATCGCTAGCTACAAGAGGCTTGAAAAAAGACTCTGATAGGGTCATAACTCCTGCAGCCGAGGCAGTCTGTGTCCCTGCACATTTAGCACAGCCAGGGTCCCCACAAGCCAAGCAGCTGCGCCAACTTCATGCTCAACTCTCACTGGGGCAGAGCTGTCACAGGCAAAAAAGCCTTGCATCTATGCAACCAGGGTTGCTTTGGGAGTGTCTGACTGAGACCCTATAGAGTGTGGCCTTCCAGGCTTTTCTGTCAGGGAGAAGGATTCTCTGGGCAAGAATACTGGAGTGTATTGGCCAATACTGGTTGCCATACCTTTCTAAAGCACTATATCTCCTGCTGCCCTACCTGCCAACTACCCTAAGTACCTGGTGCTGCCAGAACCCCTGCAACCCAAGCAGCTGCACCACCTCCACACCTGGCCCTCAGAAGGGTAAACCCAAGTCCTTCAGGGCAGCCTCAGGAGCAAACCCCAGTGGACAACCCACACACAGAGGTGGACATAAAACCACAATTGAAATCCAGGGGCAGTGTGACTAAAGAAGAAGACCCAAAACCTTCCTATGAGCTGTACAAGCTGCAGATTAAATCCACATGATCAACTAGGCAGACTCTGTGTCTATAGAATATATAAAAGGTCATTTAGAGCTCCCACAAAAGAATACGCACTAGTTCTGATAGCTGTGGACATTGGAGACAAAACATAGAGGAGTAGGACCAGATTAGAATCTGAGCTGTCCCCACAACAGGTCCAGAGATCAGCACAGTGTTGGAGGGCATCCTAGGGAAGTGAGGTGGACTGTGACTCCCAGCAAGTGAAAGAACTCTTGACAGCATTGACTCAAGAAAAACATTTATTATTTTTATGTTTTGGCTTGTTCTGTAGATTCTTTTGGAGTTTTTTCCTTTTCTCCACCCCTCTGTTGTAGTTGTTGATTTTATTGGCACTGCTGCTGCTGGTAAGTCGCTTTAGTCGTGTCCAACTCTATGCGACCCCATAGACGGCAGCCCACCAGGCTCCCCCGTCCCTTGGATTCTCCAGGCAAGAACGCTGGAGTGGGTTGCCTTTTCCTTCTCCAATGCATGAAAGTGAAAAGTGAAAGTGAAGTCGCTCAGTCGTGTCCGACACCTAGCGACCCCATGAACTGCAGCCTACCAGGCTCCTCCATCCATGGGATTTGCCAGGCAAGAGTACTGGAGTGGGTCGCCATTGCCCTCTCCTTTATTGGCACTATGAAATCTAATTAAGCTTTTGAACTTTTCTCTTTTTACTTTATTTTTCTCAGTCACATTTTTCCTTTTGTTGTAAACATCTGCCTCTATGTTGGGCTTTTGCAAATCTGGGGAGTTTTCCTTTTTATTTTTCTTTTCTCTTTTTTTTTAATTTTAATTTTTAAACCTATTATTATTTTTTCTACATTTATTCCTTTGTTTGTGTTTCCTACTGTTCTTTCCCCTTGCAGTTAATCCTTAATATATATAAATCTTCTTTATCTACCTCTATTTAGCTTTGCATATCTATTGTTTCTTTCTTTTCTTTCTTTCTATTCCTCTCAACATATTTGTTAGTTTTTTTTTTTCATTGCTTTATTCCCCAATTGGCACCTTGCTTTACTTTTGTTTTCCAGTTTGTGCTTTAGTTAGTTTGTTCTGGTAGATATAATTTTTGGTTTCCTTTGTTTGTCAGGTCAATCTATTGTACTTTATTTTTGTTGGACTGTTTTGATTTTGCTTATGGGTGTATATGTATATCTGTATATTCAGTCACATTTTTATTGTTGTTCTAAACCTCTGCATCTACATTGGGCTTTTGCCGTTCTGTGGTGTTTTCCTTTTTTTTTTCCCTTTCTTCTTCTGTTTTTTTTTTTTCTTTTCTCTTTTTTATATTTTTAACTTTTAATTATTTTAAACCTATTATATTTTTTCTACATTTATTCCTTAGCTTGCCTTTCCTCCTGTTCTTTTCCCCTTGCAGTTAATCTTTACTGTATATAAATCTTCTTCATCTACCTCTATTTAACTTTCCTTATCTATTCTTTCTTTCGTTCCTTTCCACTCAACATATGTGTTATTTTTGTTTTCATTGCTTTATTCCCCACTTGGTACTTTGCTTTGGTTTTGTTTTCCACTTTGTACTTTAGTTAGTTTTGTTCTTAACTGGTAAATACAATTTTTTATTTCCTTTGTTTGCCAGGTCAATCTATTGTACTTTATTTTTGTTGGATTGTTTTGACTTTGGTCATGGGTGGATATGTATATGTGTATATTCCATTATTATTATTTGCCTGATTTTGTAACTGTTATTTGTCTGGGGTTCATCTTTGGTTTCTCACTTTTGGATATTTGTTTTAATCTCACTTAATGCCATAAAAAAAACCACCTCTGAAATCTTCGTTCCTGACCAGAGATCAAGCCCTGTGCCTTTGGAGTGGGAGCACTGACTCCAAGACCCTAGACTACTAGAGAATTAGCCCTGCTAAGCTGCTAAGACACTTCAGTCGTGTCCGACTCTGTGCGACCCCGTAGAGAGCAGCCCACCAGGCTCCCTCGTCCCTGGGACCTCCCAGGCAAGAACGCTGGAGTGGGTTGCCATTTCCTTCTCCATTAGCCCTAGGGAGTATCAAATAGTGAGAACTCACACAAAGGAAACCACATGAATACAAGACCTGGCATCACCCAACCACCAGTAGTACCCTGTGCAGGATGCCTCATGTAAACAATAAAAACAAAAATACAAACCAAATAATCAGCAGACAGAATTACCACCTCATTCAGCCTTGCCCATCAGAGGAAAAACAAACAAACAAACAGAAACTCAGCACAAATCTCACCCTATACGAAGCTTACACAAACCACTGGACCAACCTTAGGAGGGCAGAAACCAAAAGGAAGAAAGAATTCAACCTTGAAGGCTGAGAAAAGGAGACCTCAAACAAAATAAGTTTAAAAAAATAAGTTTAAAAAAAAAAAATAAATAAAAAATAAAAAAATAAGTTTAAAAAATTTCTTTGACTTTAAAAAAGTCAAAGAAACACTACACAAATGAAGGCTCAAACTAGAAACACAAAAGTCTAAATAAATGAGGAAATAGGCAAACTCCCTGAAAAAGAATTAAGAATAATGATAGTAAAGAATATCAAAACCCTTGAAAACAAAACGGAGAAAATGCAAGAATTAATCAACAAAGACCTAGAAGAATTAAAGAATAAACATACAGAGACAAACAACACAATTACTGAAATTAAAAATACTCTAGAAGGAATTAATAGCAGAATATCTGAAGCAGAAGAACGAATCAGTGAACTGGAAGATAAAATGGTAGAAATAACTTCTGAAGAGCAGAATAAAGTAAAAAGAATGAAAAGAACTGAGGATGCTCTTAAGAGACCTCTGGGACAATATCAAACACACCAACATTAGAATTATAGGGGTCCCAGAAGAAGAAGTGAAAAAGAAAGGGTATGAGAAAATTTTTAAAGAGATTATAGTTGAAAATTTCCCCAATATGGAAAAGGAAATAGTCAATCAAGTCCAAGAGGCACAAAGAGTCCAATACAGGATAAACCTAAGGAGAAACACAACGAGACATAAACTAATCAAACAAAGACTAAATATAAAGAATATTAAAAGCAGCAAGGGAGTAACATACAAGGGAAACCCTATATGCTTAACAGCTGATCTTTCAGCAGAAATGCTGCAGGCCAGAAGGGAATGGCAGGATATATTTAAAGGACTGAAAGGGAAAAATCTACAACAAAGATTACTGTACCCAGCAAGGATCTCATTCAAAATTGATAGAGAAATAAAAAGCTTTTCAGACAAGCAAAAGTTCAGAGAATTCAGTACCACAAACCAGCTTTACCACAAATGTTAAAGGGACTTAAATAGTCAAGAAATACAAGAGAAGAAAAAGGATCTACAAAATCAACCCCAAACAATTAAGAAAGTAACAATAGGAACATATATATCAATGATTATTTTAAATGTAAATGGACTAAATGCTCCAACCAAAAGACACAGACTGGGCAAATGGATACAAAAACAAGACCCATATATATGCTGTCTACAAGAAACCCACTTCAGACTCTAGACACATATAGACTGAAAGTGAGAGGATGGAAAAATATATTCCATGCAAATGGGAAGCAAAAGAATGCTGTAGAAATCCTCATATCAGACAAAATAGATCTTAAAATAAAGAAGATTACAAGAGATAAAGAAGGACACTACATAACAGTCAAGGGATCAATCCAAGAGGAAGACAAAACAATTGTAAATATCTATGCACTCAACATAGGAGCACCTCAATACATAAGACAAACACCAACAGACGTAAAGGGAGAAATTGACAGTAACACAAAAATAGTAGGAGACTTTAACACTCCATTCACACCAGTGGACAGATCATCAAAACAGAAAATTAATAAGGAAACACAAGTCTTAAATGATACATTAGATGAGATGG
>NW_011494755.1:2347938-2348321 GCF_000754665.1 Bison bison bison
TCCCCATCTATTTGCCATGAAGTGATGGGACCAGATGTCATGATCTTCGTTTTCTGAATGTTGAGCTTTAAGCCAACTTTTTCAACTCTCTTTAATTTTCATCAAGAGGCTCTTTAGTTCTTCTTCACTTTCTGCCATAAGGGTGGTGTCATCTGCATATCTGTCTGAGGTTATTAGTATTTCTCCCGTCAATCTTGATTTCAGCTTGTGCTTTCTCCAGCCCAGCGTTTCTCATGATGTACTCTGCATAGAAGTTAAATAAGCAGGGTGACAATATACAGCCTTAATGTACTCCTTTTCCTATTTAGACCCAGTCTGTTGTTCCATGTCCAGTTCTAACTGTTGCTTCCTGACCTGCAACCCAGGCTGCTGCTGCTGCTGCT
>NW_011494755.1:2348421-2355007 GCF_000754665.1 Bison bison bison
AGGATAGACCACTTCTTGGGTCACAAATCAAACCTCAGTAAATTTAAGAAAATTGAAATCATATCAAGCATCTTCTCTGACCACAATGCTATGAGACTAGATACCAACTACAAGAAAAAAAGCTGTAAGAAACACAAACACATGGAGATTAAACAACACATTTTAAATAACCAACAGGTTACTGAAGAAACCAAAAGGAAAATAAAAAAAATTTCTAGAAACAAATGACAATGAAAGCATGACAACTCAAAACCTATGGGATGCAGCAAAAGAAGTCCCAAGAGGGAAGTTTATAGCAATACAATCCTACCTCAAGAAACAAGAAAAACATTGAATAGACAACCTAACTTCACACCTAAAATGACTAGAAAATGAAGAATAAAAAAAAAAATTAGTAGAAGGAAAGAAATCATAAAGATCTGAGCAGAATAAATGAAAAAGAAATGAAAGAAACAGTAGTAAAGATTAATAAAACTAAAAGCTGGTTCTTTGAGAAGATAAAATTGACAAACGTTTAGCCAGACTCATCAAGAAAAGAATCAAATCCACAAAACTAGAAATGAAAAAGGAGAGGTTACAACAGACAATGCAGAAATATAAAGGATTATAAGAGACTATTATCAACAACTATACGGCAATAAAATGGATAACCTGGAAGAAATGGACAGATTCTTAGAAAAGTTGTCTTCCAAGACTGAACCAGAAAGAAATAGAAATTATGAAGAACCCAATTACAAGCACTGAAATTGAAGCTGTGATAAAAAAAAAAAAAAGTCTCCCCCAAAACAAAAGCCCAGGACCAGATGGCTTCATAGGAGAATTCTATCAAGCATTTAATGAAGAGCTAATGCCTATCCTTCTAAAACTCTTTCCAAAAAATTTCCGAGGAAGGAACACTTCCAAACTCATTCTACGAGGCCACCATCACCCTGATACCAAAACCAGAAAAGGACAACACAGAAAAAGAAAACCTCAAGCCACTATCACTGATGAGCATAGATGCGAAAATCCTCAACAAAATTTTAGCAAACAGAATTCAGCAACACATCGAAAAGCTCATATACCATGATCAAATTGGGTTTATTCCAGGAATGCAAGGATTCTTCAATATATGCAAATCAATCAATGTGATACACCATATTAACAAATTGAAAGATAAAAAATATATGGTCATCTCAATAGATGCAGAAAAAGCCTTTGACAAAATTCAGCACCCATTTATAATTAAAACTCTTTAAAAAATGGGCATAAAAGGAACCTACCTCAACATAGTAAAGGCCATATATGATAAGCCTACAGCAAACATTATTCTCATTGGTAAAAAACAGAAAGTATTTCCCCTAAGATCAGGAACAAGAAAAGTGTGTACACTTTCACCACTATTATTCAACATAGTTGTGGAAGTCCTCGCTACAGCAATCAGAGAAAAAAAAGAAAAGGAATCCACATCGGAAAAGAAGAAGTAAAAAGCTCTCACTGTTTGCAGATGACATGATACTGTACATAGAAAGTCCTAAAGATAGTATCAGAAAATTACTAGAGCTAATCAGTGAATTTAGCAAAGTTGCAGGATACAAATCAATACACAGAAATCACTTGCATTTCTATATACTAACAATGAAAAATCAGAAAGCGAAATTAAGGAATCAATCCCATTCACCACTGCAACAAAAAGAATTAAATATCTAGGAATAAACTTACCTAAGGAGACAAAAGAACTGTACACAGAAAATTATTAGACGCTAATGAAAGAAATCAAAGACATAAACAGATGAAGAGATATTCCATGTTCCTGGTCAGTCAGTCAGTCAGTTCAGTCACTCAGTCGTGTCTGACACTTTGCGACCTCATAAATCGCAGCATGCCAGGCCACCCTGTCCATCACCAACTTCCGGAGTTTACCCAAACTCATGTCCATTGAGTCAGTGATGCCATCCAGCCATCTCATCCTCTGTCATCCCCTTCTCCTCCTGCCCCCAATCCCTCCCAGCATCAGGGTCTTTTCCAATGAGTCAGCTCTTTGCATGAGGTTTCAGCTTTATCATGAGTTTCAGCTTTATCATCAGTCCTTCCAAAGAACACCCAGGACTGATCTTCTTTAGGATGGACTGGTTGGATCTCCTTGCAGTCCAAGGGACTCTCAAGAGTCTTCTCCAACACCACAGTTCAAAAGCATCAATTCTTCAGAGCTCAACTTTCTTCACAGTCCAACTCTCACATCCATACATGACCAATGGAAAAACCATAGCCTTGACTAGATGGACCTTTGTTGGCCCCAACCAGTAACGCTGAATAAGCTGAAGTTGAACAGTTCTATAAAGACCTACAAGACCTTTTAGAACTAACACCCCAAAAGATGTCCTTTTCATTATAGGGGACTGGAATGCAAAAGTAGGAAGTCAAGAAACACCTGGAGTAACAGGCAAAGTTGGCCTTGGTGTACAGAATGAAGCAGGGCAAAGGCTAATAGAGTTTTGCCAAGAGAACGCATTGGTCATAGCAGATACCCTCTTCCAACAACACAAGAGAAGGCTCTACACATGGACATTACCAGATGGTCAACACGAAATCAGATTGATTATATTCTTTGCAGCCAAAGATGGAGAAGCTCTATACAGTCAGCAAAAACAAGACTGGGAGCTGACTGTGGCTCAGATCATGAACTCCTTATTGCCAAATTCAGACTTAGATTGAAGAAAGTGGGGAAAACCACTAGACCATTCAGGTATGACCTAAATCCAAATCCCTTATGATTATACAGTGGAAGCGAGAAATAGATTTAAGGGACTAGATCTGATAGACAGAGTGCCTGATGAACTATGCACGGAGGTTCATGACATCGTACAGGAGACAGGGATCAAGACCATCCCCATGGAAAAGAAATGCAGGAAAAAAAAAATGTTCCTGGTAGGAAGAATCAATATTGTGAAAATGACTATACTACCACATGCGATCTACAGATTCAATGCAATCCCTATCAAATTACCAATGGCATTTTTCACAGAACTAGAACAAAAAAATTTCACAATTCATATGGAAATACAAAAGACCCCGAATAGCCAAAGCAGTCTTGAGAAAGAAGAATGGAGCTGGAGGAATCAACCTTCCTGAGTTCAGATTATATTACAAAGCTACATTCATAAAGACAGTATGGTACTGGCACAAAAACAGAAATATAGTACAATGGAACAATATAGAAAGCCCAGAAATAAACCCATACACGTATGGGTACCTTATTTTTGACACAAGAGGCAAGAGTATACAATGGAGCAAAGTCAGCCTCTTCAATTAATGGTGCTGGGAAAACTGGACAACTACATATAAAATAATGAGATTAGAACACCATATACAAAGATAAACTCAAAATGGATTAAAGACCTAAATGTAAGACCTGAAACTATAAAATTCTTAGAGGAAAACATAGGCATAACACTCGATGACATAAATCAAAACAAGATCGTCTATGACCCACCTCCAAGAGTAACTGAAAGAAAAACAAAAGTAAACAAGTGGGACCTGAGTAAACTTAAAATCTTTTGCACAGCAAAGGAAACTATAAGCAAGGTGAAAAGACAACCCTCAGAATGGAAGGAAATAATATCAAATGAAAAAACTGACAAAGGATTAATTTCCAAAATATACAAGCAGCTCATACAACTCAATGCCAGAAAAACAAACAACACAATCAAAAAGTAGGAAAAAAACCTAAACAGACATTTCTACAAAGAAGACCTACAGATGGCTAACAAACACATGAAAAGATGCTCAACACCTCTCATTATTAGAGATATGCAAATCAAAACCACAATGAGATATCACCTCACACCAGTCAGAATGGCCATCATCAAAAAGTCTACAAATAATAAATGCTGGAGAGGGTATGGAGAAAAGGGAATCCTCTTGCACTTTTGGTGGGAATGTAAATTGATAGAGCCACTATGGAAGACAGTGTGCAGATTCCTTTAAAAAACTAGGAATTAAACCAACATATGACCCAGCAATCCCACTCGTAGACATATACCCTGAGGAAACGAAAACTGAAAAAGACACATGTATCCCATTGTTCTTTGCAGCACTATTTACAATAACTACAACATGGAAGCAACCTAGATGTCCATCGACAGATGAATGGTTAAAGACGTTTTGATACATACACACAATGGAATAGTACTCAGCCTTAAAAAGGAACACATTTGAGTCAGTTCTGATGAGGTGGATGAACCTAGAATCTATTATACAGAGTGAAGTGAGTCAGAAAGATAAATATTGTATTCTAATGCACATATACAGAATCTAGGAAAATGGTACTGAAGAATTTATTTACAGGGCAGCAGTGGAGAAACAGACATAGAGAATAGGCTTATGGACATGGGGAGAGGGGAGGAGAGGGTGAGATGTGAGGCAAGAGTAACATGGGAACTTTCATTACCATATGTAAAATAGATAGCCAATGGGAATTTGCTGTATGGCTCAGGAAACTCAAACAGGGGCTCTGTGTCAACCTATCGGGGTGGGATGGGGAGGGAGATGGGAAGGAGGTTCAAAAGGGAGGGGATATATGTATACCTATGGCTGATTCACATTGAGGTTTGGCAGAAAACAAAATTCTGTAAAGCAGTTATCCTTCAATTTAAAAAAAATGCTCAACTGACTTTTGACAAAGATGCAAAATCTACTCAATAAAGGAAGGGTAGCCCTTTGAACAATTGGTGCTAGAGCATTTGGACAGCCATAGGTCAAAAAAAAGAAAGAAGCTCATCCTTTGTATAAAAATGAACTCAGGGAATTCCCTGGCAGTCCAGTGGTTAGGACTCCACACGTTTACTGCTGAGAGCCTGGGCTCAATCCCTGGTTAGGGAACTAAGATCCCACAGGCCACACAGTGCTCTGTAGAAGCTTAGAAGATGAGGATGAAAAGTCAAGATACAGTCTTAAGAGGAAATGTTTGAAGATGACATAGGTGATAGAAGACTAGTATCTAGAATGTATTAAAGAACTGAACACTCAACAGTTAAAAAAAAATGCAATTAGAAAATGAGCAAGAAACACAGATATTTCACTGGAGAAGGTATATAGAGCATATTAAAAAGATATTCAGCATCATTAGCGAAATAGCCAAAAGCAATAGCCAAAGTAATCCTGAGAAAGAAGAACAAAGCTGGAAGCATCACCCTTCCTGATTTCAAACTAATTACAGTGCTGTAGTAATCAAAACAGTATGGTATTGACATTAAAAAGACATATAGACCAGTGAAATAGAAATAAACACATGCATATACAATTAACATATTTCACAAGGGAGCCAAGAATAATTGATAGAGAAAATAGAATCTTCAGTAAATGGGGATGAGAAAATTTGGATGGTCACATGCAAAAGAATGAAAGTAGACCCTATATCATGCCAGTCACAAAAATTAACCTGGATTGAAAACTTAAATATGAGACCTGAAACCATAACATTCTTAGAAGAACACAAAGGGAAAAATCCTTGACATTGATCTTGTCAGTGATATAACGTCAAAAGTATAGTCAACAAAAGCAAATATAAACAAGAGATTCTACATCAGATTAAAAAGCTTCTGGGCAGCAAACAACAAAATGAAAGGGCAACCTATGAGCTGGAAATAAATATTTGCAAAGTATATGTATAATAAGGAGTTAATATCCAAAATATATAAGGAACTCATACAACTCAGTAACAAAACAAAATCCAATTTTTTAAGTGGGCAAAGGAACTGAAACATTTTTTCAAAGAAGATATTTTAATGGCCAGCAGACACATGAAAAATTGCTCACCATCATTAATCGTCAGGAAAATGCAAATCAAAGCCACAATGGGATATCACTTTTCACTCATTAGACTGGGTATTATCAAAGAAGAGAAGAGCTAACAAGTGCAGGTGAAGGGAAAATTTTGTATACTGTTGGTGGGACTGTAAATTGATATAGTCACTCTGGAAAACAGTATGGAGTTTCCTCAAAAAAATTAAAAATATATCAAGCTACCAATGGTATTCTTCACAGAGCTAGAACAAATAATTTCACAATTTGTATGGAAATACAAAAAAACTCAAATAGCCAAAGCTATCTTGAGAAAGAATAATGGAACTGGAGGAATCAACCTACCTGACTTCAGGCTCTACTACAAAGCCACAGTTATCAAGACAGTGTGGTACTGGCACAAAGACAGAAATATTGATCAATGGAACAAAATAGAAAGCCCAGAGATAAATCCACTCCCATATGGACACCTTATCTTTGACAAAGGAGGCAAGAATATACAATGGATTAAAGACAATCTCTTTAACAAGTGGTGATGGGAAAACTGGTCAACCACTTGTAAAAGAATGAAACTAGACCACTTTCTAACACCATACACAAAAATAAACTCAAAATGGATTAAAGATCTCAACGTAAGACCAGAAACTATAAAACTCCTAGAGGAGAACATAGGCAAAACACTCTCCGACATACATCACAGCAGGATCCTCTATGACCCACCTCCCAGAATATTGGAAATAAAAGCAAAAATAAACAAATGGGACCTAATTAAACTTACAAGCTTCTGCACAACAAAGGAAACTAT
>NW_011494755.1:2355107-2372153 GCF_000754665.1 Bison bison bison
TCAACCCCAGAAAAATAAAAGACCCAAACAAAAAATGGGCCAAAGAACTAAATAGACATTTCTCCAAAGAAGACATACAGATGGCTAACAAACACATGAAAAGATGCTCAACATCACTCATTATCAGAGAAATGCAAATCAAAACCACTATGAGGTACCATTTCACACCAGTCAGAATGGCTGCGATCCATAAGTCTACAAGCAATAAATGCTGGAGAGGGTGTGGAGAAAAGGGAACACTCTTACACTGTTGGTGGGAATGCAAACTAGTACAGCCACTATGGAGAACAGTGTGGAGAATACTTAAAAAACTGGAAATAGAACTGCCTTATGATCCAGCAATCCCACTGCTGGGCATACACACTGAGGAAACCAGAAGGGAAAGAGACACGTGTACCTCAATGTTCATCGCAGCACTGTTTATAATAGCCAGGACATGGAAGCAACCTAGATGTCCATCAGCAGATTAATGGATAAGCAAGCTGTGGTACATATACACAATGGAGTATTACTCAGCCATTAAAAAGGATACATTTGAATCAGTTCTAATGAGATGGATGAAACTGGAACCTATTATACAGAGTGAAGTAAGCCAGAAAGAAAAACACCAGGACAGTATACTAACGCATATATATGGAATTTAGAAAGATGGTAACAATAACCCTGTGTACGAGACAGCAAAAGAGACACTGATGTATAGATCAGTCTTATGGACTCTGTGGGAGAGGGAGAGGGTTGGGAGATCTGGGAGAATAGCAGTGAAACATGTATACTATCATGTATGAAACAAGTCGCCAGTCCAGGTTCGATGCACGATGCTGGATGCTTGGGGCTGGTGCACTGGGACGACCCAGAGGGAGGGTATGGGGAGGGAGGAGGGTTCAGGATGGGGAATATAGGTATACCTGTGGCGGATTCATTTTGATATTTGGCAAAACTAATACAATATTGTAAAGTTTAAAAATAAAATAAAATTAAAAAAAATTAAAAATAGAACCATATGATCCAATGATTACACTTCTGTGTAAGTATAAAGGAAATGACATTACTCTTCTGAAGGAATATCTATACCCCCTGTTCACTGCCACTTTATTTATAATAGCCAAGCTATGAAGATAACCTAAATTTCCATTGACAAATGAATGGATAAGAAGTGGTATGCTTACAGAATGGAATAGTATACAGCCACAAGAAGAGGAAATCCTGCCATTTGTGACAACATAGGTGGACCTTGAGGGAATTATGTTAAGGGAAATAAAAGACAGAAAGACATATTGTATGATTGTATATGTAGAATCTAAGAAGAAACAAGCTCAGAACAGATTGATGGTTGCCAGGAGCAGGTGGTATGGGATGGGGTAATTGGATAAAGGTGGTCAAAAGGTTCAAACTTACAGGCATAAGATAAGTTCTGAGGAGGTAATGCATAGCATGGTAACTCTAGTTAGCAATACTGTATTGTATACTTGAAAGTCGTTAGGGAGTAGGTCTTAAAATTTCTCATCACAGGAAAACAAAAATGTCTTACTATGTGAGATAATGGATGTTAACTAAACTTGCTAGTAAACATTTCACAGTATGTACATATATCAAATGATTCTGCTGTACCCCTTATATAATGCTAGATGTCAATTTATATCTCAGTAAAACAAGGGGATAGAGAGAGAAATTACCTTTTTTTTTTCAAAATTTCTCCCATCAATACACCATGTGATCTTCCTGCAATAAATATGAATAAACCAGATCTTGTTCAGCTGATAATTAGAAACCATTTTCTGTGTTGTCACTGGTATGAGGAGTGACTCAGTAGTCAGAGTTTCCAAGTGTTCTGTCAGCTCTGCCTCATCATATTTTGTATTTTGGGCTTTTATTTTTTTTCCTTTGAACACAAAAATATAAAATCTGCTGAATTTCAGCATATTCCTCTTCCTTAATATATCATTTTCTAAAAATGTTGTGAAAATGTCTGCCTTGATACTAATCCTTTTGTTTTTTGTTTTTAGCTGAGCTACATGACTCACAAGATCTTAGTTCCTCCACCAGGGACTGCACCCGGGTCCCAGCAGTGAAAGCGCCAAGTCCTAACCACCGAATCACCAGGGAGTTCCCTACTCCTTTTATTTCTAACCTAACTTGATATCTTCCACTGTTCCTAGAATGCGTCCCTGACTAGTCCCCTATGTAACAAATACCAAAACTCTATATAAACTGCTAAGTAAGGGTGTTAAGTGTAAAAACATCTTCTGGAAGGAGTTAAAGTTGTCATTAATAATAGAAAAGTAAAGTAGAGGACTACAGAATTGATAGTTAATAATTTAAAAAATGTTCAGCATCATTAACTATCAGGGAAATGCAAATTACAACCACCATGAGCTATCCCAGCACAGCTGTTAGGATGGCTAAAATTTTAAATAGTGAAAACACCATCTTTAGTTGTCTGTTTAATAGTTTACTTTTTGAATGTGTTCTATGCACTGTTTATTTGATTATATTTTTTTAGTATCCTTATATATTTTACAAATATTTATAATATATAACATTTCATAATAAAATCAAAAGAAATAATCTTGTTCAGTTTTTGGAGGACAGGTTTTTCCTTTTGGAGTTATTTATTCCTCTTTCTTCTCCAATTCTTTATTGGTTTACTCTGTAAGTTTAACCCTCTTTAAAATTTATTTTCTCATTATTCTTTTGTGTCCTTTATAGTTGACTTTTCCCCAAGAAGATTTATCAGCAAAAGCCCGTTAGCAGCTGATATCCTTGTTCTTTGGTCTCTGTAACTTAAATTAATTTTATATTTATCACCTTTTTTTTTTTTTCATTTAAAACATCTAAATTCAATTTTTTTAGTTAGTCTTAATACTTTGGAGAATATTTTCTAGAGAATATTGCGGGAAAGGTGACTGACTAATTTTCTGAAAATGTATTACCACCAGATGCCTTTCAGGTCTTGGAAAAATGATAGTCTCATAGTCGGAGTGTGTACAAGTTTGTTTTAGAGCTTAAACTGTGCAGCTGTTTAATCCAGCCAGACCCTGCTTAGCAGAAAAAGCAAATGGTGAGCTCACAAAGGGAAAGACTTACTTTTTAAGAAGCTAAGTCCTCTCCTCATATCATCCAGTCATAATTTGCTTAAAGCCAGGAGAGCATTCTGTGATGCTAGAAATGACCTCTGTCTGTACCGTCCAAGACAGTAGCCACCAGCATGTGTGACTATTGAGCACTTGAAATGTGGCAAGTATAAATGAGGAACTGAATGTTTACTTTGATTTTAATCAAATTAGCATCTTATAGCTTGTACCCAGCATATTGGACCATGCAGATCCTGAGGACTTGATGGGACTAGCAAGAGCTTTGGAGTTGTAGAGATCTGGACTCAAATCCAGGGATGTTATTTCCCAGCTTTGTGACCTCAGGCTGGTTATTTAACTTCTGAGTCCCAATTTTTTTTTTTTCCAACTAGTGGGACTAAAATTAATACCTGTCTATAAGTTTTCATAAGAATGATAGGAAATCTGGCATACTGCTTAGTACACAGTAGATGCTCAATAAATGATAGCCATTAATATTACTATCTTTACTTGCTTTTATTTTGACCTTTGACATTAATCCTCTGAACTTGTATTTTTCTGATAATCCCAAGCAATAATTGTTCTATAAGATTAGGTATTTCATAACCTTCCTTGTGAGAGGACCCTATCCTGAAGACTGGTGTTAAGCAGTGACCATGGCCTCAAGGGCACATGTACAAGGAGGTGGGATTAAAACATAACACTTAATAGAATTGAGTTTCGAAGACCAGGCTTAGATAAGGGAACGAGAGGTCCCACACTTTGTAGGAGGTTGGCCTTAGGCTACAAAAAGCTCCAGAAAGGAGGGCAGGGAGAGGGACAGTGAGGTTCAGCTGGATCTTAAGACTTAATGAACAAAATGTGAATAAATGAAGAAAGGGAAGAAAACATTCTTGAAGAAGAGGAATCAGTACAGTCAAAGAATGGGCTTTATGGGACAGTGAAAAAGAACATCTGTCTACATATGGATAAATAGTTAAAAAAATACAGCTAGAAAAGTGGGCAAGATCTCGGGGACTCTAAATACTCTGCTATAAAGTTTCAGAATCAGTATCAGTTCAGTCGCTCAGTCGTGTCCAACTCTTTGCGACCCCATGAACCGCAGCACTCCAGGCCTCCCTGTCCATCACCAACTCCCGGAGTTTACCCAAACTCATGTCCATTGAATCGGTGATGCCATCCAACAGTCTCATCCTCTGTTGTCCCCTCCTCCTCCCCCCTTCAGTCTTTCCCAGCACCAGCGTCTTTTCAAATGAATCAACTCTTCGCATCAGGTGGCCAAAGTATTGGTGCTTCAGCTTCAACATCAGTCCTTCCAATGAGTATTCAGGACTGATCTTTAGGACAGACTGGTTGGATCTCCGTACAATCTAAGGGACTCTCAAGAGTGTTCTCCAATACCACAGTTCAAAAGCATCAATTCTTTGGCGCTCAGCTTTCTTTATAGTCCAACTCTCACATCCATACACGACTACTGGAAAAACTGTAGCCTTGACTAGAAGGACTTTTGCTGACAAAGTAATGTCTCTGCTTTTTAATATGCAGTCTTAACTTTCTTTCCAAGGAATAAGCTGAAAGTTTAGATGAAAGAAAATGGGAAAAGGTTATTTGAATCAGAGCATGATGCCTTCAGTGAACTCTTCTGGCTAGATTACAACTCATAGCCTCTGTGCTAGGACTATGGTTCATTCACTGACTCACTAAACATTCATGAAGTTTTTTTAAGGCCAGAGTAGAGATGTGGGAAAATTGAGGTTCACAGAAACTCATTCCCAGAACCCTGGGATCTCTCAATTGTAGAGTCACAGCACAGATACCTTGCCAGGTAGGGATAAGCCATTCTGGGGGCTCATGTAAAGTCACTTCTAGGAATTTCCATCTAGTGCCAGGCAAAGACACAGGGAGTTCAGGGGCAGGACGATCTTGAGGCTGAGGGGCAGTTGCTGTTGCTCCAGGAAGTGGGGCTCAAGATCAGTGGTACAGGTCTCAGAGAAGCATGCTGGGACCAGGATAGGGTCTTATCCAGGGAGTTCCAGGAGTTAGAACAGGCATTTGAAAGCCAAAGCTCAGTTAGATGAATTGAGGCAGGAGACCTGATAGTGAGATCCTTGGCTCAGGGGAAGTCAGGGTACCCACTTAGGCCTGGGTACCACAGTGTAAGTAATGTGACAGATATAGGGAAGAGGCTGGAGCCATTTCTATACTTGCTACTTCAGTTAGGACCCAGGACAGGATGGGCCCTCCTGTGGGAACACTGTAAGGCCTGGCTGTGGGAGCTGGGAACTGAAGCCAGGAAAGGAGAAGGGCGCAGTCAAGATGTTCAGTTCTGGATCTTAGCCTGACCTTCATCTCCCTAGTTTCTCTTCACCTCTGGAGACTCTGGTTTCCAGTGGGTAAAGAGGAGGTGTTCTACTTGTCCTGGGAGCACAGCTTATGCTAACAACTGACATTGCTCTTTCTAAGAAGTCCCAGGGAGCCTTCCAGGAACATCTGCTGGATCTGAGGGGACCGGGGGTACCTCCTTCATCCCCTCAGTGTATGGGTTTGGTGTGGGATTTGTCAGTCTGGGAAGCTCAGGGCTCTGGGCAATTCAGGCCTGGCAGATTTCCCCCACCTGCCTAAAATTCAGCCCAGGAGGGCAAAGGCCCCTCCCCAGCCCAATGCTGCACCTCCACTCTCCAGCCTTTGGAGCTGTGGCCTTTATTTCAAGTCCTGGTTCCCCAGGGGCTGAGTGGAGAATGAGGACAGCTGATAAGCCTGACATTATTGACTTTATGAGGAGCATTCAATGAATTTACTCTCTGCAAGAAGGCTGCACTCTTATCTGCTACCCACAGAGCATCTAAATCCTCATCTAGGGGACCCATTCATGAATCATGTCTCTTACAAAGACCAGAGAGTATAAAAAGAAAAAAGGGAGTCGCATTCCCACCCTTTTCTTTTCTCCAGTACCTGGCTTTGCCCACTCTCACTGCCCTTACTTTCCCACCGCCCTCGGGTTTATTGGCTGGAAATAGAAGCACTCACAGTTCCAGTCCTACAGAGTTGAGGCCAAGCCAGCCTGGTCTTGAAAGTGTCAGCAGCTGGGCACACTCAGGGCTGTGTGTGCATCCCCCTAATTGGTAACTAAGGGAAGAAAAGCCCACTCACTTGAAGCCGTTGTGTGCCCTGGTTTCTGCTGCAACTGTCAACATTTGCTCTGGACAAAAATGAAATACCCACCCAGCCTCAACACCAGGTGTCTTGGTGGCAAAATGTTAAGGCAGGCAGAGGGGAGGTTACCAAGGGGTCTTGGGTCTAGGGAGCTGGAGAGTGAAAATTAACTGTAAAAGAGAGCCTACTGATCAAGAGAAGTTTTTCCTTCTCTCCCTCTGACATCTCCTTCATTCATCCAGCCCTGCAATGTTGGCTTCAGTTAGTGGAAGGAAATAAATGCTTCTTTAGTAAGTAGCACAAGATCCAAAGCAACTGGAAGGAGAGAGGTGACAGCCAAGATAATGAGTTGAGCAAATGAAAGAAAAAAGTGCCATTTGATTAGGGGGAATTAGAGGCACGTGTTCATATTCCCTGTCTAGTTTTTGGGTAAAGTTTTCTGGTAATAAAATGATTGTTTATTGATCAGCTATGGTTTAGCATTTATTTCCAAGCATTGACTTTACATACATTAGTACACTGAATCTTGCAGTAACCTATGAAGTTGATATTATTTCCAGTTTACAGCTGAGAAAATTGAGACTGGGAGGAGTTAAGTAACCTGCCCAGTCTCTATGGCAGCTGGTGTTGGAGCAGGAATTCAAATTCCAGTCTGCCTCCAAAGCCCAATGAAGGGCCTCTCAGCTTCTATGCCAGACTGCTTTCCACTTGGTATTCCTCAGTATTTTTTCCCACTTAGTCTACTGCATATCAGTGAATATTTATCACCCCCATTTTATAGAAAACAGGCTCAGAAGAGTATTTTTTTCCAATTTGACCAACTTTTGATTTCTTAAGCAAGTGGCCAATTTAATTCAGAATATTACCTTGCAGCACTGAGCCTTTAAACCAATTAACAAATTCCTCTACTTAAATCCAAACCAGTAACCTCATCATTGTGCTCATCCCAGGCAAGGCACTGGGTTAGCAGATAGAAAAGAGGGGAGACAAGAAGAAAGGGCATCAAAAGAGGCAGTTGAACAGTGTTAAGCAACAGTGCAGGGAGCCTTTGCAAATCTGATTCCGGATTATGGATAGATCACTCTCCCCACCCCTACCTTCTTTAGTCAAACAGGGCTCCTCACGTGCGGATCCAGTTGAGGACCATCATTTGCTGCTTCTTAGATGCAGGATGCTTGGTAACAGGCTGTGGCAAGCTTCCAAGTAAGGGTAATTGTTCACAGTGGAATGTGATTTCTCCTCCTTTGTCAAGGAAAGTCACTGTGTGCTACAGCGGGAAGACCTGGTTCAGCAGGTTTGCTTTCTCCTGAATCAGTATCATTTTTTTCCTTTGTTGTTCCTATCTAGACGTATGTCCAGGGCTACAAAACCTGTGTACTTAGGGACTCTGGTCTAAAGATTCTAGCATCTTCACTTTTCTGTCATGACTAGGGAATAATCTCAGGGAAGTCCCAAAGTGATGATGAAAAGCCAAATCTCTCTTTTCTTGGGAGAGAAGACCAAAGCTCCCACCCCTCCCAATGGGCCATGTCAGTGTATTTCTCCCTTCCACGTACCCTGGTTTCCCATATCACCTACTTTCATCATAGAGGAGCTAGCTACTTGCTCTGTTATTTTTCTATTTGGGGGATGTTAGAGGAGGGGTGCTCATCAGTCAGTTGCCCTGTGGGTCCTGTGAATGGAGTGACATTAAATCCATGAGAATTTATAGCCTCTGCTGGCTCTGGAAAGATGTTTGTATAAGTACTGCTAGTAATACAGTCAGCTGCATGTGAAGACTTGTTTCTTTGGGCATACATTTTAGTATTTAGGGAAATACTAAATTTATTTGGGAGCTAAATTGTGTGGGAGCAATATTTTGTTGGTGGCTCAGATGGTAAAGAGTCTGCCTGTAATGCAGGAGACCCAGGTTCAATCCCTGGGTTGGGAAGATCCCCTGAAGAAGGAAATGGCAACCCACTCCAGTATTGTTGCCTGGAGAATGCCATGAACAAAGGAGCCTGGTGGGCTATAGTCCATGGGATCGCAAAGAGACACGACTGAGCAACTTTCATTTTCACAATATTTTGTTTTGTCTAGGATAACAACTTGTTGTTAATGTAACTTTATAATGAAAATATTTAATTTTTCATTCAGTTCAGTTCAGTTGCTCAGTTGTGTCTGCCTCTTTGTAACCCCATGAGCCACAGCATGCTAGGCCTCCCTGTTCATCACCAACTCCTGGAGTTCACCCAAAGTCATGTCTATCAAGTCGGTGATGCCATCCAACCATCTCATCCTCTGTCGTCCCCTTCTCCTCCTGCCCTCAATCTTTCCCAGCATCAGGGTCTTTGCAAATGAGTCAGCTCTTCACATCAGGTGGCCAAAGTATTGGAGTTTCAGCTTCAACATCAGTCCTTCCAATGAACACCCAGAACTGATCTCCTTTAGGATGGACTGGTTGGATCTCCTTGCAGTCCAAGGGACTCTCAAGAGTCTTCTCCAACACCACAATTCTTCGGTGCTCAGCTTTCTTTATAGTCCAACTCTCACATCCATACATGACCACTGGAAAAGCCATAGCCTTGACTAGCCGGACCTTTGTTGACAAAGTGATGTCTCTGCTTTTTAATATGCTGTCTAAGTTGGTCGTAACTTTCCTTCCAAGGAGTAAGCGTCTTTTAATTTCATGGCTGTCTTATGGACTCTGTGGGAGAGGGAGAGGGTGGGAAGATTTGGGAGAATGGCAATGAAACATGTAAAATATCATGTAGGAAACGAGTTGCCAGTCCAGGTTCGATGCATGACGCTGGATGCTTGGGGCTGGTGTACTGGGACGGCCCAGAGGGATGGTATGGGGAGGGAGGAGGGAGGAGGGTTCGGGATGGGGAACACATGTATACCTGTGGCGGATTCATTTTGATATTTGGCAAAACTAATACAATTATGTAAAGTTTAAAAATAAAATAAAATTAGAGAGAAAAAAAAAAAAAAATTTCATGGCTGCAGTCACCATCTGCAGTGATTTTGGAACCCAGAAAAATACAGTCAGCCACTGTTTCCACTGTGTCCCCATCTATTTCATAAAGAATGAGAAAACTGGGTGAAATGCCTAGCATGACACTAGTACTTAGTACTACATAAGGGATAGAGAATTCAGTGTGTGGCCTGGAGTTGGTGCTCGATGCCACCCCCTTTGTCAAGCCATCATTCTCTCTCAGCTGTATCCCTATCACAGCCTCCTAGTCTCCCCACATCATTTCTTGGCCCCCTCCATACAGTGACCAGAATGTTCTTCTCATTTCCTTAAACAATCATTAAAGAAACTCCTTCCTTGGCCTTAGAAGCATTCACTTCACAGAAACAAGTTATGTGACTTCTGATGGAGAGTGGGGCAGGCTGGAGGCAACCATTTGGAGAATGAGTTGTTACTGTCTTATGTTCATTCATTGAAAGCAAATAAACTGGAATGAGACTTGTTTTAAAGAATCCAAAATGAAGATGGGGGCTCCTTGAAGAAACCAAAGGACTCAAAGGAACTTAAATTTCCCAGATAAAATGTCACAGAAAGATAAAACCTATGACCAAAAGTAACACCCTCATACTGACAAATTTAGTTGTAAAAGAACAGACAGTTTATTTGGAAAATGCAAATTTAAAAACAGGAGTTGTAGTATCATAAAACAAAATGGAATTCCTGACAAGAAGCAAGGCAAAGAAGGTCATTTTATGTTGACACAGGACACAGTTCTCTTAAGTCAATAAAACTTCCATGAGTCTTTATATGTGAAATGTCTTGTATCTCAGGGTATAAAAATCTAAAGCAAACACTCCTGGAAAAACCAAAAGGCAGGAAACAGACACAAAACAGTAGAGGAAGGTAGTCACACAATTCTTTCTAACAGATCAAATAGACCCAAACTCCCATGAATACAGAAGATCGATTTCATGGTTGTATATAAAAAATTTTATTTTTCAAACAGAGGATGTACCTCCGTTTCTGTTACCTATGGGTCATTTATGGAAGCTGATCATATGTTTTACCAAAGAGAAACTCTCAATAAATATCCTAAAGCAAAAACAATACAAGATATATCTTTGACTACATTGCAAGAAAATTATAAATTAATAGCAGGTGGTTACCAAAAAAATACCACAATAAGGAAATTTAAAAAAAAAAAAAAAAACCTCTCCAAAAGAAAACTTAAACAACCCATGTTAGAGGTTAATGGCAAAGATACTCAAGTGGAAGTGCAGGATGACACCAAAGATGTGTCAGAAGAGAATTCATAGCCTGAAGCGCTGTTCTTTTTAAAAAGAGTGTAAACTAATATGGACAATCTAAGAATGGGGGGTAGAGAAGGGACAAAATAAACACAGGCAAATGAAAAAGAGCCGATGTATCAAAGATATAGTAGAAAGTGAATTAAGTCAAAGGGAGAAAGACAAATAATTTCACTCATGTGGAATACTTAAAAAAAAAAAGTAAAACTTAGATGTAGAAAATGGAGTAGTTCTTGCTGCCGCTGCTGCTGCTGCTAAGTCGCTTCAGTTGTGTCCGACTCTCTGCGACCCCATAGACGGCCTCCTACCAGGCTCCTCTGTCCCTGGGATTCTCCAGGCAAGAACACTGGAGTGGGTTGCCATTTCGTTCTTACTAGGAGGGAAAGGGGTGGGGGTGGGGCACAATAGCTAAAGAGGGGCCAGTGTATTGTGACAGAGGGAAACTCAGCTTTTGATGGTAAGCACTCTCTACTTTTGGTAGTATCCAGGGAAACCTGGCATGCTGCAGTCCATGGGGTCACAAAGAGTCAGACACGACTGAGCGACTGAACTGGACTGAACTGAACAGAAGTTGAAATATATTATTGTACACATGAAGCTTATATAGTGTTATAAACCAGTTACACCAGTTTTTGAAAGAAGATGGAACCTAGAAAGTCCAAAAAATTTTAAAGAGATAGTATAAATTAATACATTAGAAAATGAGAAAAATGATGAACCATAGAGGTAGTTTTTTAAAAGAAAAATGGACAAGTTCTACAAAGCTAATAACAGAGAAGTCATAAATATATGAGGAATGAGAAAGGTGATAAAGTAAATACCGAGATGTCCAACTCTGTGCGACCCCACAGACGGAAGCCCACCAGGCTCCCCCATCCCTGGGATTCTCCAGGCAAGAACACTGGAGTGGGTTGCCATTTCCTTCTCCAATGCATGAAAGTGAAAAGTGAAAGTGAAGTCGCTCAGTCGTGTCCTACTCTAGCGACCCCATGGACTGCAGCCTACCAGGCTCCTCCGTCCATGGGATTTTCTAGGCAAAAGTACTGGAGTGGGGTGCCATGTAACACTTTATTAATGAATGTGAAAATGTCAAAGTTTTCTATGTCAAAGTACCAAAATTAACTTGAAAGGTAGCACACTTGAAGGAACAAAACCTATCTAAGATTGACTAGTAAATTCTATTAACTGTCAAGAACCAGCTAATTCATGTGATGAATGAACTGATGGAAGCTTAACAATAAATGGATGGAAAGAGAGCTGGATGTATAACTGCATAAATGGAGAAAAAGATGGATGCATCAGGGCCTGGATAATGCAGAATTAGGAACTGGGAAGAGGGTTAAGATGAGCAGGAAAGAAGAGAGTTTTAAGACTGGATAGAGCTGATGCTTGACCTTGAGCCAAAATGACCTTAGCCCACAATCACCTGGGCTAACCGGAATCCCTTCTGAAAACCGCAGTTTGGTCTTTCCTGAAGCTGACAATCCCAGCACACAGGACTAGAGATCCAGCATCACAGGCTAATCCAGACAGATCAATTAAGCCAGCAGAATCAGAGAGGCTAACAAAGCCGGAGCCCTCCTAACGACCTAGTTCCCTCCCCAGCCCCCTCATCCCTCCCCAGGACCCTGTCCCCACCTCCCTCCCGCAGGTGCAGTCTCTCCAGGGGGCGGTGAGAGCCATGAATAGTAAGGGTCTTAGCTCAAGCACACAGAGGCGTTTAGCTGCCCAAACTTAATCCGCCGATAATCGGATTATGTAAATTCCTACTTCAACCCCTTCCCCTGCAAGACCTCGCCCCTAAACTCTCCATACTGTGGGACCAGGAGGAAAGACAGCACAGCATGCTGAAGAATCACTGCTAATGGAATGCTGCACCAAAATGCTTTCCCCACTTCAAAAATTATAAAACCAGCACTAACATGGAAGAAACCTCGGAGAAGAAACCAAATGTTGACCCCAGTTGCACTGTGCTGGCACCTCTGTGCTTCATTCTCTGCAGTGCTTATCTTTCCCTTTGTCCTGTCTCTCAATCCTAGTCCACTTGTACACAGATCCTGTTTTACAATTATTGTTGTTTCCCTTAACCTCACATATTTCCAGTCTTGCTTCCTAGTTGCTGTGCTGTGCTTTGCTTAGTCGCTCAGTCGTGTCCAACTCTTTGGACACGACCCCATGGACTGTTGCCTGCCAGACTCCTCTGTCCATGGGGTTTCTCCAGGTAAGACTACTGGATTGGGTTTCCACGCCCTCCTCCATGGGATCGTCCCAATCCAGGAGTCAAACCCAGGTTTTCCACATTGCAGGCAGATTCTTCACTGTCTGAGCTACCAGGGAAGCCCAAGAATACTGGAATGGGTAGCCTATCCCTTCTCCAGGGGATCTTCCCAACCCAAGGATCAAACTGGGGTCTTCTGCATTGCAGACAGATTCTTTACCAGCTGAGCTACCACAGAAGCCCTGCTGCTGCTGCTGCTAAGTTGCTTCAGTCGTGTCCGACTCTGTGTGACCCCATAGACCGCAGCCCACCAGGCTCCCCTGTCCCTTGGATTCTCCAGGCAAGAACATTGGAGTGGGTTCCCATTTCCTTCTCCAATGCATAAAAGTGAAAAGTGAAAGTGAAGTCACTCAGTCGTGTCCGACTCTTAATGACCCCACGGACCACAGCCTAACAGGCTCCTCCATCCATGGGATTTTCCAGGCAAGAGTACTGGAGTGGGGTGCCATTGCTTTCTCCTTACACTTCTTTACAACTGTAGAATGTGGAATTAAGAATATATTACCTCACAGGCTTTGCCTGAGAGGAAGGATAGTGTAGGTTCTTGGTTTAAATTCTAACATGTGCTCTATCAGGACTGAGGTTGGGTGGAAAAGCATGGGCACCAAGAGGCCCTGTGAGAAAGCGGTTCTCCTCAACGGCACACAGAGACAAGCAGCAGAAAGGACAAATCAGGGCTGCTCACTGCAAACACCAGAGTAGGTTCCCAAAGGCCCCTTTGAGCCTGTGCATCATTGACCAATTCATTTTCTCCAACCCACCCTCCAATCCATCCTCTGACTGACTGCCACCAGAATGAGCCTCGGAACCTGTAAATCTAAACATATCACTCATGTTAGAGGCACACAGTTGTCTTCACAAGGACTGCCCTCTCCTCCACTCCTGCATGTGTGACTCCTACCCAGCACCTCCCACTCTTGTACCCGGGCAACCCAGGCCCCTGCCTTGGGTTCTGTGCTTTAGATGGCCCTGCCCTGCTCTGGCCTCACTCCTGTGCCCACCATGTACCTGCCCATTTCCCACATTCTAGACCACGCTCAGGGTATCAGGGACACCTGAACTGAGATCACACTCTGTGTCCAGAACCCCAGCATTTCTGCTCAAATGGCCTTGAGTCCATTGTCAGAACCTACACAGGCCTTTTCCTTAGGTCCATGTGGACTGGGAGTCCCCGTTATATACCAGGCCTCTCACAGAGCAGGACAGCTTGAGGTGGGAAGAGAAAAGGGATGGGGATGGGTCAGGAGTCTCCATTTGTACCCTTGTCCTGGGTCCACCAATATCAGAGGCAGCCTTGCCTCAAGGCCTAGTTTAAATGTCATCCTTCCCATGATCAATTGCTGATCCTCCGGCTAGAATCTTTGCCTCCCTACCTCCAATTTCATACTTTGTGGAACTCAGGACTGTCTGCCTTGTATTTGGTCATTTTTGTCATGTTCTCTCCCTCCCAAAGACTGTGAACTAACTCCTTGAAGGCAGATATATAATTTTCTTAACTTCCCTGCCCTCTGAGAACCTAGCAATTTGGGCAATAGCTTTCGTATTTATATAAGAACTGTATTCATTTTTTTTGAAGAGGGGGGCAAACAACCCCCAAATCTCAGTGGCTTACAACAGCAAAGATTTATTCCTGTCTCATATTATGAAGGCTGGGATTGGCTATGGGTTTGTCTCTTCAGAGAGCAACCCCCAACATGACTTTCTCATGACTGAGCTCAATCAGCAATCACTCTTAAAGCTTCTACTCCATTACCACCAAGTCAAGTCCATTCACATTCCATTGTCTGATGCAAGTCACATGGTCAAGCCTGGAAGGGAGCAAGCTGTCTCTTTACCTAAATTACCTACAGGGAAGCACTCCCAGTCACATGATAATCCTCTCACAAGGAAGGGGGGGAGCCAGTAGTTGTAACAATAATGTGATTTATCAGAGTAAAATTTGCATTAGTCTGACTGTGTGCTAGGCCCGGTGCTAAATTCTTTACCTGTTTTGTTTTTCTCATTTAGTTCTCATGACCCTATTGTTGTCCCCATTTTACAGATGAGGAAATTGAGGTAGGGAGAAGTTACATGATTTGCCTATGGTCATATAAGTGGATAGATAGGGGATTTCAACCTGGGTAATGCAAATCCAGAGTCCTTTGCTCTTATCCACTAAGCATTAATGCATCTGTGAATTTATTGTGCCAAATCCTATGCTGGTACCTTCAGAAAGTGTGATACCTAGAAGTTTGATTTATCAACCAGCATTTGAAGAATGCCTATTCAGTGGGACTGGGGAGACAGATACAACAAATAAGTAAAATGTTACAACATACAGGTGAGTGCTAAGGAGAAAAATAAAGCAGGGTAGGAAGATGCAGAGCCCTGTGTGTGTGAAGGTGCAGCTTCAGATCTTGTGGTCAGAGAATCTTCATTGAGAAGGTGACATTTGAGCAAAGACCTGGAGAACGTCAGCTCCTTGAGGGCAGAAATCTGTGTCTGTTTTGTTTGAATCCCAGTGCCTGTAATAGGCACTGGCTCATAGTAGACACTCAGTATTAATAATTTCTGAATGAATCAAAGGAGATGAGGGAGGGAACTACTTGGATTTTGAGGGGAGAGTGTTGCAGACAGTGGAAACAGACCATACAGAGGCCCCAAGGCAGGAGGGTGCCTGGAATGTTCATGAAACTACAGATGTCAGAGTGGCTAGAGCTGAGTACACTTCTTCCGCTTCTTCTCAGGCAGAGAAGGAACAGACAAGTCAGGTAAAGGGTATCTGGGAGCCAATGTTAAGACTTCAGCTTAATTCTGAGTGAAATGGGGAGCCAGAGGAGGGTTTTGAGTGAGAAGCAACAGGAACCTGACTTGGGTTTTCAAAGGATCATTCTGGGTGATGCTGGAGAATAGATGGAAAGAGGAAAGTACAGAAGCAGTAAGACCAATGAGGAGGCACTCTGAACCTGGGATGAATAAATCTGGGAATCTGCCCAGTGCAGTGATTGTTAAACTTCTCTGTGCATGTTAATCTCCTGGGACACTTAGTAAAAAGGCAGATTTCTGACCCTATCCTCAGAAAACCTGATCTGGTGGTCTTGGCTGTGGGTGTTGAGGTCTGTACCTTCCCTCACCCATGATTCTGGAGTAAGTGGTTCTTGAACTACAGTTGGGAGACGGACTGGGGCTTAAATGATTGACATCTGATGAGTTGATGAGTTAACCGCGGGGCACGCACTTCCGGAGGTTTGTAGCCACTGTAGAAAAGGGTTGGTAAGTTGCCCTCCGGGGTATGCTGTAGTCCGAGTGAGTGTCAGGACCCCCTCGCGTCCCCAGACGTTACACAAAGCTGGCTTCTCCTTCCGCCTCTGCTTGGTTTCTAGGGCACAGGGAGACTGGTCCCGGGAAGCCGGGATGTTGGGGTGGAGGGTGGGTATGGGAGGGACCTGCGGGAGTCTAGGGCGGGGAAGGGGCCCCGTGGGTCCTTAGACAAAAGGCGATGTCTATAAAGGCTGGGGCGGAGGCGCAGCGCCCAGGCGAGGGCGACAACGGCGGCGCGGGCTCCCTTCTCGGAGAGGAGGTGCGTGGACTCCAAGAGGGTTGCGGGCGCTGCTGGGTTTGGGCGCCAGCGAGTCTCTGGCGCAGTTCCCCAGTCCGAGCCGCACTCGCCGCGGAGGACAGGGGTGTGGAGGTGACTTGGTGGCAGCCACCAAGGCGACTCGATGAGAAGACGTGGGGACTTTCCGCAGAGCAGGGGCCGTGGTGCAGCTCCGGGGGAGCCTAGCGGGTACCTAGCGCGTGTCGGCGGGGCTGCTGAGCCTTGATATGTGATGTCCCGGACACCAAGGAGCATCTCCGAGGGCCGTCTTGGCAGCTTCTGAGCTGGGGTGAGCGACTCCTGGAAACCTGGCAGGTGCGAAACTATAGATATTTCTCCAGAATGCCTGAATTTAGTCGCAGGGCAGGCGCTGCAGGCAAGAATAAGAAAAAGAAAAAGGGAAAAGCTGGGAAGTGAAGCGGTCAAGGGCAGCAGGTTGGGTCTGGTGGGCGTGGGGCGGGAAGGCAGGTGTAGAGCGCTGTTTTGAAACAGGTGGCCCTCTCAGTGCACCGGGAGCCCACCCAAAGATCCGCATTCACAGTAAATGCACTTGTTTAGAACATCAACTTGCAGAGCTGTCTGGTAAGAAAAGTAATTGCATAATAGCACATATCATGATTTATATATATATAGAGAGAGGATATATTATAATAGCACACACCGAACTGGCTACTGCTGGGGAATGAGTTTGAATAGGTAGATGG
>NW_011494755.1:2372267-2408883 GCF_000754665.1 Bison bison bison
ACTTCTATAGCAACTTCTAAAGGCAAACCTGTGCCTGGTGTTTGAGATTAGGCACCTTCCCCAAACCCAGTTGTATAAACCACCCTTCACTACCCTCCTTCTGTATCATGTTTTCACTTACTTTTCAAAGAGAGATGAAAGAAGAGAGAAATACACAGGACCAAATGCCAGAAAGAGAAATTTAACATCTTAGGAGAAAAGAGCAGTGTGAGCCTGAATGCCTGGCACAGGCCACCATAGGAAGGTTAGCTGTCTGTACGCCTGTGCTGCTGCCTTTCTGGTTGACCTGGGCTCCATGTCCAGGAAACATCCACACGAAAAAGCAGCAGCATCTGTTACAGGTAGTGGTCACCTTCTCAGGGGGCATAATGTACTTTTCTCCAGTAACCTTTTACCTTCTGTGGTATTGAAGTTTGTGCTCACCTATATTCCTTTTGAATTGACTGTGACGTTCCTCCTATCCAGGCATTCTTAACCTTTGGCCCATGACACTTACCCACCCAGGGATGTGTGGATAAAACTCAGGGGATTCTAAGTTACATCTTTTTATCTACTAACCTTTCAACTGAATTGAGCATTCCCTTTATTTATGAATGTTTATGTAGTTTATTATGAATAAACTACAGTGGCGGCAGCAGTGCCGATGCCTTTTGTCATCAAGAGAAATCATAGACACTTTCAGCTTTTGTTACAGATGTTGCTGATCTTCTGAAAAAATCACTTACCAATCACCAGTTAGAAATGATGGTGACAAATCTAATTATTTAATGTGTTAAAAGTGAAGCATAGGTTTTATTGTTTTGAATTTTAGAATTATTTTCATATCTATGAAGTATAACTGGTTATTTTATGTGTCCATGTATTTTAATTCATGCCTTTTAACTTCATATTCTGAGAAGACTTTTCCCTTTATGTATTTGAAATAATTGTTCTGAGATGAAATCTGTCCCTGGGCTTCCCCGGCCCCGACTCAGCTGGCGTCAGTGGTGACTCAGGCTTGGGACACAGGCTCTGCCACATTGGGCTGTGTGACCTGGGACAAAGAACTGCACCTCTGTTTCAACATCTGTCTGATGCTCTCTGATTCTGTGGCATCTGGAGTATTTTTTAAGCTCTTAAAGTACTCTGAACCAAGAGTACTTTACTGATTGTTGCAGCGATCAGTACTTGCAACAGGAAAAACACTAAATGCCATTTTCCTTTGATTTAATAAATACTGTAATAATTTTCCAGTGACCTCTACTTTGAGTTTTTGCAGCTTGTTGAATCACTGATTTTTATTTCCCAATGTGGAGAAGGAGAGTAACACACTTGAGGAGAAATCAACAAGTAATTATTAAGCACCTCCTAGAATGGCAGGGCTGCCTTTCAGAAGCCTGCCTTCTCTCCTCCCTGTTTCTGCTTCTCACAATAGGATGGAGCTTTCTCAGAAGAGAACACCAGTTAGTTTATCCTGGCTAATCTTTTCTTCCCAGCTTGAAAATGAGCCTCCCGTGGGACTAGTGAATAAGCTAAAGCCTCTTTTGACAAGAGAAGCTTAAAAGTAACTTTACTCCTACAGTCCTGGCTGCAAAGCAGCCAGTTTCAATGTGAGCAAAACTGGATGGTCTTAAAAATTCCCTTGATTTAGGTTTATACTTTCATATTTTAGGTATAGTTAGATACAGGTCTGACAATGCTCATTGTAGATATAAAGGCCAGGTTAGACCCTGGTTCGATTCCTGGGTTGGAAAGATCCACTGGAGAAGAGATAGGCTACCCACTCCAGTATTCTTGGGCTTCCCTGGTGGCTTAGCTGGTAAAGGATCCACCTGCAATGTGAGAGACCTGAGTTTGATCCCTGGGTTGGGAAGATCCCCTGAAGAAAGGATAGGCTACTCATTCCAGTATTCTGGCCCAGAGAATTCCATGGACTGTATAGTCCATGGGGTCGCAAAGAGTCAGATATGACTGAGCGACTTTCACTTTAGGTAGATAAAAGGCAAAGGCAGGGCATCGTGGCATTTCAGCACAGAAAGAGGCCTTGGGTATCACCCCCTTCAGATTGGAAGTCCCCTGGATTGCCTGAGTTAGGTGCTATTTCTCTGCTGCTACAGACCCTGGGCTTCCCATCTGTGTCATAGGGCAGAGGGTTCCTCAGTGTCCAGCAGCCAGTACAGTGTTGGGCACATAGGGTCAGTAATTGTTGATGTAAAGTTTGGAGTACATGTGACTGTATTGGATCATGGATCCAACCAGAGTGTCTCTACAGAGATAGAGGAAGTAAACCTAAGTGGCTGATGGAGGAAGCCGGAGGGGGCCTGAGTCAGCCAGTGAACTTGAGCTGCCATGATTCTGCTCACCACTGGTTTCTCAGCACAGCACTGGCCTCTCCTACCTGGGCAGAAGCAGGAAAGTCAACAAGAACCTGCATGGGGAAATGTCCTAGGGACATATATCCTTCTAGCTGATATTTTATGTAATATTAATATTTTGTCATTCGTAATCCCCTAAATACTGCTTCCTTCTTAAACATAGTTTTGCTAGGGCTCAGAGCTTCTGTTTGGAGAGTAAGGCAATGTTTTAGCATTAGCCACACAGGGAGATCGTGTGAGGGGTGCACTGTTGGGACCTCACTTCAGGAAAAAACTTGCAGTTCAGCTGCAGGGAGTGCAGTTAGCTGACAGCCATCAGTAGCAGTGCTGACAGGACTCAGGACTGGGCCTCCATTCTTCAGGTAGCCCCCAGCCTATGAGTGAGTGCGGCAGCGCTGCTGGGACCCGGCGATTCTTGCCCGATAGGGTCTCCTTCACAGGCACCTTTTGCCCCAGAGTTCCCTGTTGGGTTGGCTGCCACTTTTCCAGCTCTGTACTGCAGCCTGAGGCTTTTCTGACCAGTCCTGCAGCCTCCCTGCTTTGATTTTGCAAGTGTCAGATGTGTGTTTCAGTCTGAAGACATTCTTGGCCCAAGTCTTTCTTTTCTTTTTTCATCTTTCACAGGCCTTAACTCCCAATAAACTGCTTGTACATCCAACTCCAGCTTGGCATCAGCTTCCTAGAGGACCAAGCTGATCCACCTGGGGAGTTTTAAAATATACCAATGCCCCCAGAAATTTTTATTTAATTGGTCTGGGATGCAGCCTGGGTGAATTCAATAAGCAGCCCAAGTCAAGGGCCACTGAAATAGAAGAAAATTTCTGGAGCAGAAGTTCCAAGTGTTTATTAAGTTAGAAAAGGATCTGGTTTCTCACAAGTCGCTAGGGCTTCAACATATTTAGGTCCTTTTTGAATAAAATGGGCCCACCGTTTCATACCATAGGTGCCAATTTGTAACCCTCCAACTCCTTCCTGCAATGGTGGGCTGTTAACACAAACAGTTTTGGAAGGAAGCTGGCATTTTGAGAGGCACCTTTCAACTTCCTGATATTCTATATGTTGCTTTTATGTAACCTATGTCAGATACTCAGTGTTTACCTACGGACTCATATCCTTGTGTGTGCGTGCGTGCTCAGTCACTTCAGTCATTTCTGATTCTTTGCAACCCTATGGACTGTAGCCCACCAGGCTCTTCTGTCCATGGGATTCTCCAGACAAGAATATTGGAGTGGATTGCCATCCTCTCCTCCAGAGGATCTTTCCGACCCAGAGATCAAATCTGAGTTTCCTACATCTCTTCCATTGCAGGCAGATTCTTTACCAGTGAGCCACTGGGGAAGCCCCTCATATCCTCAGAAAAGCCCAAATAAAAATAGAAGAAAGGTAGAATTTAGGGAAAAGTTCAGCAGCATTGACCTGATCATTTTGGTCTTGATATGATCCTTTGAGACTTTTCTCTAGTCAGCAAGTGTCTCTCCGGATTTGGCCCTTAGTGTGGGATCTTGTCCTGTGATTCTAAGTGTTTCTGTATGTGCCGCCTTCTCCATCAGGCCATCCAATAAGCTCCTTGAGCACAAGTATCCCATCCAGCCAAGTCCACAAGCCCAGCTCATAGCACAGGGCCTAGCACAGAGCAGGTCTACAGGAAGGGTTAAAATAAAGGAACAAAGGTGGCAGGAGCCAGGAGGTTGTATAACCAGACTTGGTTATAGAAAAACAAGATATTACCTTCCCCCTAGTACTCACAATTCAGTATTTCACAAGTCATTTTTATTTATAAACATATTTTTGTTGTATGTATTCCTCAACACTTTTATAGCCATTATCATGTGTCAGGCACTGTTGAAAGTGATTTACAAATATTAAGCTTATTTAATTCTCCTAATAGCCTTTGTCAACCACCAGTGGCTGCAGGGGTTCAGCAAGGGAAAGATATGGGAGGCTCTGGGATGGCCTGGAAGGGTTTGTAGGAATGGAAAGGAGGGTTTATTCTGCTCTTTAAAGATTGTGTAGAAATAGGCAAAAAGTCAGTGAGGAGGGAACTCATGGGACAGAAAATGCAAAGGTATGGAATTGAGAATACTTACTACTCTTTGGGTGGGGGGTAGTGGCGTGGGGAATAGGAAGGGACCCTCTGCCCAGGTTGCTGAGACTGGAGCAGGTGGCAAACTGATAGCCATGAGCCAAGGGTACCAAATGTCTGGTGCTGGGTTTTGGCTTATTTCCTGATGTGCCATAAACATTGCCATTGATGTATGTTAATCCAAGCCACCTGAACAAAGGGGCCCGTGCCTCTCAGAGGAAAAAATGGCACAATTAGGATTGGCAATACGTGATAACAATCACCTCGCCGACGGTTGGAAAGGTCATCCAGATTCAACCTTGGGGAGCCTGGCTATCTTCTGCAGCATCCATATCAAATTGTCACCCTTCACCTGCTCCTTTTCTTTGTTTGTCATGCTAAATAACCCCATTGCTATTCTTCATATAACTGAACTTCAAGATTCTCCATCACCCTGTTCATCCTCCTCTAACTGTGGTCTGGTCTAGACATTTTAGCTCTTACACAGTGCGCCCAATCCTGCAGATAAAGTCCACCAGCCAAAAGAGTTGTGCTGTCACTGTCTTCATTGCAAAAGTTATGTTGTAAATGAAACCTACGATTGCAGCCCCCTCTCCCTATTAACAAATATATATTTTATTCTCATGTGTACTCAGTCCTATGCTGTGCCTGATTCTGAACACTTAGGAAGAGTTGGTTATAAAAGAAGTAATGGGAGTATTAGGATAAAACCACCATTTTACCCAGAGGCTTTGAAACAACCAGGGGAGAAAAGCTGACAGGAAGTGTTCTCACCCTGCCCTTCTGCCGCATTTTCTTCTCTTGTCACAGGAAGTTCCACAACACCTGGAAATGAGGCAGCACATCCCCTAAGATCTGGGTGGAGAAGATGAACAACTCAAGCTCCTGGCAGGACATGGGCTACCCAGCAGGCCTCTGACAAGGTGTTGGCCCTCAGGGCCCTTTCTCTTTCCTGTCTCAGGAACTCCAACATGACCAGAAAGATCTTCACTAACACCAGGGAGCGGTGGAGGCAGCAGAAAGTCAACAGTGCCTTTGCCAAGCTGAGGAAGCTCATCCCCACTCACCCTCCAGATAAGAAGCTGAGCAAAAATGAAACACTTCGCCTGGCCATGAGGTACATCAACTTCCTGGTGAAGGTCTTGGGAGAGCAGAGCCTACAGCAAACAGGAGTGGCCGCTCCAGGAAACATTCTGGGCCTCTTCCCCCAAGGACCCCACCTGCCAGACAGGACTCTCCTTGGTGACTACCAGGTTCCATCACCCGGCTCAAGCCACCACATTCCGTAATAGTGGGGCTCTGGCTGTTGTGACCCCAGGCAGCACTGGTTCAGAAGTCACTAGCTGTCAACAGCCTTTGTGCAAGTACCAGAGTCAGCATGGTGAATAATTTGTGAGGCATGAACTCAAGCTTCATAGGAGGTGTCTCACGGTCAGCTGCAGAATGCTAAAAGGAGGCCAAAAGGGAGGTGGTCACACATCCCCTTCCCTGGGGGCTTCAGGCAGAGCAGCCTGTATCTGTTGATTTTATAAATCCAGGTTCCTGCATAAGATGTTGTTTTTGGGGAAAAAAAGACCCTCAGACTAAAAACTGGTTTGAAAATCACTGCTTTATGTAATATGTTTTCAGTTGTAAGAAGAGCTTCCTCATAATGGATCGCAGATGGATGAGTAGAAAAGCTGCCCTCTGAACATATTTTAAAGTTTGTTCTGAAAAATGAGGCGTATCTGATCAAGAGTAAACAGCATAAGACAAATGAAAAGATAGCCCTTGCAGAAAGCAGCCTGGAGACTTGTGGGGAATCTGTGGATAAAAGACCCTTCTGACGCGTGAGGACTGCAAGAAGGCAGCAGATGCGTGCAGGAGAGCTCTGCATCCTCTGTCTCTATGGAAATGTGAGGTGTCATTTGCACTGGACCACGAGTATATGCGTTATCACTAAAGCCAAATGGTAGATTATACCTATGAGAGGAAAGGACATGATAATTTGTGAGAGTTCATGGTTTTCTTATGAAAAGAATTCAACTAAAATAGTTTTCCTAATCCTTTAGCTTCACATGTCAGGTATTGAAAACTTTTAATTCAGCATGAGTTCTTGATGATTTAAGACCTGTGAAATTCAAATAGAATGATGAAAATCTAAATATTACCATTTAACAGCTCATTTAACAGAGAGCTTAACAAAAGATTTAGAGTAGACAATAGGAGTGTAATACCAGACTCTAATGAATTGAGGGATGTGTGACTTGTTTTCCCCGCTGAGGAGCATTAGCTCAGTTTTACACTGGGAGGGGTGGTGCCCACAAAAGAATGAACGACGTGGATCTGGCAGAACTCACAACCATATGCCACCATGATGATGCTTGGATTCAAAAATGAATCCCATAGTTAAGCCCAGAATACAAATAATGTCATTTGATTGTCTCTGGAATGTTTTATTTTCCCAAAATTATTGACAGAACATTGGTTTTAAAACCTGAACTATAGGTAGGAAATTGATGGGTTTGAGATTATGTATATACAATAGAGGAATTTAAATTTTCTGCCCACTCTAGAAAGAAGAGATTCAATTTATGAAAGGCTGAAATGAACCTCTTTGGTTTGGTGATCAGAAGAAATGTGGATGAGGCATCCTCAAAATCTCATTCTCAAAACAGCAAGTTCATAATGTCATTAAACTCTACACAGCATTCACACTTACGGCACAATGCATTTATTAAAACAATGCATTTAGGACTTCCCTGGTGGTCCAGAAGTTAAGACTCTGCACTTCCAGTGCAAGGGGTGTGGGATTCCTGGTCAGGGTACTAAGATCCCACATGCCGTGTTAGTTAATTCAGTCACTCAGTAATGTCTGATTCTTTGTGACCCCATGGACTGCAACACGCTAGGCTTCTCTATCCATCTGTAACTCTCAGAGCTTACTCAAACTCATGTCCATCAAGTAGGTGATGCCATCCAACCATCTCATCCTGTGTCATCCCCTTCTCCTCCTGCTCTCAATTTTTCCCACCATCAGAGTCTTTTCCAATGAGTCACTTCTTCGCATCAGGTGGATTGGAGCATCAAAGTATTGGAGCTTCAACTGAAGCATCAGTCCTTCCAATGAATATTCAGGACTGATTTCCTTTAGGATTGACTGCTTGGATCTCCTTGAAGTCCAAGGGACTCTCAAGAGTCTTCTCCAACACCACAGTTCAAAAGCATCAGTTCTTTGGCACTCAGCTTTCTTTATAGCCCAACTCTCACATCCATACGTGACTACTGGAAAAACCATAACTTTGACTAGACAGACCTTTGTTGGCAAAGTAATGTCTCTGCTTTTTAATATGCTGTCCAGGTTGGTCATAGCTTTTCTTCCAAGGAGCAAGCATCTTTTAATTTCATGGCTGCAGTCACCATCTGCAGTGATTTTGGAGCCCGAAAAAATGAAAAAAAAAAAAAAGCATGCTGTGTAGCATGGACAAAAAATAAAAATAAATAATGAGAATAATAAAATAATTTTGTTAAAAAAGAAACAATGCATTCTTGTGTGTAGGTCCTTTCTTTAAACTGCATTCAATAAACATCACCACACACCCAGAGTAGTCCAGGCAAACACAGAAACCAGGGGATTCCCCCAAATTTGCATTTCTTTCTCATGAGCTTTTATTGTTCTCATGAGCTTATGTGGACTTAAATTTGTCCCCAGACTACCACGTGATATCACATCTCAAAACTCTGGTGACAGTTGTCAATTGAGTAATACTGCTTATTCTCTCATCTGGCATTAAATCACATTAACACTTTTGACAGTATTTTTGTATTGTGCTGTGCATCAGTCATATCCGACTCTTTATGATCCCATGGACCATAGCCCATCAGGTTTCTCTGTCCATGGGGTTTTACCAGCAAAAATACTGGAGTGCATTGCTATGTCCTCCTCCAGGGGATCTTCCCAGCCCAGGGATTGAACCTGGGTCTGTCTCCTGCATTGCCAGTGGATTCTTTACCACTGAGCCACTAGTAGCTTCATTTGAACTGTAGCCGAGGAAGGCACAGGAGACCTTTTTGTGTGAACATAGGATTTTACTGCTCTTCTCACAATGAGTGCACTTCTCTGCTGTTGGGGCCTTGTCTGCTGTGCTCAGGGGGCCTTTCCACTGAAATGTAACTGAGTGCCGCTGAAAAGTCATGAGGAGATTGAGTATCATTAAATTAAATGAGGGGAACAGTTTTTTAAAGAAACTCTACAGAAAATTCCTATGATAAGTGAATAAACATTTAATGTATTACTTAATATAATTCATCTCAAATTATTCTTTTTGCAAGTTGAGTCTTAGGCTGTCAAGTTGTATTAGGTTAAAGTGACTGTCAAAAGGAATTGTAGGTACCTATGTATCAGAAGCTTGGCAAGGTACACATGAGACTGGAAGCTAATTCTAAAATCACTCCACAGCTTTCCTTGGTGTCCTATATTTACAGCTGACTGGAGTAGTAAGAATTTATGGTTCAAATGAATTATAGTTCACTGATGGTACATCTCTTTATGGATCATTTGAACCCAACAGAAAAATTTAGACCAATTATATCACCTATGCTTCCCTATTACTTGTTCTGCTATGGACACCACTGAAAGCTTCCAGAAACCAGGTATAACAGGTCCTTTTATTTATATAGATCATTAGATTGGCTTGTTCTACTCCTCACTTTACAGAGGAGAAAACAGTCCAGAGAGTTTTGAAGTAACTTTCTAGTGGTCACATGGACAGTTAGTGGAAACCCAGAACATAGTGCAAGATCTCCTACCCAGCATCCAGTCTATTCAGCCATGAAGGATTTTAGGATTGGAAATGGACAAGCACCTTATTGCTAGGCTCATCTCTTTGCAATACTGTTCGGTGATCTTCTTCATATGCCTCTTAATTGAAATTGAATCAATGTGCTTTATAGAATGGGATTAGAGGTACCAACCAAAGATTTTATTTGTTGATGTTTTGAGAGTTTTTAATCATCGATTCTAATTTGCTATTTAACTATTAATTTATTGAAAATAAATTATTTAAGAAAAGAAATTGTTATTTTTTTTCCTTTTTAGAAAATATTTCACAAATTTACTAAGCATACCCTCCAATCTCTCCATTCTCACAACGAGTGTCCTGGCTTTGAACCTCACTCCTTCTGTTGTCTCTATTCTAAAAAAATATAGCATTCCCTGATTAGTGCCTCCTTTTCCTTCACTTTCACACAGCTTCCTAATTGTCCTTCTCAAATCACAACTACAGTCATCCCCAGCTATCAAATCTTCAGTGTCTTGTCCACCAGACAGACAGATACTGTATCCCAGCAAACCAGGCCCTCTGTAGACTGGCTCAGCATACCCTTCTTTTCACAATTGCCTGAATGTATCAGACATGCTAAGGAAACTGCTTCACTTGATGGTCCCCAAACACTCTCCACTCTTTGATACCTCCAGCTTTACTCTTGTGAGTCTCTCTGCTTGCACTAAATTCCATTTTCTAAAATCCTTCGTGACTGATCTTAGATACCACTCTTTCAGGAAGCTTGACTCATCTTAAACACCATCTTACATGAAGTCCTCCTAGATTTCCATCACTCAATATAATCTCTTCTTTTGTAGAATACTCTTATTGCTTCAAGACCCTTGCTTCCTCTTCCCTGTATTACAGACATCTTGTGTATATTCTGTCCCCAGCAACAAGATCTCCTTGAGGGCAGTGACAGTTTATAACACTGAATCCTCACAACAACCCTGCCAGTGACTTTACTTTCAAAATGAGAAAACTAGATCAAGACTGGGTCCATTAAGAATATTTCTCTAGCCTCTCTTAAAAGATAACATTGAAATGTAACTTGAAGGAATTCACTGGCAGTCCAATGGTTAGTACTTAGCTTTTCACTGAGTAATGGCCTGGGTTCCATTCCTGGTCGGAGAACTAAGATCCCACAAGCCTCACTGTGCAACTAAAAAAAAAAGAAAATGATGCAACTTTGCATCTTGAACAAGCTGAATTTCCCTGAGAAATCCAAAGTCTAAAGCTCTTTTTAAAAGTCTGTTTCTCAGAATTTCCATTCAACAAGGCCTTCGCAGCACCTGCCTGATGAGGTTTCACCACCTAAGAATGGCTTGAGATGACCCAAACATATGTAAGTTATACACAACCGGCTTTGTCCTTAAGAGGCTAAAGGATGAAAGGAGCCAGGAGAATGGACAGCTTAACTCCTGACCCATAGGCCAAAGGTTAGCTGAAAGTCACATCCTTAAATAAAAAGGTCAAAGATAAGGAAGGAATCTAAGAGCTCAATGGCAATGCAAAGTGGGGGATTTAAAGTGGCAGGTGCTAGGAAGGAATGCCAAGGGGAGAGTGTGGCTAAAGGATTATAGGAAGCCAGGGTGTGGCCTCCTAAACACAGTTTCCCTTCTGTGACTGTTAGAGCTTACTATAAACTGGGAAACTTTCTGTTCTATTTTCTTTTTGTTGCTAATGACCTATCACTAGCATTAAAATCACTAGGTTTAAAATTTTTTTCTAGATTTTAAAAAGCACTAGATTTTTACATAAACCTTAGTTAGTTTTGTAATCTATCAAATAATATTTAAGAATTTAATTTCGAGAGCTCAAGGGGGTAGTTGAACTAGGCAAGCTGTAGAATTGCCTTTTCTGGATAATTTTAAAACTCAGCATTATCCAATACGTTCATACGCTTGAACCTAAGTAACTCTCCTTCTAGGAAGCTATCATAAAGAAGTAATCAGAATTATGGTCAAAGGATTATCTGTGTGGGTATCTACTTCAGAGTTATTTACAATGTAAGTAAAAATAAAATAAATTTATAACAGTAAGAGTCAGAGCCAAGATTTGCTGAACATATTTGTCTACAATATGCTAGGTACTGTGACAAGAGCTTCTAGCATATCAGCTCACCTAATCTTCATGACAATTTATACAATTTATATTGTTACTGTAATATCAATTATATGTTTTGTTCTTATTTCACAGATGACAAAACTGAAATTCAGGAGATGATGATTTTTTAAAGGATGAATTTTTTAAGTTTTTATTTTATATTGGAGTATAGTTGATTAATAATGTTGTATTAGCAATGGAATAATACTTGGGTATAAAAAGGAACACATTTGAGTCAATGTGTTGACACAATGAGTCAACCTCTAATGAGGTTGGTGAACCTAGAGCCTACTATACAGAGTGGAGTAAATCAGAAAGAGAAAGACAAATACCATATATTAGTGCATATATATGAATCTATAAAGTTGGTACTGAATAGTCTACTTGCAGGGCAGCAAAGGAGATGCAGACATAAAGAACAGACCTTTGGTCATAGTGGGGGACAGAGAGGAGATGACTTGAGAGAATAGTATTGAAACATATACATTACCATATGTAAAATAGATAGCCAGTAGGAATTTGCTGTATGATGCAGGGAACCCAAAGCCAGTGCTATGACAACCTAGAGGGGTAGGATAGGGAGAGAGATTTCAGAGGGAGGGGACATGTGTATGCCTGTGGCTGATTCATGTTGATATGTGGCATAAACCATCACAATATTGTAATTATCCTCTGATCAAAAATAAAAGTTAAATAATGTGTTAGTTTCAGGTGTACAACAAAGTGATTGTTATACATGTATCTATTCTTTTTCAAATTCTTTCCCCACTTAGGTTATTACACACTATTGAGCAGAGTTCCTATGCTTATACAGTAGATCCTTGTTGGTTATTTATTTATTTTTTTGGCTGCACCACAGGACATGTGGACCTTCCCTGACCAGGGATCTTGTGCTCTTTACATCGAAAGTGTGGAGTCTTAACCACTGGCCCACCAGGAAAGTCTTAGTTATCTATTTTAAACATAGCAGTTTGCATATGTCAATCCCAAATTCCCAATCTATCCCTCTCCACAACCCTTCTCCCCTGGTAACCATAAATTAGTTCTCTAAGTCTGTGAGCCTGTTTCTGTTTTGTAAGTAAGTTCATTTGTATGCTTTTTTTTTTTTTTAGATTCCCTATATAAGCAACTCCACATGATATTGGTCTTTCTCATCTGACTTACTTCACTTAGTATGATAACCTCCAAATCCATCTATGTTGCTGCAAATGGCATTATTTCATTCTTTTTAATGGCTGAGTAATATTCCATCATATATATTACCACATCTTTATTCATTCATCTGTGGATGGACATATAGATTGCTTCCATGTCTTGGCTATTGTATACAGTGCTGCAGTGAACACTGGGGTGCATATATCCTTTCAAACCATGTTTTTCTCTGGATGTGTGCCTAGGAGTGGGATTGCTGGATCATATGGTAGTTCTATTTTTAGTTTCTTAAAGAACATCCATGATGTTCTCTATAGTGGCTGTACAAATTTACATTCCCACCAATAATGTAGGAGGATTTTCTTTTCTGCACACCATCTCTAGCTTTTGTAGACTTTTTGATGATGGCCATTCTGACTGGTGTGAGTGACATCTCATTATAGTTTTGAATTGCATTTCTCTAATAATTAGCCATGTTAAGCATATTTTCATGTGTCTCTTGGCCATCTGTATGTCTTCTTTGGAGAAATGTCTTTTTAGGTCCTCTGACCATTTTTTGATTGGGTTGTTTGTTTTTTGTTTTTTGAATATTGAGCTGCATGAGCTCTTTGTAAATTTTGGAGATTAATCTCTTATCAGTCACACTGTTTGCAAATATTTTCTCCCATTCTGTGGGTTATCTTTTCATTTTTTATGGTTTCCTTTGCTGTGCAGAAGCTTTTGAGCTTAATTTGGTCCCATTTGTTTATTTTTGTTTTTATTTCCATTACTCCAGGAGATGGCTCAGAAAAGATATTGCTGCAATTTATGTCAAAGGGTGTTCTGTCTATGTGTTCCTCTAGGAATTTTATAGTATCCAGTCTTACCTTTAGGTCTTTAATTTATTTTAAGGTTATTTTTGTGTATGGTGTTAAAGGATGTTCTAATTTCTTTCTTTTTTTTTTTTTTACATGTGGCTATCCAGTGTTTCCAGGACCGTTTATTGAAGAGACTGTCTTTTCTTCATTGTATAGTTTTGCCCTCTTTGTTGTAGATTAATTGACCATAGGTTTGACTATTGCCAAACCTATGTGGATAGTGAGAGCACCTTTTGTAAGGATACCTCGCACTGCTGCCTTTTCTGCCACCCCATTATTCTATGTAAGAGGATGTGTGAAATGCAACTGTTTCAGCCCACCGCCCAAGGGATACAGTGCCTGTCAGAGCTCATGAGCTTCTCAGGCCTTACTCCATCTACTTTTCACCTCTTTTCTCTGAATATCAGGCCTCCAAATCTCCAGATCACACTTAAGGTATTTCACATGTTCACTTTGGCTTCTGGCAAATAGAAATTCTTTCCTTACCTGCCTTCTTAGACTAAATTTCTTCCCTAGGCTCCAAAGTCTCTGAAAACAGCCTCCCACTGTCTTCCTTGTTCCTCTCTGAGAGGCTGTATGACTCTAGGCTCCAGGAGAAAGGATGCTTCACCATAGAAATGGAAGATAGACATACTGGTGAAAAAGAGAGGAGATAAAGCAGAGGAGAGACAGTTATTTGGACTAGAAAACTGCACTGTGTTTGGCTATCGGGATACATCTACCTGGACACACGACATAAGAGAACTGAAGATGGCAGCTTGCAGGTGGAGATGGGAAATATAAATGCCTTGAGGAAGGGTTATTCATATTAATTACGTGTTTGCTATGTGCCAGACATTTTATAAACGGCATCTTCAATACTTCTAACTACCATTTAGTGGAGGTATTTGCTTTAATTTACAGTCAGGGCGATTGTGGCTTTGAAGAGTCTAGGAGAGCAACTTAAGATTCATGCAATGAGCAAGCAGCAAGACAAGGCTCTGAATCTATATCTGTCTTTCAGCACAGGCCAAATCTATCTGTGTTCTTCTACCTTGAAGAATAGAAACCTCATATGGTTTCTAAGTGGACTTGGGTTTCTAAATGGACTTCCCTGGTGGCTCAGACGGTAAAGAATCTGCCAGCAATGCTGGAGACCCTGGTTTGATCCTTGGGTCAGGAAGATCCCCTGGAGAAGGGAATGGCTACCCAGTTCAGTATTCTTGCCTGGAGAACTCCATGGATAGAGGAACCTGGTGGGCTATAGTCCATGGGGTTGCAAAGAGTCAGACATGACTGAGCAACTAACACACACACAGGAAGTCAGGCTCACTGCAGGTAGGCAATGATTGAAATGATTTTTTTTTAAGTACAGAGTAATTTGATTGGTAATTTGGGTTTTCTATCCACAAGAATTCTTTGATAGAGAATAAATTATCCAAAGGAAATGATGGAGGTTCTGTTCCTATTATGTTCTCCAATGCATGAAAGTGAAAAGTAAAAGTGAAGTCGCTCAGTAGTGTCCGACTCTTAGTGGCCCCGTGGACTGTATGTAGCCTACCAGGCTCCTCCGTCCATGGGATTTCCCAGGCAAAAGTACTGGAGTGGGGTGCCATTGCCTTCTCTGTTATGTTGTTGAACACCACTTTAAATTATTTTGAACCCACTGCAGAAGATGTATCAACAGAAATGAGCCTCCTCTATCTGGCCTTTGATGTTCACGTTGTAAGTCAGATTTAAACGAGGTTTCCTTTTACTCTCATAGAGTTGGACACGTTCAGATGTTCTCTTAGCATCATGTAAACTGGTGCAGAGGGTCAATCTTCCTAGCGAGTACAGGGATGTCGTCTCAGGACTCTTTCATCTTTAAGGGTAAAAAAATCTTTCTTCCAAGTAGGAAGGGTAGAAGAAATCACCTCCTGGAAATTCAAAATTTATCACACACATAGATTAGGGTCCTTCTTATTTTTCAAAATAATGAAAATTTCATTTATACTCATAAACTGTCTATAGCCAAGAAAGGAACACTCAGTCAAAAAAAATTCCCTGGCTTCCCCTATTTTAACAGTTTTGATAGCTGAGTTTTCCTCTTGTGGTTTCTAAGCACATATCACCCACAATCCTAAAACAACTACCATCACCCAGCTTTTTTGTTTGTTTTCTTTTCCAGAAATAAAGGAAAAATACAGAAGTCCAATTCAGCAAGTACTGAAATCAAACATCCACTGAACTTTGTTCCCAATAAGTAAACCCCTTATCAGTCTCTTGCAGAGATTCTAAAATGCTTATCTCGATAGACCCGATTATGGGGCTGACCCACTCTCAATGCTGAGTAGGAATCAAATGGGCATTCTCTTCTGTCAGCAAGCCCCGCTTTGCGATCCAGATAAATCAATTAATGGGATGCAGAGCCGCTGTCCTGCCTTTTTCTTCCCCATACTTACCTCCCCCAGCTCCCTCGGACTTCTCAGTTCCCCGTTTAATACCATCTAAGAGTCCTTATTTACAAGAGGGCTTGTGCAGGTGCAAGCTTTCAGGCCAGCAGCCCAGGAACAATTGTCCCCTCTGCCCTTCCAGCTCCAGGCTCCCCTCTTTGTGAGGCACTTTTCTTTTCTCTGTTTTTCAGACGGAAAAAAATGCCCCTCAGCAGCTCATCTAATCGGATTATGCTAATTTGTACTTCATGAACCTAAACAGCATAACTAGATCTGCAGAGAGCTAGGGCCAGGAAGAGAGGGACAACGACTTTGTCGGTAAACCTACCCCCCAAAAGTGCCAAAAGAAAGTACATCATGTGTTCATTCACACAAAGCTGCTAGTCCGGGAAGCCCACCGAGCTCTTGGCAACTGAGAGTGCCCAGTAGCCGGCTGTGTTCAAAATAGAAAAGGCAAGACAGCACAGTGAAGGCACGATGAGGACCAAAATGACAAGGCTGTTTGCCCCTGTTGTAAAGTAAGTTTCCTCTTCTTCCTTCCCAACTCACTCACATTTACCCTCTTGGCAACTCAATATATAAGGTTAGAAGCTGAAGCCAGGTGGTGCAATTCAACAGACATTTATTGGCACCTACTACCTCTGAAGGATGACAGTTGTGGTCCTTTCTTCCTTGGGTTGGGAGGTGCAAAAGTGTCTACCACTTAACTCTTGCCTTCAAAATGTGCGCTCTGGTAGGGAAAGATACTCTAGGTATGGAAATTAGAAAACACCTCAATGAGGCAATTGCTAGTCCTGTGTTTGTTCTCTGTCTTGCATTTGCTGACTCCGCTAGGGGCATCTTCCAGAATCTTCCACACCTGATTTTAAAAATAATTTATGTTCATTTAAAGCTTTATGTTTATTCAAAATATAGAAGTATATAATTTAATCTTCATAATGGACAGTAAGATCAACAAAACTGGTATTTTCAAGCCCATTTTCAAGTGTCAAAACTGCAACTTAAGACACGTTAAAGGAGTCAACCCAAGGAGAATCCTCCAGTTAATAATTTGAGGTTCTGAGTCCAAATCCAGTGTGCTTCCTGCCCCCAACCCCTGCGTGCTGTCTCACATTGACTTCACACTGCCCCACATGCTACCTCAAGTTGACTTACATTCTATAAGACTGTACACAAAACATTAACTTTTATACTAATGGCTTCAAAAAAGCTTCACGTATTGTGAAATTGGAAAAGCCAATTTGAATTTTCATATAGGTAAGTGAAATTGTTCTAGAATAATCTAGACAAGTGTTTTCAATTAACTTCAGCTCATTTTTAGCCCTTAACTTTCCTGCCACTGTTCTTCTATATTTATACCATTCACTTTCCTCCTTTCTTGGTCAAGACATAGTCAAATGCTGCCTGAATTGGTCTCTTCTACCGATTCAGGAGCCTGACCCTTTCACACATCAGGTTCCTGCTGCCCTAGGTGGTTGGAACTCAGCCCTTGTGCTTATTAGTTTCTAAACTGGTTACACTCTTGGTGATGAAGTCCCAGCTGCTGCAGCTATATTCTCTGGAGATTGCCACATACCTGTCTCTATCACAACTTTCTCTTATTGCAAAGCCCTCATTCCCTCTGGGATCTCACACTGAGTTCTGGTATCTGATCTGAGAGATGCTTATAATTCACATCCATTTACAGAGTTGAAAATATCTAGTGTCCTGAAATTAATGAATGATTGAGGTCTTCTCAGTTCACATGCTCATTTCACCACACCTCCCTCTCCATCACCCCTAAAGTAGCTTAAATATGCAGCAGTAATGTTTCCATCAAGAGAATAAAAGCAAAGCATGTTTCATCTCTGCTGTCCCTTTCTCCCACCTTCTGTCCCCTCTCTTTGCTGTTTTTAATACCTAAAAATTTATTCTTATACTCTTAAAGCCTCAGATCCTCATTAGGATGGAATGTGGGAGGCAGAGGTGAAAATTTCAGGTGTGTTTATTTTTTTTTTTCCTTACAGAAACAGTTTTTTAGTTTTTAATGAATTTGTACACAAAAAAGCTCCCAGTTCAAAATAAAAACAAAATCCCAGATCATATAGATGTTTACAGTGATTACATTTATCTAAGCAACATACATACACATTCAGTTGTAAGATGTTAACTAAATTTTGTGACAAATATGTGTTTTTTTTTTAATACCAAGAACATTATAGAGTTAATGCAGAGTCCTAAGGATAATCTAGTAGTCACTAAGTTTTTCTTAAAGTCTTCACTTTAGATGCTGTTATTTCTAGCACAGGTAAGCAGGCAGAGTCTTTCATATGCTCAAACACTGGAATCTTTGGTTGCTACCCTATCAGCTGGCTTGCAAACAAGAAGCCAACCATTTTAAGAATGTTTTAAGTGAACAACTTGCAAACCCCAGGGATGGATAAACCCTGCTGCTGCTGCTGCTGCTGCTAAGTCGCTTCAGTCATGTCCAACTCTGTGCAACCCCTTAGATGGCAGCCCACCAGGCTCCCCCGTCCCTGGGATTCTCCAGGCAAGAACACTGGAGTGGGTTGCCATTTCCTTCTCCAATGCAAGAAAATGAAAAGTGAAAATGAAGTCGCTCGGTCGTGTCCGACTCTTTGCGACCCCATGGACTATAGCCTACCAGGCTCCTCCATCCATGGGATTTTCCAGGCAAGAGTACTGGAGTGGGGTGCCATCGCCTTCTCCTAAGAATGCACAATTATGAGCATTTACAACCATCACAACTGTGGCTGAAGACTGTTCATGCTGTTCTTCTGAAATGAGATCTCAAAGCATTATAGTTCAAAATAAAAGATTTTAACAAAAAATTGGCATATGCACAATTTCTCCACCAATTTGTATGTGTCAACCATTTAGTGAACTTTTCGACTTGAAAAAATGCAATAGAAAACTGACACCATGTTTCACTATCTCAGTTAATATTCACAATTACAGCGGCTAAAACTCAGGACACAGCATCCATCACCAATGCTGCCCAGAGCCAGTTTATACTGAAATTAAGTTCTTTACACCAAGTAAATGGTTTTCCACAACCACTGGCTAGTGTACATATGACCTAAAATTTCTAGATTTGGGGAGAAACAAATGCTGCTCCGATCATCTGCTCTGCTTCTTCTGTTCCTTGATTCATGCTTAGAAACCTGTGGGGGTTTGGGCCTGCTGACCCTGCCCACTTGAAGAGGCTGCCTGCTGTGCTGCTTTCTGCTTTAACATTGTCCAATCAGATGTGTAGTCATATTGGTGATTCAGGGTCCTGAAAAGAATGTGGAATAGGTGCCTCAGGTACATGTAATCCGGGGCTTCCTCAAAGCGCAGCCCACGACAATAGTTTAAGTACATGGCAAATTCTGCAGGAAATCCCTTACATAAAACTTCAACAGGTGTGGACATCTTCTTTTCGCTAATTTTTTCATATTTTTGCTTTTTTGTTGCAGCCTTTAGTCCTTGCCATGGCAGGCTGGTTCTATTAAAATACATCAAAACATATCCCAATGATTCCATGTCATCTCGGCGACTTTGTTCAATACCAAGATGTGCATTGATGCTAGCATACCGAGCAGTGCCAGTGAGATTTTTATCTTCTCTGTATGGTATGTGTTGCCTTGTCCTGTTGTGTCTGTACTTTTTGGCCAAACCAAAATCAATAAGGAATAACTTATTACAGTGACGCCCAATACCCATTAGGAAGTTATCTGGTTTAATGTCTCTGTGTATAAAATTCTTTGTATGCACATATTCGATTCTACTCATCATCTGGTCAGCTAACATAAGTACAGTTTTCATTGTGAACCTTCTTGAACAGAAATTGAAGAGGTCTTCAAGGCTGGGTCCAAGAAGATCCATAACTAGCACGTTATAGTCTTTTTCCTGACCATACCACCTTATGTGGGGGATGCCAACCTCACCTTGAAGAATCTTACAGAGTTTGCTCTCGTACAGCAACTGGGGATGCCTGGCCTTCTGGGATTCTAGCTTCACTGCCACCTCCTCGCCGTTGGTGATGTTGATCGCCAAATACATGTCCCCGAAGGAGCCAGACCTGATCTTCCGTACCAGTTTGTATTTGCCTCCGACAATGAATTCGGCCTTGGAGCCGCTGCTGCTCGCCATCCTGAGAGACGAAGATGGAGGCTGGGGCTAAGCCCCGACACCTCTAAGGGGAGGATGGAGGCCTCTAGGCCTCGACCACGGAAAGGCTGTGGAGAGCGGCAGGAAACAGAAAACGATGGCTCTTTTTCGGCGTTACAGGGCCCAGAATCGGCCAAGGGGAACCTGATCACCGCTGCTGTCAGGTTTTTTGGCCAGGCCGCAGATTGTTGAAGGAGTTCTCGCGGTTACCAGGCTGAGCCACTTGTTTCTGGCGGCCACCGCTGTCCCGCTTTCCCGGCGACGCCGAGGGCTGGAAAAGGAGAGCGCTGAAGCTAGGGCGGCGATACCGCTGCCACCACTGCCGCCGGTCCCGCACGGAGGGACCCCTGTCGCTCCGCCGACGCCGCCATCTTGTTACTCCGGCTCCAACCCCAGGTGTGTTTAAATAAACCATTTCTTGCCACAAAAATGTTATTCTTACTCAATTTACAATTTATTTAAGATAGATTTTTTTTTGCCTGAAAATTTTCCACCAGTATTTTTGAATAAATTTCCTTATACAGTTGAATAGCATAGGCCAATTTCAGACTTCCTTTTGCTACTAGTTTAATAGCCAGCAATCTAAACAATAATGAATATGTAAACGTATTAACGTTGGCGTTAATTTAGCTGCAAATGGCCTTTTTTCACCACGATTGGATTTTTTTTTGAATTTTAAAATGCTTTATTGCTAAAAAAAAAAATTAACTGTCATCTGCACCTTCAGTGAGTTGTGACATAGAAGATCAGTGATCACAGGTCAGCATAACAAATATACAATAATGCAAAAGTGTGAAATATTGCAATTACCAAAAGGTGACACAAAGATCTGAAGTGAGCAGATGCTGTTGGAAAAATGATGCTGATAGACTTGCTGGATACAGGTTACCACTAACATTCAATTTTTAAAAAACAACATTTGCAAAGCACAGTAAAGCAAAGCATGACAAAACCAGGTATTCCTGCATTCCTTTTCTTCCTCAGTCAGTCAGTTCAGTCACTCATTCATGTCTCTTTGTGACCCCATGGACTGCAGCACACCAGGCTTCCCTGTCCATCACCGACTCCCAGAACTCCCTCATGTCCATTGAGTCGGTGATGCTATCCAACCATCTCATCCTCTGTCGTCCCTTTCTCCTGCTGCCTTTAATCCTTCCCAGCATCAGGGTCTTTTCTAATGAGTCAGTTCTTCGCCTCAGGTGGCCAAAGTATTGGTGTTTCAGCTTCAGCATCAGTCCTTCCAATGAACACCCAGGACTGATCTTTAGGATTGACTGCTTGGATCTCCTTGAAGTCCAAGGAACTCTAAGAGTCTTCTCCAAGACAACCGTTCAAAGGCATCAATTCTTCAGCACTCAGCTTTCTTTATAGTCCAACTCTAACATCCATACATGACCACTGGAAAAACCATAACTTTGACTAGACAGACCTTTGTTGGCAAAGTAATGCTCTGCTTTTTAATATGCTGTCTAGGTTGGTCATAGCTTGTCTTCCAAGGAGCAAGCATCTTTTAATTTCATGGCTGCAGTCACCATCTGCAGTGATTTTGGAACCTCAAAATATAAACTCTGTCACTGTTTCCATTGTTTCCCCATCTATTTGCCATGAAGTGATGGGAACAGATGCCATGATCTTTGTTTTCTGAATATTGAGTCTCAAGCCAACCTTTTCACTCTCCTCTTTCACTTTCATCAAGAGGCTCTTTAGTTCTTCTTGCTTTCTGCCATAAGGGTGGTGTCATCTGCATATCTGAAGTTATTGATATTCTCCTGGTAATCTTCATTCCAGCCTGTGCTTCATCCAGCCCAGCATTTCGCATGATGTACTATGCATATAAGTTAAATAAGAGGGTGACAGTATACAGCCTTGATGTACCCCTTTCCCTCTTTGGAACCAATCTATTGTTCCGTGTCCAGTTCTAACTGTTGCTTCCTGACCTGCATACAGATTTCTCAAGAGGCAGGTCAGGTGTTCTGGTATTCCCATCTCTTTAAGAATTTTCCAGAGTTTGTTGTGGTCCCCACAGTCAAAGGCTTTGGTGTAGTCAATAAAGCAGAAGTAGAGGTTTTTCTGGAACTCTCTTGCTTTTTCAATGATCCAACAGATGTTGGCAATTTGATCTCTGGTTCCTCTGTCTTTTCTAAATCCAGCTTGAACATCTGGAAGTTCATGGTTCACATACTGTTGAACATACAAGACCAGGAGCTAACTGTGGCTCAGAACTCCTTATTGCAAAATTCAGACTTAAATTGAATAAAGTAGGGGAAACCAATAACTTCCCTGGTGGCTCAGACAGTAAAATGTCTGTTTACAATGCGGGAGACTCGGCTTCGATCCCTGGGTCGGGAAGAACCGCTGGAGAAGGAAATGGCAATCCACTCCAGTATTATTGCCTGGAAAATCCCATGGACAGAGGAGCCTGGTAGGCTACAGTCCATGGGGTCGCAAAGAGTAAGACACGACTGAGTGACTTCACTTACTTACTTAGGGAAAACCAGTAGACCATTCAGGTATGGCCTAAATCAAATGTCTTACGATTATACAGTGGAAGTGACAAATTGATTCAAGGGATTAGGTAGGCAGAGTACCTGAAGAACTATGGACAGAGGTTCGTCAAATTGTACGGGAGGCAGTGATCAAGACCATACCTAAGAAAAAGAAATGCAAAAAGGCAGAATGGTTGTCTGAGAAGCCTTACAAATAGCTGAGAAAAGAAGAGGCTAAAGGCAAAAGAGAAAAGGAAAGATATTCCCATTTGAATGCAGAGTTCCAAAGAATAGCAAGGAGAGTTAAGGAAGCTTTCCTCAGTGATCAACACAAAGAAATAGAGGAAAACAACAGAATGGGAAAGACCAGAGATCTCTTCAAGAAAATTAGAGATACCAAGGGAACATTTCATGCAAAGATGGGCTCAATAAAGGACAGAAGTGGTATGGACCTAATAGAAGCAGAAGATATTAAGAAGAGGTGGCAAGAATACACAGAAGAACTGTACAAAAAAGATCTTCATGACCCAAATAACCACGATGGTGTGATCACTCACCTAGAGCCAGACATCCTGGAATGGGAAGTCAAGTGAGCCTTAGGAAGCATCACTATGAACAAAGCTAGTGGGGTGATGGAATTCCAGTTGAGCTTTTAATCTTTGGTATTCTGTTAATTTTGTAATTATGTATGTCAGCATAGGTTTTCATTTATGGTATAATTCTGGTTGGAATTTTCAAATCTGGGTCCTCTCCCACCCCCCTACATCCACTCATTCACCATTTTTTATTTTTTGTTCATTTTGAACTCTTACTAGATGTATGTTGGACTCCCTATATTGATTTTTTTTTTACAGCTTTTCTCTTGTCTTTTTACCTTTTCTTATATTTTCTTTTTTTTTAATTTATTTTTTAATTGAAGGATAATTGCTTTATAGAATTTTGTTGTTTTCTGTCAAACCTCAACATGAAGCCCTATTGGATTTTTACTGCTCCATTCTTTCACCAAATTCTTTCATCAAATTCTTATAATGTACTAAGGACTAGAGGTTAGGTTTGATGTGTGTTGAAGTCTTGGGACTTTGCGAAGGTGACTGCCTTGACTTCATTCAAATCAAGTACTACAGACACAGCTTTGTTAAAAAATGACTTCTTTATGAAAATTGTAGCAATAATATATTTTTTTAACCTAGAAGATTAAAAAATTTGGCTAAGATTAAGAAAACTTGTTGAATAGAAAATGCTTAAAGTTAGACATTCATAAGATGTACTAATAGAAAATCATTACTGAATTCATGCTGGCAGTTTTTCCCGTATGTTTTGTGTAGATCTCGGGATTTCTTAAAGCCAGACTCCAGCAAATCTCTGAATGTGGAAGACTGTGAATGAGCCTCTCCTCTCCAGTTAAACAGCAGCAGATGTACTCTCTAAGAGGTGCTAGTGCAAAAACGGGAAAGGAGTTATATATCAGGTTAGAATACACAGGATACCAAAGCAAAATCCAGATATCTCTGAGTGTTTTTGCCTAGGATCAGTTTCTAAGGTCACAATGGAAATTCCCAAATGCAACATAAGAATCAAAGTCCACTGTCACATCTGGGATTAAAGCCAGAGAAAGTTAACTGATAGGGAAGATCAGAGGAATAACCACCAAGAAAGTAGACAGGAGGTTCTAGTCCCTGTCCCTCCACACAGAAACGACAATTTAACAACCATCCATGAATACCTTCGTTAGAGCTCTGGAATCGAGTGCGAGGTCACAGCATCCCATTCTATTTTCTATTCAGAGACAATAGAAAACATACAATGAAAAGGTAAGAAGAACAGATTCATTCTGTGCATACCACCCTTCCCCAGGCTGGCACAGCACAATACTAAAAGAGATCCCTTTCAGTTGATCGTCCACCATGGGGGAAGGAGAGGGCAAAGTGAGAGCCTGACTTCCCCTGCCTTTCAGACTGCAACTTGGGAGGCCCTTTTCTGTCACACTTCACCCAAAACCCTGAGAGAATTGATAAGGCTAGATCTCTGGGAAGTCGCTAAGAACAAAGACAAGGGGTGCACAGATCTCAGCTGCTGCCTTGCAACACCCAGTAGCAAGCAGACCACTCTTGATCCCTGGGACCAGGTCCATCTGCCTGAGGACCCCCCAGTCAGCCCATGAAGAATCTCTGACTGGGCTAACTGGTGGAGGGCTTTCGCTCCACCTTGTCAGGGCTTTACCTGACAAGCCCTCCCTGACAAGTCTATAGAAACTGGAAAAAGATGACAGGTTCTTCAAATGTGCAAACACCAGTGGAAGGCTACAAGGATCATGAACAAATACCACCAAGGGAACAAAATCAAGCTCCAATAACTGACCCTAAAGAAATGGAGAGCTATGAACTGCCTGACAAAGAATTCAAAATAATCATCTTAAAGAAGCTCAGTGAGCACAAGAGAACACAGATAGCCAACTAAACAAAATCTGAAAATCAATACATGAACACAACAAAAAGTTATAGTAAGGGAAATCATAAAAAAGAGCCAAACAGAATTCTAGAGTTAAAGAATGCAGCGACTGTAAAGCAATTATACTGCAACAAAAATGAAAAAAAAAAAGAGAATACAATGGTTGAACTGAAAATTTCAATAGAAATATTCAACAGTAGACCAAATCAAGCAGCAGGAAGAATAAAAAAGTTCAAAGACGTATCATTTGAAATTATCCAGTTTGAGGAACAAAAAGAAAAAAGAATAGAAAAAAGTGAAGAAAGCCTACAGGGCTTATGGCATATCTTCAAGAAAACAAATGTATTTGTGGTAGAAGTCTCAGAAGGAAAAAAAAGAGAAAGAAAAGAAAACTTATTTAAAGAATAATGTCAGAGAATCCATTGATGAATGGATAAAGAAAAGGGGGTATGATGGAATATTATTCAGCTTTGAAAAAGAAAGAAACCCTACTGTTTCCTGCAACAACATGGATGAACTTTAAGGGCATCATGTTATGTAAAATAAGCCAGACATAGAGGACAAGCACGATACAATATTGGTAACATAAGGAGTCTAAGGGCTTTCCTGGGGGTTCAGACAATAAAGAATCTTCCTGCAATGCAGGAGACCCATGTTCGGTCCCTGGGTCAGGAAGATCTCCTGGAGAAGGGACTGGCTACCCACTCTAATATTTTTGCTTGGAGAATTCCATGGACAGAGAAGCCTGAAGGGCTATGTCCATGGTGTTACAAAGAGTCAGACATGACTGAGTGACTAACACACACACGCAAGGAGTCTAAAATAATCACTCATAGAAGCAGAGAATAGAATGGTGGTTAATGGGGCAGGGGGTTGAAGGGTGGAACAGGGATGTTATTAGTCCGAGGGTACAAAATTTCAGCTTCCCAGGGGACTCAGTGGTAAAGAATCTACCTATCAATTCAGGAGACACAGGAGATGCAGGCTCAAGCCCTGGGTCAAGAACATCCCCTGGAGGAGGAAATGGCAACCCCTCTAGTATTCTTGCAAGAAAAATCCCATGGACAGAGGAACCTGCAAGGCTTCAAGCTTTGGGGTCGCAAAGAGTCAGACACAACTGAGCATGCCTTCTCAAAGTTTCATTTATATAAAATGAATAACTCCTAGAGATCTACTGCAAAATTTAGAGCTTATAGTTAAATAATACTTATTATATTGCTAACAGTGTAAATATTAGGTTAAGGGTTCTTACACACATAATGAACAGGACGAGAGGAAACTTTTGGAGATAATGAACGTATTTATACATGGATCGTAGTGATGGTTTCATGGGTGTATACTTACTTGCAAGCTCATCAAATTGTTTATTACATATGTATAGCAATTTGTATGTCAATCACACCTCATATTTTTTTTTAAATAGGAAAGACCCAATAGTTATCAGATCTATGTTGTAGTTGGGTGTATCTGGGCTTCTTATAAAGATATGATGTCCCAGGCCTGTGGTTGTCTTTCATTGTTCATAAGACCTAGCTCTCTGAACTGATAGGTGACACTGGCTTCCCACCATGGTGTTCTTTCCTGCAGCTCTATGCCAGTTCTTTGCCTAAGTAGTGGCTAGGCTTTGGAACTGTAGGAAGATGATAGTGGAAGAATCCCATATGTTTGAGGTATTATAGAAATTGGCAGCAAATTTTCCGTTTCACTTTTTGGCCATTTTCCCAATTCCCAATTCTCATCCACTAAATGCTGCAATTGCTCTGATGCTAGTGGAAGTCTTTGAACTTTTCACTATTCTGAAGGGTTATTAAAGATTATCTGCTTTCTAAGCCTGGTCTTTGGTAGATGAATATGTGATGGAACAGGGGCCACTTGAAGTACCTACAGACATAGTAGTGGGCCTTACAGAGCCCTTAATATGATGCTGGGGGCCAGCAGGGGGAGCATGTATGGAGTGCTTGGCTCATGGGTGTGTGAAAGGAGCATGAGAGGTACTTGTTGTTCAGTCACTCAGTTGTGTCTGACTCTTTGCGGCCCCACGGACTGCAGCAGGCCAGGCTTCCCTGTCCTTTGCTACCTCCCAGAGTTTGCTCAAACTCATGTCCGCTGAGTCAGTGATGCCATCCAACCATCTCGTCCTCAGTCACCCCCTTCTCCTCCTGCCCTCAATCTTGCCCAGCATCAGAGTCTTTGGAGCTTCAGCTTCAGCATCAGTCATTCAAATGAATATTCAGGATTGATTTCCTTTAGGATTGACTGGTTGGATCTCCTTGCAGTCCAAGGAACTCTCAAGAGTCTTCTCCAACACCACAGTTCGAAAACATCAATTCTTCTGAGCTCAGGTTTCTTTATGGTCCAACTCTCACATCTGTACATGATTACTGGAAAAAACAGATCTTTCACTGTATAGACCTTTGTTGGCAAGGTGCTATCTCTGCTTTTTAATATGCTATCTAGGTTTGTCATACCTTTTCTCCTAAGAAGCAAGTGTCTTTTAATTTCATGGCTACAGTCACCATCCGCAGTGATTTTGGAGCCCAAGAAAATAAAGTCTGTCACTGTTTCCATTATTTCCCCATCTATTTGCCATAAATTGATGGGACCAGATGCCATGAGCTTCATTTTTTGAATGTTGAGTTTTAAGCCAGCTTTTTCACTGTCCTCTTTCACCTTCATCAAGAGGCTCGTTAGTTCCTCTTCACTTTCTGCCATTAAAATAGTGTCATCTGCATGTCTGAGGTTATTGATATTTCTTTTCTCAGTTATTTGTAAGGCCTCCTCAGTCAACCATTTTGCCTTGTTGCGTTTCTTTTTTTTAGGGATCGTTTTGATCACTGCTTCTGTTGCAGGAAGGCCCTTTCCAGGGCCAAAACTGGGCTCTTGTCTAACACTCGGAAATGAACTGTCCAAGGAGACACATGTGCTGACAAAGCAAGACATTTTATTGGGAAAGAGCACCTGGGCGGACAGCAGTAGGGTAAGGGAACCCAGGAGAACTACTCTGCCATGCGGCTCACAGTCTTGGGTTTTATGGTGATGGGATTGGGTCTTTAGCCAATCACCCTGACTCAGAGTCCTTCCTGGTGGTGCACACCTTTTTCAGCCAAGATGGATGCCAGTGAGAAGGATTCTGGGAAGTGGTCAGACATGTGGTGTCTCCTTTTGACCTTTCCTGAACTCTTCTGGTTGGTGGTGGCTTATTAGTTCCATGTTCGTTACCGGGACCTCCTTTCATAAAACAACGCATCCAAATGGTTACTATGGTGCCGGCCAGGGTGGGTGATTTCAATCAGTGTGCTTCCCCTAATACTTCCTGTATGTTACAAACCTCCGTCCATAGGTCTTCAGGCACTCTATCGTATCTAATTCTTTAAATCTACTTGTCACTTCCACTGTATAACCATAAGGGATTTGATTTAGATCATATCTAAATGGCCTAATAGTTTCCCCTACTTTCTCCAATTTAAGTCTGAATTTTCAATAAGGAGCTCATGATATGGTCTACAATTATGTTCATGATCTGAGAAGCAGAGTGCTGCAAGGCAGAGCAAAGAACAAGGCAACCGTTCTTCCACCTACTTTAAACAGAAATCGTTGCATCAGTTCATGGACTTGGATTTGGACTTCTAGGAGACAGCTGTGACAAATTTTAGACTTGTAGACCAGAGTCCTGATCAAGTCCCAAGTCTTGTTTATTTAGTTGGAAGCTAGACACACTGTGAATTAATATCTGGAGATAAATATCTACTATTCAGAGAACTAATTTGCTGCCATGTGATTGGTTAGGAGCCTCCTGAAAGAAATCCTCTATTTCATAGCCAGGGATGGCAGGCAAAACACCGTGGTGTACAATATGGGGTTATGACTCTAGTGTATTTTCTAAGCAAACAGATGTTTTCCAGACTTTATCAATCTTCTGGGTCTGGGCTAAGGGCTTATCCTCTAAGAGCTCTCATAGTACCTTCTGCTTCCTGCTGTTGGTAATTATATAGTAACTATGGTAAGGATATAGTACTTACCAAGCCATATAACCTTTGTTCATTGGTCTGTATGCCATTACAGAAAAGCTCCTGAGAGCCTGGAGGTGTTTTCATCTACACAGAAAGTAGTTCACCTATACATAAAGATGCATGAACCAACCTGTTAGCGTTTCCTCACAAAAACCCGATGTAGATGGTGGTGATGGTGGTCATTTTCCATATAATGGTTGAACCATTCACCATCCCCATCTGAATGGCAATCTTTGGATGAGTTGTTATGTTCTCACTGTCCCCCCACCCCGCCACTACCTCTCATGATCTAGCATCCTGGTGGAGAATAACTGTTTAGTGAATTCTGAGCCTGACTCTAGGTTCCCTTGCCATGGAGCTCTGAATTCAAAGTATCCAACAAAATTTGCATAGTTGGAGCCCAGATTACATTTTCTCACACAACAACACACGACTCTGAACCCTACTTAGCTAATTTTACTATCCTTTCAGGAAGGAGAAGAGATCCCGTATAATATGGAGAGGCATATAATTGAGGGACCCCAGAGTGGACTTGGTATCTGGTGACCATCCCCACCTCTCACCTCCACTCCCACTTTTTAAGCAGCTCTGTCCTTAGTGTAAAAATTTTTTAAAAAGCAAATGATTCAAGGAGCCAGTCATTAAGACCTGAAAGCACTGGCATCTAATGACTAACTCCAGTACTCTTGCCTGGAAAATGCCATGGGCGGAGGAGCCTGGTAGGCTGCAGTCCATGGGGTCACTAAGAGTCGGACACAACTGAGCGACTTCACTTTCACTTTTCACTTTCATGCATTGGAGAAGGAAATGGCAACCCACTCCAGTATTCTTGCCTGGAGAATCCCAGGGACGGGGGAGCCTGGTGGGCTGCTGTCTCTGGGGTTGCACAGAGTCAGACACAACTGAAGTGACTTAGCAGTAGCAATGACTAACTCCAGAATGATTGTTATTGACTTCATCTGCTCTGGAAGGAATTCTTTTAGTTCAATATTTATTTGTTTGACTGCATTGGGCCTTAATTGTAAAAGCACATGAGATCTTTGTTGCATCATGCAGGATATTTCATTGAGGACCACAGGCTCTCTAGTTGTGTCTCAGCAGTTGTGGCACACGACCTTTGTTGATTTGTGGCATGTGGGATCTTAGTTCCCTGACCAGGGATTGAACCCGTGTCCCCAGCATTGCAAGGGGCACTCTTAACCAGAGAAGTGCCACGGAAGGAATTTTTTAGAAACAAAAGAGTATGGAACCAAGGGAACTGCAGACAGCTTAGGTATTGTGTAACCTCTGATGAAGCTGATGACATAACAATGCCTTTAAATGGACTGCAAAAACTTAACATGAATCAGGATAGGCTTTTGAACCTTGGCTCACCACACTACTCCCACAGACACTGGGTTTCTTCTGGAGACAGAAAACCTAGGCAGGGCCAGACTACCTACCAAGCCCTGGTAAATTTGTTAGAAGATGTCTTTCTTCCTCTTTAAATGAAAAATTTTGAAGTATAATATATGTATAAAACATGCACAAACCATAAAAGTGCAACTCTATATATTTTCACAGTGAATGCACCAATATCATAAAACAAAACCAAAACTCCTGCCTTGAAGAATATCCACTACATTACTCTGTCTTCTATCTCCATATATTAGTTTTGCCTGTTTTTAAACTCCATATAAATGGAATCATGCAGAATGTATTCTTATTTTTAAATCTCTGGTTCTTTTTTTAGCATTATGTTTGAGATGCATTGAAATTGATGCAGTAGCAATATTTCATGATTTTCATTCCCAGGTGGTGCTAATGGTAAAGAACCCACCTGCCAATACAGGAGACATAAGAGACGTGAATTCAATCCCTGGGTGGGAAGATCCCCTGGAGGAGGGCATGGTAACCTACTTCAGTAGTCTTGCCTGGAAAATCCCATGGACAGAGGAGCCTGGTGGGCTACAGTCCATGGGATCACAAACAGCCAGGCACAACTGAAGTGTCTTAGCGCACACACATATATTACAAGTATATAATAGAGTTTATTCATTTTATTCATTTGTATTACTTTTGATGAACATTGGTCTGTCTAGTCAAGGCTATGGTTTTTCCAGTAGTCATGTATGGATGTGAGAGTTGGACTATAAAGAAAGCTGAGCACTGAAAAATTGATGCTTTTGAACTGTGGTATTGGAGAAGACTCTTGAGAGTCCCTTGGACTGCAAGGAGATCCAACCAGTCCATCCTAAAGGAGATAAGTCCTGAGTGTTCATTGGGAGGACTGATGTTGAAGCTGAGACTCCACCTGATGCAAAGAGCTGACTCATTTGAAAAGACCCTGATGCTGGGAAAGATTGAGGGCAGGAGAAGAAGAGGATGACAGAGGATGAGATGGCTGGATGTCATCACCGACTCAATGGACATGTGTTTGGGTGGACTCTGGGAGTTGGTGATGGACAGGGGAGGCCTGGTGTGCTGCACTTCATGGGATCGCAAAGAGTCGGACACGACTGAGAGACTGAACTGAACTGAACTGAACTGATGAACATTTGTATACATATCTTTTGGTAAATATATGATCTCTTAGGAATGGAATTGCTGGGTCTAAGGATATCTGTGTTCATTTTTAGGACATGCCACCAGTTTTCCAAAGTGGTTGTATCAAATTATACTCTTAGCAGTATAAGAGAGTTCAAGTTTGCTTAACATCTTCAGCAGCACTTGTTATTTTATCTCTTTCATTTTAGCCATTTTGATGTGCATACAGTAGTATCTTGTAGTCTTAATTTGCCTTTCTATGATGACTATTAAAGTTGAGCATGTCTGCATATGTTTGTTATTTGTATATCCTTTTTTGTAAATTAGCCCCCTCATGGCTCAGAAAGTAAAGAATCCACCTGCAATGCAGGAGACCCAGGTTCAATCCCTGGATTGGGAAGATCCCCTCGAGAAGGAAATGGCAACCCACTCCAGTATTCTTGCCTGGAGAATTCCATGGACAGAGCAACCTGGCAGGCCACAGTCCATGCAGTCACAAAGAGTCAGTCATGACTGAGTGACTGACACTTTCTTCTTTCTTTTTGTAAATTACTTGCTCAATTTCTTGCTCAGTTTTGTACTGAACTTTAAGAATACTTGTTCTCTTCTACTTAATAATTTATGTGGGTTCTTTGTATTTTCCGGGTAAGACTCCTATGTTGAAGATAAACACATGTAGCAAGAATCTTCTACTTTGTGCTTGCCTTTTTATTCTCTTTATAGTGCCTTTGGTAATTGGAAGTTCTTTTTGATAAATTGTAATCCTATTTATCAATTTTTTCTTTTAGAGTTAGAGCTTTTTCTGCGAAGACGTCTTCTGAATAGCAAGTTCTTTTTGGTATAACTTTTCACTCATCGGGGGGAAATTTTTGTTTGGCTCCTGCCAAGTGCTAACATCAGGAGTTTTACTATGGCTAATCATTCATACCTTATCACTCATGTGTTTCTTGCTTCATTGGTTTAACTTTTTTCACCTGACATTTTTGCTCTGGTAATGTTTGACTTTATTCCTGCTTATGCCTGCTGACTAAACCTCATCTGGTCCTCAGGTTGGATTTCTTAGTCTCAGTTACAATCTCACTGAGAAAGCTTGCCAATTGCTCACTCCAATGAGCCAGTCTCAATATCCCCATGTCTAATTTTATCCTCAGTCTCTCTCCGTTATGAATTTGCAACAACTGTTGGCCCAGTCTTAACCTGTGTCTGGGAGTGAATGTTCCCAGCTCTTCTTTAGAATATGCCCTGGATAACTCTTCTTTTTTTTTTTACATTGACATATAAAAGTTGGGTGAATTTAGAGGACCGGAGGTCCTGCTAATGACTTTTTCTGAACTGAACTAGTAGATTTCAATGTACATGACTTATGACTGACAGAATGTGATAAAGTGAAGTCGCTCAGTCATGTCTGACTCTTTGCAACCCCGTAGACTGTAGCCTACCAGGCTCCTCCATCCATGGGATTTTCCAGGCAAGAGTTCTGGAGTGGGTTGCCATTTCCTTCTCCAGGAGATCTTCCTGACCCAGGGGTTGAACCCGTGTCTCCCACATTTTAGGCAGATGCTTTTACCATCTGGGCCACCAGGGAAGTATGAGAGAATGTGATAAGAGAACTAGAAAACCTCAAAAACATGCCTTTGGTTAAAGCAATAGCGTTTTCTTCATGTATTCGGGAAGCATTAATGTTATTTTTATTTGGGTGCACATTATTGTTATGAGGTTGTAGTGCTAAAGAGAAGGAAATAAGAAAACACAACACAAAATCAAAAAGGAGACAAGTAAAGGAGAAATGCCTATACTTGTTCTTGGAATGTGTGTGTTTGCTCAGTTGTGTCTGAATCTTTGCAACCCCGTGGACTGTATCCCACCAGGCTCGTCTGCCCATGGAATTTTCCAGGCAAGAATACTGGAGTGGGTTACCATTTCCTTCTCCAGGGGATCTTCCCGACCCAGGGATTGAACCTACATCTCCTGCATTGGCAGGCATCTTGGAATGCTAAGGACGTTTTACTGAACTTTAGTAAGTCTGCATCCTTTTTTATTGCACACTAATCATTCTGATCATTATTTAGGTCAATATGTGCTGAGTGCTTAGTCACTCAGTCGTGTTCGATTCTTTGTGACCCCATGGACTGTAGCCCACTAGGCTTCTCTGTCCATGGGGATTCTCCAGGCAAGAATCCTGGAGTGGGTTACCATGCCCTCATACAAGGGATCTTCCTGACCCAGGGATCAAACCCACATCTCCTGCATTACAGGCGAATTCTTTACCATCTGAGCCACCAGGAAAGCCCTCATATGTTTAATATTAGTGTGTTAATCTCAAAGGAAAATTAAAAAAAAACAACTGCTGAAACATAATCTAATATCATATATATAACATTTAAGTATAACAAAGAACTAAGCAGGGGAGCCATATTTCTATGCATTTTACATTTTACATTTATTAACATGATTCTCCTGGTGTGTTTTACTATTAAAGTGATAATATGAAAGTAGGAGACAGTTCTATTGTAATCTTGTTGCAGTGTGTGTGCACGCTCAGGTCAGTATACTGGAACACAAATTTGAATGTAGGTGTTTTCTATGAAATTAGGTCCAAATTGAATTGTATTCATGAAAAGAGAAAACTAAACTATGATGCTGGGTACGTAAATTTTGAATAATGATAACTAACATTTATGGGATTTCTATTTTCTAGGCACTATTCTTTACATGCCTTAACATTTTTAATCCTCACAAAACTGCATGAGTTATTTTCACCATTTTAGAAATGAGAAAACTGAGGTATAGAGAAACTTGTGTGAGGTAATTTGGTGAGCAAGAGCCAGAATCAGGATTTGACTCAGGACATCTGGCTTAGCACTGCATGCTTAACCACTGTCGTGTCCGACTCTGCAACCCCGTGGACTGTAGCCCACCAGGCTTCTCCGTCCATGGGATTCTCCAGGCAAGAACACTGGAGTGGGTTACCGTTTCCTTCTCCAGGGGATCTTCCCAACCCAGGGATCAAACCCAGGTCTCCCACATTGGAGGCAGATGGTTTAACTTCTGAGCCACCAGGGAAGCCCTCTCCAAAGTAGTGTAATCTGTAAACTTTAGAAGTTAGAAAAGCAGTAGGAAAGGGACTTCCAAGTTCCTCTTAAGAGATCTAAATATCATAGAAGAGTCATAACTAAAATTTATTGAGCAAGTACCATGTGTCAGGTACTGGGCTAAGCAATTCATGTGTATGCTCTTTTCATTTTTCCTTCAGTTCAGTTCAGTTCCGTTCAGTTGCTTAATCATGTCCGACTCTTTGCGACCCCATGAATCACAGTAAGCCAGGCCTCCCTGTTCATCACCAACTCCTGGAGTTTACTCAAACTCATGTCCATTGAGTTGGTGATGCCATCCAGCCATCTCATCCTCTGTCGTCCCCTTCTCCTCCTGCCCTCAATCCCTCCCAGCATCAGAGTCTTTTCCAATGAGTCAACTCTTCGCATGAGGTGGCCAAAGTATTGGAGTTTCAGCTTTAGCATCAGTCCTTCCAATGAACACCCAGGACTGATCTCCAGGATGGACTGGTTGGATCTCCTTGCAGTCTCAAGAGTCTTCAACACCACAGTTCAAAAGCATCAATTCTTCAGCGCTCAGCTTTCTTCACAGTCCATTTCTCACCTAATTTTTCCTTAGGTCCTGCTTATCTGTCAGGTTGATTTGGTTTTTCCTGTTTGTTTCCCTTTACATTTTTAATGTAATTTTTAAAGGTTATACTCCCTTTATAGTGACTGCAAAATATTGGCTACATTCCCTGTGTTGTACAATATATCCTTGCAGCCTATTTTACACCCAATTGTTTGTACCTACCCCTTCCTCACCCGAATATTGCTCCTCCCCGCACTGGTAACCACTAGTTTATTTTCTGTATCTGTGATATGCTCTCAATTTTGAAAACAACACTGTTAACTACTGTTATTCCTAGGTTAAAGATGAAGACAGAAGCTTACAGAGATCTAGCAACTGCTTTTCTATAAGGTTACACGGTAAGTAGAATGTCTAACTCTAGAGCCTGTGGATTCTGTGTTACCACCCTTGTACACCATCTCCTAAGATGAGAGAGTTTCCCAAATGAACTCCTTGGTATAAAGTCAAGAATATAATTTGGTATGTTATTTATGGCTGGCTAAGCCTAACAGAAAGGTAGCTGAAGAGATGGAGGGAAAGACTTTGCCGTTGTCATCTGATGGGGCTAATCTGAAAGATAAGATACATACTGCTGCTACTGCTAAGTCGCTTCAGTCGTGTCCGACTCTCTGTGACCCCATAGACGGCAGCCCACCAGGCTCCCCCATCCCTGGGATTCTCCAGGCAAGAACACTGGAGTGGGTTGCCATTTCCTTCTCCAGTGCATGAAAGTGAAAAGTGAAAGTGAAGTCGCTCAGTGGTGTCCAACTCCTGGTGACCCCATGGACTGCAGCCTACCAGGCTCCTCCGCCCATAGGATTTTCCAGGCAAGAGTACTGGACTTCGCCTTCGCCTTCGCCTTCTCCTAAGATACATAGGTATTGAGTAAATGAACATTGTATATAACCCGATAGTACAACTGACTATAGTGGAGATAGGAAAAACTTTATACAGGGTTTTCAAGCTGGATTTCCAGTTTTGTGAACTGTTTGGAGAGGAAAAAATAGATTTCCATGGCTAAGCATTTTGAGAAATTATCCCCTTGTAAGATAAGTTTAATGCCTATAAGAAGTTGTGCTAATATTAAAAATATTCTCTTTAGCTTTTTTTAAACTAAGGAAATGTTTATATTTTTGTATGCAAAAGTAAGAATACTTGGCTTCATAGATAATAAATGCTAAGAGATTTTTACATTTTAGAGAGTTTACATCTTCCATGACTTACACAGATTTACAGACATGGAAGGAACATCCAGTGATTGATGCAGTCCCTGGAATACGTATCTATAGATATACATACAGTTCCACTAACTGAACATTGAATTAAAAAATTAACTCAGGAGATATGTAATGTAGATGTTGTTTCATTGTTCAGTCGTGTCTAACTCTTTGCAACCAATGGACTGCAACCTCCCAAGCTCCTCTGTCTATGGGACTTCCCGGGCAAGAATACTGGAGTGGGTAGCTATTTCCTACTCCAGGGGATCTTCCCAATCCAGGGATCAAACCTGCATCTCTTACAATTCTCTTGCACTGTAGTTGAATTCTTTACTGCTGAATCACT
>NW_011494755.1:2408983-2410300 GCF_000754665.1 Bison bison bison
TATATATATATATATATATATATATATATATATTTGTATAAAATCTGTACATCTTGGGGCTCGAGCAATGTGTTTATTTGTCAGTTGTCATATACGGACAGCTTTACATTAAAATGACTTCTTTCCATAATTATGGGTCAGAACCCACCTGTGACTGCATTGGCTCTGTTTGTACTTATGGAACTCCCTGTTATTTGGACATATTTATGACTCCTTAGGTAGCTGAGATTCCTTTTGTTTGCCCAAACATCAGGTGCACATTGTGTTCTCTTTACTAATGTTTTGGTTTAATCAACTCATCTACACAGACCACTGACATTTTGTGAGCTCCTAGCTTTAGCTACATGCATTTTCTTTTAAACTTCACTCACCTCTCTTTAAAAATTTCTTCTATTTTCCTGTCTTTGCTATAACAAGATGTTAGTTGGCATTTTAAAAATATTTATTTATTCATTTATGTTTGGTTGTGCTGGGTCATTGTTGCTGCACCTGGGCTTTCTCTAGTTGTGGAGAGTTGGGGCTACTCTCTAGTTGCAGTAGGCGGGCTTCTCATTGCCATGGCTTCTCCTTTGTGGAGCACAAGATCTAGGGCATGTGGGTTTCAGTAGTTTCTGCACATGGACTCAGTAGTGTGGCTTGCAGGCTCCAGAACGCAGGCTCAGCAGTTGTGCCTCACTGGCTTAGTTGTTAATGAAGCATGTGGGATCTTCCTGGACCAGGGATTGAACCAGTGTCCTCTGCATTGCAAGGTGGACTTTTAACCACTAGACCACCAGGGTAGCCCTTAATTGGGATTTATTATATTGGAATTCCAGACAGAGCTCTAAAGACAAAGGATGTTACCTTCACATTCTAAAGAGAGGAGCTAGGCTGTGCAAGTGCGACTTAATTAAAGCTAAAAACTGGCCCAGAGTACTTCACTCCCAACAGTCCAAGAGATCAGAAATCTGAGAGAAAATTCACAGAAGGGAATTCAAAAGGTTAAGAGTGCTGTGCTATTCTACTCCTCTATGAGGAAGGAGGTGCTTCCCTTCCCCAAGCCAATTCAGACTCTATTTAAACAGATGAAGGATAATTTTTTTCTCACATAGCAGCTAGTCTGAAAGAGATAACTGATACTGTCAGCTATCTACTATTTTCTTGACCCTTCTTCTATGGTCACAAGGCTTGCCCCAGCTCAAGGCAGAAAAAAAAAGAAAAGGGCCTGTCTCAAGGGTGTAGTCACTTTAATTAGAGAAGCCACATTGCTTTCATCCACTTGTTTGTCTCTTCCCAATGCCACACTGTCTTGATTATTATCGATGTATAGTAAGCCTT
>NW_011494755.1:2410400-2414228 GCF_000754665.1 Bison bison bison
AGCCTTAAGATAGTGTAGTGTCAGTCCTTCAACTTCATTTTTCTTCACTTTGTCTTTGGAAGCATGTCAAACAGATTGGCTTCATTTTCATTTGCCAATATTCTAATACATTGCCACCCCTTGCTGAGAGACTGGAAAAAAACACATTAATGTTTTAACTCAACATACAAAGTTGGATATGCCTGTTGGGTTAGCCATCTGATGGTATTTGCCATAACCGCAGGTGTTGGGAAAACTTGCTATCTAGAGGTCCATGGCATCTTTGTGAAACTTACAAATGTACTCCATGAATGTCAGCACTGGGAGCCTGCTGTATAGAGTATCAATAGCAAAAAGAAAAACAAAAACTATAACACACTTGTGAACTAGAAAGCCTTTTGTTCCTTTTCTATAATTTCCTTATCTGATACCTTGACCCTGGAGGACACAGAAGGCGTAAGGGAGAGAAGATCAGGAAAGGCTGAAAGACCACCCCTTGCCCCTTTCCCCCACTGCAGGGCTCTGGGCCAGGCAGACCTGAGCTGAGGGACTGGGGAAAAGCTCTGAATTAGATGCAACATTGATATTTTAACTGAATTGGACTTTTAACTTTTTAGTATCTTAAATGATGAGGAAGTAATGGAATCTGCTGGCATAAAAATAAAGGTTGGGGGCTTTATCTGGAGGATAATAAATCCACTTCCTGGCGGCCTCACTGAGTTCAGCCTCTTCAACACACTGGTTATGCTGGAAACTACAAACTCCTTTAATCCTGGCTGTTGACCCACAGCCCTGACTCCTAGTAGGTCTTTCTCGCTCTCATCTGGTCGCCTTTTCATTGCTGTGGGGATGCTAGATCTGTCAGTAAAAGGCAACTTTAGGAGAGCCATTTGGGTTGCATGGAACCAGAGAAAGCCCAGTAGGGAGATTGATTATAACAGGATAATAACAAATCCTGGTCTGTCACTCCCTGCCTTTGTGATCTCTCTCTCTACCTCTGAGTTGCCTTCTCTGAAATAAATGGCCTAAAAATGATTGTAATAGACACCTCTTGTGAAGACTGTGTGACTCCATCCATTTTCAGGACACTGCCTCCGATACCTAGGGAAGTGACCCAGCATCCCTCCGAGGTGATTAACCAGGAGAGGGTATCTGTCCCAGGAGAGAGCAGGCTTTCTTTCCTGGCAGTATTGAATTGGGAACACAGAGACTAGACAATGTTGACATTGACTATCATTAGTAACCAAGAGCAGCCCACACCCACCTGCTGCTGCTGGCCTCAGAAATGCCCAACTTTTTGCTCTTTTGGGGGATTGATGGCTGATTCCCTGGTAGCCTTTCAGTAAATCCCTCACTATGTTTAAGCTGCTCAGAACTGTTTTATTTGACTCACAACCAAAGTTACTTTTTTTAAAGAGTCCATTCAACTTGCACAATTCTATTATCCTTTGATTTAATGGTACCTGTTACTCTTGAACAGAAATGAATAATAACTTGGAGGACTGGTAACCATAGACACCTGGCAGCCATGGCACCAGTGGCTGACTGCAGTTTTGGCCCTGGTGGCTCAGACAGTAAAGCATCTGCCTACAATGCGGGAGACCCCGGTTCAATCCCTGGGTCAGGAACATCTCCTGGAGAAGGAAATGGCAACCCACTCCAGTGTTCTTGCCTGGAGAATCCCAGGGATGGGGGAACCTGGTGGGCTGCCGTCTATGGGGTCGCACAGAGTCGGACACGACTGAAGTGACTTAGCAGTAGCAGCAAGAAGCCTGGGGGTTGCAGGCCATAGGGTCCCAAAGAGTTGGATGCAAGTGATCGAGTGACACACACACACACATACACACACATATACCTTTGTGGTGCTGGGTTTTGAGATGTTTTCAACTTGATCCAGGGGATAAATGATCAAATTATGCAGAATTAACTTGATGATTAATATTAGATGCATATTGATAATGTTTGTATATGCATTATGGAACATGCTGTCCAAAATTTATTTTTTTATAAAGTAATTCTGAACTAGGGATTTTTTGCTCTTCCTCCACCCCCTGCCTCAGGGACATTTGGCAATTCTGGAGACATTTTTGGTTGTCACAGTGTGTGTGTGTGTGTGTGTGTGTGTGTGTGTATGTGTGTGCTACTGGCATTTATTAATAGTGGGTAGAGGACAGGGATGCTGTTAAACATTCCATAAGACATCCCACAGGACTACAAATTATTCAGTCCAAAATATCAAGAGCATTGCTGTTGAAAGACTTGGTGTATGACAATTAGTTTCACATGTTTTTGTACTAAAAATGCTTCGAATATGTTTAGTCAAAACTCTTTTCCAGATTTCATATGGTTAGGCCAGTTTTGCATTCTATTATATAACCAATACTTTTATAATTTGGATTTCTTTTATCTGAAATAATTATGTAACTTTGTAAACTGCTTCTAAAAGTCAGGGCAGGTTTTAATTTTCATGAATAATTTCCCTAAATCTTGCCTTTCCCTGTTACCAATTTAAAGTCTCCCCTCTTTTCATTGCCTGCTTCAATCTGTTCGGCCCATTTCATTAGACAGAACAACTGAAAGCACTGACCAGAAGCACATACGGTGAGCACAGTTAAAATGTAGATAGAAGGTGTCTTTTTATGAGGTTATGATTTCGTTTCTCTTAGATTAAAAAAAATTCTTTAGGCTCTAGGCAGGTGGGAGGCATCTAACATATTTTTGATTTTGAAATGAAACAAGTTTCAGATTACTTGTAGAGTCTGAAATGATCTGTTCTTTTCTGTTGGAATTAATATGTTTAGGGTAAGCAAAATGTTTGATATTTCTTTAAAAAAAAACCTAAAACTCTAGGGCTTTTCACTCTTGGCCTATTGGTGTTAGTAATGAATTTAATTATGCCTCAGAGTGATGTTGGCCTAGACATGATTTAGAGATATTATAGTATTTTAAGTCCAAGGAAAAAACACATTCTTTGTGGGGTTTAAGACATTAAAACTAAATTTTTGGGAAATAACATCAAAGTTCTGCCCCTAAATTCACAATACTAAAATTCCAAAGATAAAGAAATGTATAAAAATTGTGGAAAGAACATACTGAAACATCAAAATGTAAATAATCACAAGTTGCTTTTTTTCCTTAGTTTGGTGCAAGGTCATCTGGTAAGATTAGTAGTAAAGAACCAGTCTGCCAGTGCAGGAGGCATAAGAGAGGGGGTGTGACCCCCGGGTGGGGAAGATCCCCTGGAGGAGGGCTAGCAACCCACGCCTATATTCTTGCCTAAAGAATCCCATGGCCAGAGAAGCCTGGTGGGCTCCGGTTAATGGGGTCACACAGAGTCGGATACGACTGAAGTGACTTAGCACGCACAACTCTGAGCGTCTCCTCTTGTGGACTGCGTTTATCCAAAATTATAGAACGTTATACTAAAAAGGCTGAATAAAATGTATGTAAATTAAACCTTTAAAAAAAACTGCCTTAAAAAAAAAAATTGTAAAGGATCCCAGAGTCCTGAGACTTTTTGTGGGTTTCATTTATCAATATTTAGCATATTAGAAATAACTAAGACACATTTTAAATAGTTCTTTATTCGTTTTAAAAATAACAAACGAATTAAATGTTAACAGAAATAAAACATTTTTTATTCATTACTTATGTTGCATTCATCTGCCCATTCTCCCGATCTGGTACAACCCCCTGCACCGAGAAGATGCTGGACCCTTATTAGGAGAACAAGGTTCGGCTGTGGCGGCGGCAGCCGGCTCACCCCGCTCACCCGCCAACCGCCCGCGCGCCCGAGGCTCCCGAGACACGCGGCCCCGCCCCTCCGCGCGCCAGCCTCCCGAGCCAGGG
>NW_011494755.1:2414582-2418604 GCF_000754665.1 Bison bison bison
GGGCCCGTCCGACCGCCGTATAGAAGGGGCAACTGAGGCCGCTGAGGAAGGTGGCCCCGGACCCCGCCAAAGGAGTTACGGGGGAGAGTGCGGGGCCGTCCCACTGCCGCGGGAGGGACTGCCAGGACAGGTGACAGGGCGGCCGCGGCCACTTTTGGCAGTTCAGGACTGCCCTTGTTCGCCCTGGGGTGGCGCCGTCTCCTGGCGGTGCCCCCTCTTCCTTGGGAAATATTTTAAAAGGACCTGGGAACCGAGCAGACAGCAGGTCTGACTTCGTCGCTTGGACTAGTAACTGGTTCTGGACTGCTCTCCGGTTGTGAAAGTTGTGTAAACACTGAAAAAGCCTCAAGTAGGCACCCTCTACATTCCCCGTAACGCACAGGTCTCCCACCTTGCTTAGCATGTTAGACACAGATTGCTGAGAGGAGAGTGGATTCCCATTCGGGGTCATATGAGTGACATTGCACAAGAAGAGCCGTTTGGTGTAGTTTCACTGCCAGTAGAATGGGGATGTGTTCTTAAAACAGAGTTTTGAGTTCCTTTAAGTGTGCATACAGGGAGCAGTGTTTATTTTTTCTTGTGTTTTTCCTTCAGGATATGTTTGCTCCTGTATTGCTTGACTTTTGCAGTTGTTCTGCCTGCCTTTTCGTTTTGTGCTCTCTTCTTTTTACCTGAGGTCAGGTGTTTTCTTTGCCTTACTCTCTCCATGTTCATGCTGCCTTTGATGTGCCTTGTCCTACAGTCAGTGAGTGAAGGCTCGAGGATGATGCTGTGCCTCTTATGGTATGATTTTTCTTTTTAAAACATTTTAAAATTAATTTTTAAATTTTTGGCTGAACCAGGATGGCACGTGGGACCTTAGTTCCCCAACCAGGGATGGAACCCGCACCCCCTGCATTTTGAAGCCTGGAGTCCTAACCACTGGATCACTAGGGAAGTCTCTGGTGGTTTTTTTTTTTTAAACTCATGGACCTCTGAAATGTTTTTAATTTAAATTGAGATTGGTAGCTCAGTCTAAATCATTGTTTGATAGAAGTTTTGACCTGGATGAAGGGAATATTAGTGTATTAAATTGGAATGGATAATCATAAGAGACACTTTACTTGATTTGAAAATGAATATATTTTATCACTTTACCATATTTAATACTTGATATTTTCTTGTATAGGTTAGATCAAAGGTTCTCCAAGTATGGTCCAGGAGCCCTGGGGTTCCTGACATTTCCAGCTGAAAATTATTTTTGTAATAATATGCACGTGTTGTCTTTTCACACTCATTTTCTTACAAGTGTACAGTGGAGTTTTCCGGAGGCCAAATGACCTGTCATACTGTAACAGGTTGAATGCAGAAGCAGGTATGAGAATCCAGCTGTTTCCTATTTGAAGGCAGACATTAAAGAGATTGACTCAAAAAATGTGACTTTTCTCACTTATATATTTTTTGCTTTGGAAAATAGTTATTTTTCATGAAGAATACATTATTTGTTAACATCCACTGCATTTATTATTTAAAAAATGAATACATAAAAAACTAAAGATTTTCTCATTTACAATTTTTTTGATAGTTTTATTTATTTATTTTTGGGTGTGCTTGGTCTTTGTTGCTGCATGAGCTTATGGGTTTCTCTGTTCTTGTTGCAGAGCACAGGCTGTATGTAGCGCACAAGGGCCTCAGTAGTTGTGGCTCCCAGGCTCTAGAGCACAGTTTCAATAGTTGTGGCAAATGGGCTTAGATGCTCTGCAGCATGTGGGATCTTCCCTGATCAGGGATCAACCTGTGTTTCCTGGATTGGCAACCAAATTCTTCACCACTGAGCAACCAGGGAATCCCTGATTTTTCTCATTTATAATTTCTAATATGCTAGATATTGATAGCTCAAATAAACAGAAGCTCTTTGGGATCTTCAAGAATTTTTTTTTTTTGAGTCAGACTTTTGGAAAGTTTAATTTACGTATATTCACTCCTTTAAATATAAAATTCTGTTATTTTGGACAAACATACAGTCATGTACCTACCATCACAGTCAAGATATAGAACAGTTTCATCATCCATCCCATATTCTTTCCTACCCCTTTATAGTCAGCCCTCCCCAAACCCCTGGCAACCATTCATCTACTCACTATTTTGGGGGGCTGTAGAGGAGTTCTGCAGAGAAGGCAATGGCACCCCGCTCCAGTGCTCTTGCCTGGAAAATCCCATGGACGGAGGAGCCTGGTGGGCTGCAGTCCATGGGATCGCACAGAGTTGGACACAACTGTCGGACACAACTGAAGCGACTTAGTGCAGAGGAGTCCTGAGACCAAAATCTTTAAGGACCACTGGACTAACTGGACACTGATACAGTATTCCACCGGGTGTAAAAATGTTATATTCTAGTACTAGTACTTGTGAACATATAAAAAGTATAGAATTCACACTAGCGTGTGAGATGAGTGCAATTGTGTCGTAGTTTGAACATTCTTTGGCATTGTCTTTCTTTGGGATTGGAATAAAAACTGACCTTTTCCAGTCCTGTGGCCTCTGCTGAGTTTTCCAAATTTGCTGATGAATTGAGTACAGCACTTTAACAACATTATCTTTTAGGATTAGAAATAGCTCACCTGGAATTCCATCACCTCCACTAGCTTTGTCTTAGTAATGCTTCTTGAGGCCCACTTGACTTCACACTCCAGGATGTCTGGCTCTAGGTGAGTGATCACACCATTGTGGTTATCTGGGTCATTAAGACCTTTACTGTACAGTTCTTCTGTGTATTCTTGCCACCTTTTCTTAATATCTTTCTTTTGCTTCTGTTAGGTCCATACTGTTTCTGTCCTTTAGTGTTTCCATCTTTGCATGAAATATTCCCTTGTCAGTTTCACTGAGTTACACAAAACTGTGATCCACGTGATCATTTTGGTTAGCATGAGGGCAATGTAGAAGGACGTGCACTCATCTTCTGCTGTAAGTATTTGGGAGTGTCTGGCAGAGGCTTGGGTTGACAGCGGCCTACTGTGAAGTCAGAGGCACTGGCAGCAGCAGTCCTGGGAGGTGCAGCATGCTGCCATAAGTCCTTTTGGAGAAGGTTGGTATTACCCCTTTAGTTTTGACTAATAGTATAGGGTTTTGTTTTATTTTCATTTATTTTTTATGTTTTCCTGGGTATCTTATTGGGTTTCCCTGGTGACTCAGCTGGTAAAGAATCTGCCTGCAATGAAGGAGACCTGGGTTCACTCCCTGGGTTGTGAAGATCCCCTGGAAAACGATGATGCTGTGAAAGTGCTGCACTCAATATGTCAGCAAATTTGGAAAACTCAGCAGTGGCCACAGAACTGGAAAAAGTCCATTTTCATTCCAATCCCAAAGAAAGGTAATGCCAAAGAATGCTCAAACTACCACACAATTGCACTCATCTCACATGCTAGTAAAGTAATGCTCAAAATTCTCCAAGCCAGGCTTCAGCATTACGTGAACTGTGAACTTCCAGATGTTCAAGCTGGTTTTAGAAAAGACAGAGGAACCAGAGATCAAGTTGCCAGCATCCACTGGATCATGGAAAAAGCAAGAGAGTTCCAGAAAAACATCTATTTCTGCTTTATTGACTATGCCAAAGCCTTTGACTGTGTGGATCCCAATAAACTGTGGAAAATTCTGAAAGAGATGGGAATACCAGACCACCTGACCTGCTTCTTGGGAAACCTGTGTGCAGGTCAGGAAGCAACAGTTAAAATAGGACATGGAACAACAGACTGGTTCCAAATAGGGAAAGGAGTACGTCAAGGCTATATATTGTCACCCTGCTTATTTAACTTATATGCAGAGTACATCATGAGAAACGCTGGGCTGGAGGAAGCACAAGCTGGAATCAAGATTGCCGGGAGAAATGTCAGTAACCTCCGATATGCAGATGACACCACCCTTATGGCAAAAAGTGAAGAGGAACTAAAAAGCCTCTTGATGAAAGTGAAAGTGGAGAGTGAAAAAGTTGGCTTAAAGCTCAACATTCAGAAAACGAAGATCATGGCATCTGGTCACATCACTTT
>NW_011494755.1:2418743-2419222 GCF_000754665.1 Bison bison bison
CAGAATCACTGCAGATGGTGACTGCAGCCATGAAATTAAAAGACGCTTACTCCTTGAAAGACAGTTATGACCAACCTAGATAGCATATTGAAAAGCAGAGACATTACTTTGCCAACAAAGGTCCATCTAGTCAAGGCTATGGTTTTTCCAGTGGTCATGTATGGATGTGAGAAAGCTGAGCACCGAAGAATTGATACTTTTGACCTGTGGTGTTGGAGAAGACTCTTGAGGGTCCCTTGGACTGCAAGGAGATCTTGCAGTCTATCCAACCAGTCTATTCTAAAGGAGATCAGTCCTGGGTGTTCATTGGAAGGACTGATGTTGAAGCTGAAACTCCAGTACTTTGGCCACCTCATGCGAAGAGTTGACTCATTGGAAAAGACCCTGATTTTGGGAGGGAATGGGGGCAGGAGGAGAAGGGGACGACAGAGGATGAGATGGCTGGATGGCATCACCGACTCAATGGACATGAGTTTGAG
>NW_011494755.1:2419322-2427884 GCF_000754665.1 Bison bison bison
GACAGGGCATCACCGACTCAATGGACATGAGTTTGAGTAAACTCTGGGAGTTGGTGATGGACAGGGAGGCCTGGTGTGCTGCGATTCATGGGGTCACAAAGAGTTGGACACGACTGAGTGACTGAACTGAACTGTAACTATGGTGGGGGTAATGAAGATAATGGTGACCTCTTTCAAAAGATCCCGTGAATGCACTACTACACTTAGTGCCCTCAGCCCTGCAGCAGGCCACCACCAACCCACGCCTCTGCCGGAGACTCCTGGACACTTATAGGCAAATCTGGGTCGGTCTCTGGTGGGGCCACTGATCCTTTCTCCTGGGTCCTGGTGCACACCAGGTTTTGTCTGTGTCCACCAAGAGTTTATTTCCCAGTCCTGTGTAAGTTCCAGTGGCTCTATGGTGGTGGTAATGGCGACCTCCTCCAAGAGGGCTTATGCCTACCCAGGTCTGTTGCACTCAGAGCCCCTGCCCCTGTGGCACTCCACTGCTGACTTGTACCTCCACAGGAGACACTCACAGTTCTCTCTCAGGCTCTGTGGGGACTCTGGAATTTGCCTTATTGGTTAAAAAATATTTTATCCTAGTGTTTTGTTATATAGAGATTAAAAAAATTTTTTAACAAGTTTTTATTTATTTATGACTGTGCTGGGTCTTCCTTGATGGGTGTGGGTTTTCTGTTGTTGCAGTGAGTGGGGGCTATCTAGGTGTGGTGCACGAGCTTCTCATTGAGGTGGTGCTTTTTGCAGAGTATGGGCTCTGGGTCTCATTGGCTCAGTAGTTGTGGCGCACGGGCTTAGTTGCCCTGTGACATGTAGAATCTTCGACCAGGAATTGAACCCATGTCCCGTGCATTGGCGGGTAGAGTCTTAACCACTGGACCACCAGGAAGTTCAGAAGTTTTAAATTTTGATGGTGTCAAACTTATAAATCTTTTTCTTCATGGCTTTTTTTCCCCCCTGTTCTTAGATTACTAGATTAAAAAAAAAATGAATGTTAAAATTTTCATCAAGTGATTTTTTAATGTCTGTCTAAAGGAGTGATCATATTAATTTGTTAGTATAGTGAATGATTTTAATGAATTTGTGTTAAACCTTCCTTAAATTCTTTGGATAAAAATCTACCTGGTTATGATTTGTGATCCTTTTGAAAAACTACTAATTTTAATTTGTTATGGATATATTTGTGTACTGTATAAGTTAAAATTATAGTGTGACTTAGAGTGTCATCTTCTTTTTTTTCTTCCCTCCTGCTTTTCCCTCCTCCCTTTTTCCTGACTCCCATCCTCCTTCCTCTCTCAGTCTCTCTTCTTTATTTTTCTTTACAGTTTTTTTATGTTGGAGTTATGTTGTTTCACAGAATAATTTAAGTTTTTCTAAACTCTATAATGGTTATATAATATAAAAATGAGTAATAAGAAATTATTTGGTATTTGTCCATTAGTTTATCTGGGTCTAACACCTTTCCTAGGATAGATCTTGGACTACCCTGTAATTTTTTTTCATAGTTATTTGTGTGTTCAAGTTTCTACCTATCCTTAAGGGGATTTTGCAATATATAGTTTTTTAGGAAAATTGTCCATTTCAATTTCCATTTCAACTATATGTTCACCTTTATTAGATTACATGTTTTCTTATAATAAAATCTCAAATTATTTCCATTTTTTGCTTCTAATATTATACATTATTTTCATTCCTTCCCCTCTCCACACCCATTTTTCAGACTTACTGAACAATATTCTGTTTTATTTGTCTTTTCCAAGAAAAGCTTTGGGTTGGCTTTATTGCTTGCCTGTCTCTAGCATCTATTTAATTTTCTATTTTCATTTTTATAATTTGCTTCTATTTTTCTGGCCAGGTAAAAAAATTTTTTTGTACTGTTTCCTGTAATAATTTTGCTTATAGAAAGTTGCTGGACTAGGTCAAGGAACTCCCATGACTTTACCCAGAATCACCAACTGACATTTAGCCCCATTTATTTAATTTTCCCCCCAGCTTTATTGACCTATAATTGACAAAATTATATATATTTAAAGTGTACAATGTGATGATTTGATATACATAGTACATTGTGTGGAGAAGGCAATGGCAACCCACTCCAGTATTCTTGCCTGGAAAATCCCATGGACAGAGGATCCTGGTAGGCTGCAGTCCATGGGGTCGCCAAGAGTCGGGCACGACTGATGCGACTTAGCAGCAGCAGCAGCAGCAGCACATTGTGAAGTACCACAGTGAAGTGATTAACACGTTTATCATCTCACATAGTTACCTTTTGAGTGTTTGTGTGTGTGTGTGTGTATGTGTGGTGACAACACTTAAAATCTACTCTTTTAGCAAATTTCAAGGATATAATATAGTATTATATAGTATTAACTACAGTCATTATGCTGTACATTAGATCCCAAAACTTATTCACATATGACTAAAAGTTTGTACCTTACCATTTCTCTGAATGTTTTTACCTCTGTAGAGTATTTTTGCAGAACCACTTGAGTGTGAATTGGAGGCATTTTGCCCAGTTACTTTTGACTACTTAAGTGTGTTGATTTTAAGAGTCACAATACAGTTATCAAAATCAGGAAGTTTAACAGTGATACAATACTATTATTAAAGCCACAGTCCATGTTTAAATTTTATCAATTTGATGTCCATAAAGTTCTTTTATAAATGTTCTTTCTCATTCTGAAATATGATCTAGGGAAATGAATTGCATTGCATTTGGTTGTCTCTTTAATGTCATTTAATCTGAAACATTTAATCAACCTTTTTTGTGTGTGTGTTCTTTGACCTTTATGTTGTTAAAATATAGGCCAAGTGTTTGTTAGTTTTTTTTTTTTTAGAATAGCCCTCAATTTGAGTTTGTATAATTAAACTAGTTGAGGTTATACATTTTTGGTATAGTAGAAATACTACAGTAGCAATGATGTGTCCTTAGTGCATAGTATCAGAGATCACTTGAAATTGTCTGTTTATAGTGATGTCTGCAAGGTTTGCCCAGTCTAAAGTTACTATTTCTCTCTGTAATAAATAGTCTGTTAGGAGACATTTGAGATGACGTAAATACCTATTTCTCATCAGCCTTTCACCTCTGAGTTTATTTTGTCATTCTGTTTCAAGTCTGTCATATTGAAACTTTAGTCTTCCAGCTTTATTTTCTAAAGTACTTAAGATTATAAATTTTTCTTAATATATCACTTGGACATATTAACTGACGTACTTACAGTAGGTTTGGAAATGAAAGGAGACAGTAGACGGGGAGATTGTCTGTATAATAATGTACTACTAGGAAACTGGCAGTAAGGTCCTGAAGTGAAGTTGCTCAGTCATGTCCGACTATTTTCGACCCCATGGACTGCAGCCTACCAGGCTCCTCCATCCATGGGATTTTCCAGGAAAGAATACTGGAGTGGGTTGCCATTGCCTTCTCCAGGAGATCTTCCTGACCCAGGGATTGAACCTGGGTGTCCCTCATTGTAGGCAGTCACTTTACCATCTGAGCCACCAGGTAAGTCCAATAAGATCCTAAAGAGGGTGTTTTAAAGATGCCCCACATCACCCATGTCTTAACAAAAGTTTCCAGTGTTGATTTAAAGAACAGGAGATACAGTTTATGATGATCATGATTGTCATACTTATGAGTAATAGTAAGTTCTAGAAAATTATGAAATTAAGAAGTGTGTTTCTTTAGTGCCACTGGTACCTCAGGACTTGTTTAGTGTACAGTATCTCAAACATTTACTTTATCATTTCAGGAGCAGCAGCGCTGGCGTGGAAGAATCCTCTGTCAAGCTGGTTTACTGCTATGCTCCACTGCTTTGGTGGAGGAATTTTATCTTGTGTACTGCTTGCAGAGCCTCCACTTAGGTTTCTTGCAAACAACACTAATATATTACTGGCATCTTCAATCTGGTAAGCTGTCATTGTGGTGAACTATTTAAAAAATTGTTCTGTAAATTGTTAATAAATGGTATTTTTTTCTTTAAAAAATATTTTATGTTCTTAGAAGTTAATACATTTGCAAGGGAAGGCACCCAAATTATGCCAAAGGTTTTAAATGCAAAGTATATCTCTTTCTCACCCTTCTCCCCTATTCTCTCTCAGAGGTAGGTATTGTTACCATTTTCTTATGTATCTTTAGTGGAAGCATTTCAAGTATGAAAGGACATCAAATATTGGACCCCCAACAGTTGATCTTGTGAACCTAACCTATGCTCATAGTTATACAACTTAATAATCAAGAGTGTGACCAATTACACAAAAAGTCCAAGTGATTATGATATTTCTGTTAATTGTTCTTGTCATACTCTGATTTTTCAGAGCCTTATGAAATTTAACATTACTTTTTTTTTTAAGTGAAGAAAAAAATGTTAATAGGAATTGCTTTGGATTCTTGCAAATTCAACTTCAGTTGTCTTTAAGAGGAGTAATCTTCCAAGTTAAAAAAAAGTATAATACCAATCAGAGAGCTTTGTTAAACCTAAAGGAGAAACTTTTGATTAATAATCAAATCAATGAAATATGTAACATTAGGAACATTTGAAGTTAATTTTTATTGTGATAATTTTTTTTTAATTTTTAAAAACTATTTATTTGGCTGAATTGGGTCTTAGTTGCAGCATGAGAGATCTTCATTGCATCTTGTGGGAGCTTTTTGTTGTGGCACATGGATTCTCTAGTTGTGGCAGTTGGTCTTCTGTAGTTTTGACACAGGGGCTTCAGTTACTCCATGGCTTGTGGGATCTTAGTTCCCTGACCAGGGATAGAACTACCTCCCCTGTATTGACAGAACTACCTCCCTTGTATTGCAAGGCAGATTTTTAACCACTGGACCACTGGGGATCTTAGTTCCCTGACCAGGGATAGAACTACCTCCCCTGTATTGCAAGGCAGATTTTTAACCACTGGACCACTGGGGAAGTCCCTATTGTGATAATTTTAAATATGTGCTCAGTTGCTAAGTCATGCCTGACTCTTTGCGACCCCATGAACTGTAGCCCACTAGTCTCAGACTTTGTCCATGGGATTTCCTAGGCGAGAATACCGGGGTGGATTGCCATTTCCTTCTCCATTTAAATATGTAACCAATTATAAAAGGGGATATTATAAATAGTGGTAGCAATGGGAAAAATAGTGGGAACCTGTAGCCATAGAAACTGTTTGTAGTAGTACAGTAAGTTTGATAGCAAATACATATTGAGCTGTTACCATGTGTCAGCTAAAATTCTTTATATTCATTGTCATATCACAAGGGTCTAATGAAGTAGCTCCAATTATTTCCATTTGAAAAATGAGAAAACTGAGGCATAGAGAAACTTTGCTGTTATTTTCATGTTTAGTAAGTGATTGAGCTAGGATCAAAACCAGGAAGCTTGCCTATAGAGCCTTGACACTTAACAACCACTGTCTCTCATTTATTTGCTTAACTATTTCTTCAAGTATAACCATCCAGTTACTGTGTGCTTTAAAACACTTTCTCAAGGACTTTTATTTCTATAGCTATGTTTTAAGAGGATATTAACACTTTGGAGAATTTTTTTTTTAATGTGTCTCGATGCTGAAACTATATGAAAGTAGGATATCCAGACTCTGACACTTTTCATCACTTTCACTTCTACTCCTGTATACTAACTACCACTATTGCCTGGACAGTTGCAGTAGCTTCCTAAGTGGTCTAGCTGCTTCTTCCATTATCCCCCCTGAGTCTTGTCTTTGTTTTTGCTGCTGTTTAGTTGCTGTCGTATCCAACTCTTTTCGACATAGTAGATAAAAGTGATTATTTAAAAATAATTTATTAGAACATATTACTTCTCTGATCAGTATTTTCTTATCTTATTAAGAGGAAAATTCAAAACTCTTAGCGTACCCTGTAAGACTGTAAAATCTTCCTTTCCACTCTGTGTTGTAATGTCTTTCTAGTCTATTCTTGCTCAGTCTGCTCTAGTCATGTTGGCTTTGCCATTTTTTTGAACACAAAGATATTGCTCTATCTCAGTGCCCTTGTGCTTGCTCTCTTTTCTCTGTGATGTTCTTTTCCCAGGAGGCTCGTATTTTCTTTTTTTGGAGAGGTCTTCTCTAAAAAACATACCTCCTCTCCCATGACTATCTCATCATACTTCTTTTTTTTCCTTCCTAGATTTATTACTGTCTGGTGTGTTGTCTGTTTATTTCTTTTTATGATGGTTTGTCTCACTCCACTGGAATAGCAGCCTATCAGAGCAGGGACTTTGTTTTGTTGATTGTGTGCCAAGTACTACTGTTCCAGTCTCAGTAAGTACATTGCTAAAGGAATGGACTGCTTGTGTTAAATGGGAGTTCTGTAACTGAGTGGCAAGAAATTACAGATCTTGATTAGTGGTTCTTTAAATGAAATAAAATTGCTTGTCTATAAATATATACTTTCTTGGCTGAAATTAAGATATGTTAGAAATGGAAAATAAATGTATTTTTTGTAGTTAACTAATAGTATAGTATTTAGTTGTTAACTTGAAATCTTTTATTATTCCCATTTAATATGAGGAAATTGATGCTTGATATATTGATAAATGACAGGGTCTCAATTTCAAATTAGCATAATCTTAACCAAGAAGAACTTTCATTATAAACAATATGTGTTTTTTAATTTAAAAGTTTCAGTTAATATTGAGTAGGTGCAAAGGAATATTTATAATATATGCAGAGGACAAAGAATAATGACACAATAAAAACTTTTATATCCATCATTTACATTAAAAAAATATTCAGTTCAGTTCAGTTGCTCAGTCATGTCTGACTCTTTGTGACCCCATGAACTGCAGCATGCCAGGCCTCCCTGACCATCTGGAGTTTACTCAAACTCATATCCATTGAGTCGGTGATGCCATCCAATCATCTCATCCTTTGTCGTCTTATAAAAATATTTTATTATAAAGTAAAAATTCAGAAATCCAAGTATATCACCCAATGAATTATTGCTAGGTATATCCTTGAAACCATGACCCAAGTCAAGAAATAAAGAACTTTGTCATCTGTCCCAGAAGTTCCTTCTGGGTGTCACATTCCAATCACTACTCCCTTTCCACCATAAATAATAAAAGAAGAAAAGACTGACTATTTCCATTTTGAAATTCTCAATTAGTTATCAGATGAAAGTCATTAAGAGTGCTAATGTCAGCAAAAAAAAAAGCTTATCAGACATTTTGGGTCTCTTATGGTCTTGCTAAATAAAGGGATCTAACCTGAATTTGATTTGGATTCTTTCTTCCAGAAGAAAGTACAAGATGAATCTTATATTAACTAGCAAGGAAGCTAATCAGTCTCAAGAGCCAATCTGAAGAAATTCCCCCTGGTCAATGAAGGGACAGTTTGAGGTTTAATAATAAAATTGCAGTTTATTGAAACCCATAAAATATGCTTAATCCATGAGCTCTTACTTACTTAAAATTTCTTTTTAAATAACAGGAACAAAAAGAACTGGAAACTTTTGGAGAACAGCAGGGGACCAATTCATATCCTGAAAACTGTAAACAAAGCAAGAATCAAGTGTATATCCTTCCTTTCCTATATGAAGTATACAACTAGGTAACCAAATAATAGATGATAGCACACCATTATCCTGACTTTTATGTTTATGACTTCCTTGCATACAAAATTTTATCATCCAGATGTTCATTCCAAGACACTATAATTTAGTTACATGCATTAAAAATTTTAATGTCTCTTAAGTCTGTTTGATTTTATCAGTTTTCCTTCCATTCCGTTTTTCCTTATAGTTATCTCATGAAGAACCAGAGCTATTTGAAATGTAGACTTTTCTATACTAGTGAGTTTGCTGATTGCATACTCATGGTGCAGATGATTATATTCTTCTATTCTCTGTGTTTCCTGATAATTGGCAGATTGATCCAGAATCCAGAGCAGATTCATATTCAGTTCAGTTCAGTTCAGTTGCTCAGTCATGTCCGACTCTTTGCGACCCCATGAACCGCAGGGCTCCAGGCCTCCCTGTCCATCACCAACTCCTGGAGTCCACCCAAACCTATGTCCATTGTGTCGGTGATGCCATCCAACCATCTCATCCTCTGTCATCCCCTTCTCAGTTCAGTTCAGTTCAGTTGCTCAGTCGTGTCTGACTCTTTGCGACCCCATGAATCGCAGCACACCAGGCCTCCCTGTCCATCACCAGCTCCCGGAGCTCACTCAGACTCATGTCCATCGAGTCAGTGATGCCATCCAGCCATCTCATCCTCTGTCGTCCCCTTCTGCCCCCAATTCCTCCCAGCATCAGAGTCTTTTCCAATGAGTTAACTCTTCTCATGAGGTGGCCAAAGTACTGGAGTTTCAGCTTTAGCATCATTCCTGCCAAAGAAATCCCAGGGCTGATCGCCTTCAGAACAGACTGGTTGGATCTCCTTGCAGTCCAAGGGACTCTCAAGAGTCTTCTCCAACACCACAGATCAAAAGCATCAATTCTTCGGCGCTCAGCCTTCTTCACAGTCCAGCTCTCACATCCATACATGACCACAGGAAAAACCATAGCCTTGACTAGCCGGACCTTTGTTGGCAAAGTAATGTCTCTGCTTTTGAATA
>NW_011494755.1:2427991-2428263 GCF_000754665.1 Bison bison bison
TGTCTCTGCTTTTGAATATGCTATCTAGGTTGGTCATAACTTTCCTTCCAAGGAGTAAGCGTCTTTTAATTTCATGGCTGCAGTCACCATCTGCAGTCATTTTGGAGCCCCAAAAAAATAAAGTCTGACACTGTTTCCACTGTTTCCCCATCTATTTGCCATGAAGTGATGGGACCAAATGCCATAATCTTTGTTTTCTGAATGTTGAACTTTAAGCCAACTTTTTACTCTCCACTTTCACTTTCATCAAGAGGCTTTTTAGTTCCTCTTCA
>NW_011494755.1:2429727-2431202 GCF_000754665.1 Bison bison bison
CAGGGCAAAGGCTAATAGAGTTTTGCTAAGAGAATGCACTGGTCATAGAAAACACCCTCTTCCAACAACATAAGAGAAGAGTCTACACATGGACATCACCAGATGGTCAGTAACGAATCAGACTGATTATATTCTTTACAGTCAAAGATGGAGAAGCTCTGTACGGTCAGACAAAAACAAGACCGGGAGCTGACTGAGGCTCAGATCATGAACTCCTTATTGCCAAATTTAAATTGAAGAAAGTAGGGAAAACCATAGACCATTCAGGTATGACCTAAATCAAATCCCTTACGATTATACAATGAAAGTGACAAATAGATTCAAGAGATTAGATCTGATAGACTGCCTGATGAACTATGGACGGAGGTTGGTGACATTGTATAGGAGACAGGGATCAAGACCATCCCCAAGAAAAGAAATGCAAAAAAGCAGAATGGCTGTCTAGGGAGGCCTTACAAATAGCTGTGAAAAGAAGAGAAGCAAAAAACAAAGGAGAAAAGGAAAGATATACCCATTTGAGTGCAGAGTTCCAAAGAATAGCAAGGAGAGGTAAGAAAGCCTTCTTCAGCGATCAGTGCAGAGAAATAGAGGAAAACAATAGAATGGGAAAGACTAGAGATCTCTTTAAGAAAATTAGAGATACCAAGGGAACATTTCATGCAAAGATGGGCTCAATAAAGGACAGAAATGGTATGGACCTAACAGAAGCAGAAGATACTAAGAAGAGGTGGCAAGAATACACAGAAGAACTGTACAAAAAAGATCTTCATGAACCAGATAATCAGGATGGTGTGATCACTCACCAGGATCCAGACATCCTGGAATGTGAAGTCAAGTGGGCCTTTGGAAGCATCACTACGAACAAAGCTAATGGAGGTGATGGAATTCCAGTTGAAGTATTTCAAATCCTAAAAGCTGATGCTGTGAAAGTGTTGCACTCAATATGCCAGCAAATTTGGAAAACTCCGCAGTGGCCACAGGACTGGAAAAGGTCAGTTTTCTTTCCAGTCCCCAAGAAAGGCAATGCGGAAGAATGCTCGAACTACTGCACAGTTGCACTCATCTCACATCCTAGTAAAGCAATGCTCAAAATTCTCCAAAGCAAGCTTCAACAGTACTTGAACTGTGAACTTCCAGATGTTCAAGCTGGTTTTAGAAAAGGCAGAGGAACCAGAGATCAAATTGCCAACATCTGCTGGATCATCAAAAAAGCAAGAGAGTTTCAGAAAAACATCTATTTCTGCTTTATTGACTGTGCCAAAGCCTTTGACTGTTTCTGTCACCACAAATTGTGGAAAATTCTTAAAAGAGATGGGAATACCAGATCACCTGACCTGCCTCTTGAGAAGTCTGCGTGCAGGTCAGGAAGCAACAGTTAGAACTAGACATGGAACAACAGACTGGTTCCAAAGAGGGAAAGGAGTACATCAAGGCTGTATATTGTCACCCTGCTTATTTAACTTATATGCAGAGTA
>NW_011494755.1:2431302-2439135 GCF_000754665.1 Bison bison bison
GACAGGCTGTATATTGTCACCCTGCTTATTTAACTTATATGCAGAGTACATCATGGGAAACGCTGGGCTGGAGGAAGCGCAAGCTGGAATCAAGATTGCCAGGAGAAATATCAGTAACCTCAGATATGCAGATGACACCACCCTTATGGCAGAAAGTGAAGAAGAACTAAAGAGCCTCTTGGTGAAAATGAAAGAGGAGAGTGAAAAGTTGGCTTAAAGCTCAATATTCAGAAAACGATCATGGCATTTGGTCCCGTCACTTCATGGCAAATAGAAGGGGAAATAGTGGAAACAGTAAGAGACTATTTTTCTGGGCTCCAGAATCACTGCAGATGGTAACTGCAGCCATGAAATTAAAAGATGCGTGCTCCTTGGAAGAAAAGCTATGATGCACCTAGACAGCATATTAAAAAGCAGAGACGTTACTTTGTCAACAAAGGTCTGTCTAGTCAAAGCTATGGTTTTTCCAGTGGTCATGTATGGATGTGAGAGTTGGACTATAACGAAAGCTGAGCGCCAAAGAATTGATACTTTTGAACTGTGGTGTTGGAGAAGACTCTTGAGAGTCCCTTGGACAGCAAGGAGATCCAGGCAGTCCATCCTAAAGGAGATCAGTCCTGAAAATTCATTGGAAGGACTGATGCTAAAGTTGAAACTACAAAACTTTAGCCATCTGATGCAAAGAATTGACTCATTTGAAAAGACCCTGATGCTAGGAAAGATAGAAGGCGGGAGGAGAAGGGGACAACAGAGGATGAGATAGTTGGATGGCATCACCGACTCAATGGACCCGAGTTTGAGTAAACTCCGTGAGTTGGTGACGGACAGGGAGGCCTGGCGTGCTGCAGTCCATGGGGTAGCAAAGAGTCAGAGATGACTGAGCCACTGAACTGAACTGAAATGAAGAATTTTGATCCTTAAGGACACAAGACATGATAGAATTAGGATATTTCAACACCGCCCATTTATTCTGTATCATTCATGTATTACATAACAGTTTTAGAGTAATCATATGAATACCACCACTGATATGATTACTGAAAATATAATTTTTTTGCATATACTCTTTTCATTATCTTCTTATTTTTAAAATAGATGTACTATTCTACACTGTCATAGTAATAGTTTTTGTGTACTATACTCTTCCCTTCTTAATTCTTTTTCAGTCTTTGAGTTATAGCTAACTGTATATTTAATGTTATTTTATCAGTCCTTATGTCTGTGTCTGTAGTAATTTTGGCTTTCTGAAGGTTTTTTTTTCTTAATTCATTCATCTGGAATACTAGTCCCCAACTTCTCATGTGTTGATAAGTTTCTGTTTTTTGTACCTGAAAGTCAGTTTTATTGGATATAGGATCATACTTTCTAGGTCTGAGTATTTTAAATATGTTACTCAGTTTTCTTGTTTATGAAGCATCTGTGAAAAACTGATCATTTAATTTTCTTTCTCTTATAAGTCACATGCTCTTCTTTTCTAAATGCTCCAAAGTTTTTTTTCTGGCATAAAAGTCTAGTAATTTAAATTAAATGTTACTAGATGTTGGGCATTTTGGGGTCAATATTTTTAGGTATGTGGTCTGTCCTTTTTCGTAGCTGTGTGTGTGTGTGTTTTAAATTGAGAAAACTTTTATTATATGTACTCTTCTCTTGCTTTGAATTTCTCCAGGAACTCCTATTGGCTCTTTTTTGCCTTTCTTCAATGAACCTTTTTATGTCTTTAAAATTTTTTTTAAATTTTCTTTTTTACCAACTCTTTTTTTAGAAGGCATTTTTGTTTTCCTTCTAGTTTGGTCTTCATTACTGAAATAATTTTTAAATCTTTTTTCTTACTCTTTGTGAGTATTTATCTCCAGTTCTCAGTTTCTGTATTTTTGATGTGCATTGTTCTTTTATGTGTTGTATCGCTTTCTTAATGTCTTTACTTTGTTTTGAAATAGGTTGCAGTTTTGATCTGTTTTGTGAACACATTTACCTGAGTACTTTCTTTATAGGGATTTTTTTTTTCTCTTATAATAATAAATTTATATAGGGTTTGACCTTGATAATTTTCTGTTGGTCATTTTTATGTGGAATCAAGTTTCTTGAACTTCTAAGATAAAGTAAAATTCATGAAAGATTCTCTGATTTCATAGAGCTCCTGCATCGGTTGTTGTTATATAGTATTCAAAAGATGATGACTTGCTTTCTGAGATTTCACCAGTCTTTTCCTCTTCCCCCAGTTTGGTCTGTACCTTCCCCTGCTTTTGTTGTTCTGTCCTGCTCAGTTTTTTTTTTTTTTTCTTTTTGACCACAGCCCGTGACATGTTTAACTTCCCTGACCAGTGTCAAACCTGAAGCCTCTGCAGTGGGAGCTCAGAGTCTTAACCACTGGGCCACCAGGGAAGTCCATGCTCAGTTTTGATTCTCATTATGGCACTTGTTTCAGAAGGGAGCCTAGGTGGATCAGTGTTCAAAGTTCATGGGGACTACGTTGGTCGAACCCCTATGGACCTTCTTATCATGGACTCTGTCTCACCTAGTATTGGAAATGTTGGAATCCTTCCAGTTTCAGCTGTTGTTTTCCAAGTTGGCCTGCTGTGTTTTCTAGTGAATACCCATTAGTTATTTTGAAGCTGTTTTGTTCTTAGGTCCATTAGTTGCCACTTACTTTCTTCTTCCTGTCAAGCAGTTTAGGTCTTGGGTGCTGGTGATTTGCCTCTACCCCTTTACCCTTTGGGATTTGAAGGGATACCTTGTCACATAGTTTTGTTGCAAGTGCTGTGGATGGGATTTTGGCTTTGCTCTCTAGTTGCCCTGTCTGTTTTTATGTGGGGATTTGAAGAGATCTAAGTCTGTGTGACTACTGCTGCCACTGTCTTCCCAGAACACTTGTCATTAGTTTTGATGTTCCTTGTGTGACCTTCCACACTCAGCCCAGTCCCACCTCCTTTCTTCCGTCAGTTCAGTTCAGTCGCTCAGTCATGTCCGACTCTTTGCGACCCCATGAGCTGCATCACGCCAGGCCTCCCTGTCCATCACCAACTCATGGAGTTCACTCAAACTCATGTCCATTGAGTTGGTGATGCCATCCAGCCATCTCATCCTCTGTCGTCCCCTTCTCCTCCTGCCCCCAATCCCTCCCAGCATCAGAGTCTTTTCCAATGAGTCAACTCTTCGCATGAGGTGGCCAAAGTACTGGAGTTTCAGCTTTAGCATCATTCCTTCCAAGAACACCCAGGACTGATCTCCTTTAGAATGGACGACTGATCTCCTTTAGGATGGACTGGTTGGATCTCCTTGCAGTCCAAGGATCTCTCAAGAGTCTTCTCCAGTGCCACAGTTCAAATGTTGTACCTGTCATTTCTTTACTTTTCTGTGTAGTTCTGGTATATATTATTTCTAAACAATGTATTTCGTGACAGTTTTATAAATGGAATCATATATATGTATTTTTCATTGACTTGCTTTTTTTGTTCAGCCTTTGTTCCTGAGATTCAGCTTTATGGTGTATGGTTATAATTTACTAATTTTCTCTCCTGTATAGCTTATCAGAATGAATTGTGGTCATATTTCATCCATTTCTTTGTTGACATAGAATTATTTCCAGTTTTTTTTTTCTATTACAATGTTGTTAGGAACATGATACACATGATATACCAAGAGATTTTTCTCTTGGTATAACTTAAGAATATATTTATTGAGTTATAGGGAAAGTGATTTTTAAGCTGTACTAGATAATGACAAATCATTTCTCAAATGATTATGCTAATTTACATCTCCACTGTAGTGCACTTAAATCTAAGAACTGAACTGCACCAATAACTTAAATACTCATATTTCTCTCATCCCATCTCCCTGGACTTTTCATACAGATAATTTCTACCTTGTTTGTGTTTATCTTACTTTTTTAGAAAAAGGTGTATATCTTACATATGAATATCTAAACAGTATATCTTTTTAGTTCTGTTTGTTTTTTGCCCTGTTTTAAAATGGAGTGTTATACTTTATATAGTTCTCTAGGGCTTTTTTTACTCAGCATTATGTTACTTAGATTCATCTGTGTTTTGTTTGTAGCTGTGGTACATTCCTTCTCATTGCTGTATAATCTATTATATTAATATCTATATTCATTCTTTTTCTGATGACCTTTTTTATTGGTTCTAGTTGTTTTGTTGGGTACTACTAAACAACAACAATAGCAGCCACTGATGTAGTATTTACTGTTTCAGACACTTTTCTAAGGGCTTTACATTTGTGCTCTCATTTAACCTCACAGGAAACCAGTGAGGCAAGTTCTGTTTTATTTTCATTTGGTAGATAAGGGATCTGAGACAACTTGCTCAAGGAATCACAGGTGTCTAGTAGCTGGAGCCAGGATTCAGACCTAAGCTACCTAGTCCTTTAGTCTGCACTTGCACAGCATTTTGTTTTGGATTTGGGAAATACATTGTCTTTGTGTTCACAGACCCTTAAATACAAAAAAAAAATGGTGCTTGCTTAAAGACACAGTGTGTTTTAATGTTTTCTTTGTTCAAGTTTTAATGTTGAGAACAAGTTTCTAATCTTTGCTTCATTTGATTTTAATTTGAGAGATTAAAATGTTTGTGATTTACTTTTAACTCTAGCAAGCTAAACTAAGGGAGTATGTGAATACACTTATTGGGAAGGTCATCTTTAGTATAATAGCTCATAGTGCTCACATCTGGAAATCAGCACCATCTGCTGGCAAAGGGAAACAGTAACTTGGTATGTCATGGTATGTTTAGTGCTGTTTGGAAAACAGTATAGCCTTTCATGGGATTTTTCCTTTTGAAAACTGTTTCTGGGAGGAAGTAAATATTTTATAATTCTTCTGTGTATTGATTTTTATGCCCCAGTTTATTTTCCTTTAACTTCTAAGTATCAGTTATTATATATTGCACATTTACATAACTGAGACTGCATTTTTATGAGGAAAAAATACAACAAAAAGTATAGTTATATAAGTCTTGTCATTCTGTAATAGTCTTTTTCAGAGAATATACATAAAGTTATTCATTTGTTAGAGTAATGAGAGCAAGAGAAAAGCTATCTTATTGGACTAATATGAACTGCATTTAGTTTATTGCTCTCTTTTGACTTGGTGAAGTTATCCTGGTTTTGGTAGTCAGAGGAGGGGAATTAAGGGAAAATGAAGGCAGAGTTCTCAGTGATTAACCATGGGAAGCTCAACTCTTGGTATTAAACTAAATTCTGATTTCATCTTCCTATTTTTTAACTGTTTCAACTTTGATTTGTCAGTGGCCTCGCATCCTGTTTGTATCCTATTTTAGACTAACTTTTGTTATTTAGCACTATTCCTTGTCTTTTTTTTCTCTCTGTTAATCTAAGTGACTTAAAAATATATGAGAAATAAATTGCGTTCTTGTTCCATTTCATGTTATGTTGCAGTCCTTCTTTTCTGATATGTTTTCTTTAAGTGCTTTAAAGTTAAAAGTTCCTTAGATGCTACAATTTTAATTAAAGGTGAAGTTATAATCTTTACAGAAGGAGGAACATGATGATTCCTTAATGAGTGTTGGTTGAGTGAGTCATCAAAGAAATTTTAAAAAGCTAACGTGTTATAGAGCGGGAATGGCTGTTTAGGGAGCCTCTGGTGTGATTTGCTTACTTGTAAGTCTATGGAGCACAATAAACAATTCTTCTTTTGCCCTGTGGCTGTTTAACACTTGAAATGAGAACTATTTTTGTTTGAAATACTAGAGTGTTATAGGTATACTTTAGAAATACCTGAAATGCAATAAAGACTTATTTATTAGAAATAGCAGTAGTTACAGATTTTTAGACCATATGCCAAAATGTCACATAGCTGGATATAAAAACTCCAAGATTGGAACTTCCTTGGTGGTCCAGTAGTTAAGATGCAGTGCTTTCACTGCAGGGGGCATGGATTTGATCCCTTAAGTTAGGGGGAAAAAATGTCAAGATTTCTCTTGTAGTTTAGGCTTTGACTCATGTTGAAAAAGTTGGCTTAAAGCTCAACATTCAGAAAACGAAGATCATGGCATCAGGTCCCACCACTTCATGGGAAAAAGATGGGGAAACAGTGGAAACAGTGTCAGACTTTATTTTTGGGGGCTCCAAAATCACTGCAGATGGTGACTTAGCCATGAAATTAAAAGACGCTTACTCCTTGGAAGGAAAGTTATGACCAACCTAGATAGCATATTCAAAAGCAGAGACATTACTTTGCCAACAAAGGTCCGGCTAGTCAAGGCTATGGTTTTTCCTGTGGTCATGTATGGATGTGAGAGTTGGACTGTGAAGAAGGCTGAGCGCTGAAGAATTGATGCTTTTGAACTGTGGTGTTGGAGAAGACTCTTGAGAGTCCCTTGGACTGCAAGGAGATCCAACCAGTCCATTCTGAAGGAGATCGGCCCTGGGATTTCTTTGGAGGGAATGATGCTAAAGCTGAAACTGCAGTACTTTGGCCACCTCATGCAAAGAGTTGACTCATTGGAAAAGACTCTGATGCTGGGAGGGATTGGGGCAGGAGGAGAAGGGGACGACAGAGGATGAGATGGCTGGATGGCATCACTGACTCGATGGACGTGAGTCTGAGTGAACTCCAGGAGTTGGTGATGGACAGGGAGGCCTGGCATGTTGCGGTTCATGGGCTCGCAAAGAGTCGGACACGACTGAGCAACTGGTCTCTGATCTGATCTGAAGATAGTTTCTGTGTGGAGAATGAAAATGAGGCCATTTGTATTATTTTTGTTTTGTTGTGTTTTTGTTTGAGTATTTTGAGCATACATTATTTTTATTTTATTTAAAAATATACTTTAAAGAATTGCTTAAGTGTAACTCTTTTCTTTTCCTGGCACCTAACCTACTTCCTAGAAATTTGTTTTACCTTTAAAGAGAGAATTTAAAGAGAGGCTTTCAAAATATTTTATAAACATGTAAAGTTTTTATATCATACCAGTCATTTTCAAGGAGAAGGCAATGGCACCCCACTCCAGTACTCTTGCCTGGAAAATCCCATGGACGGAGGAGCCTGGAAGGCTGCAGTCCATGGGGTCGCTGAGGGTCGGACATGATTGAACGACTTCAGTTTCACTTTTCACTTTCATGCATTGGAGAAGGAAATGGCAACCCACTCCAGTGTTCTTGCCTGGAGAAAAATCCCAGGGACTTGGGAGCCTGGTGGGCTACCTTCTGTGGGGTCGCACAGAGTCGGACATGACTGAAGTGATTTAGCAAGTCATTTTCAAAAAGCTTTTAACTATTCTTAGGTAATTTCTTTCTTTCTTTAAAGCTCTTTGATTATCAGATGGTTTTTTGATATATTTTGTGTTTTGCCTCCTGCTAATTTATTAACAAGAATACACAGAAGAACTGTACAAAAAAGATCTTCACGACCCAGATAATCACTATGGTGTGATCACTCACCTAGAGCCAGACATCCTGGAATGTGAAGTCAAGTGGGCCTTAGAAAGCATCACTATGAACAAAGCTAGTGGAGGTGATGGAATTCCAGTTGAGCTATTCCAAATCCTAAAAGATGATGCTGTGAAAGTGCGGCACTCAGTATGCCAGCAAATTTGGAAAACTCAGCAGTGGCCACAGGACTGGAAAAGGTCAGTTTTCATTCCAATCCCTAAGAAAGGCAATGCCAAAGAATGCTCGAACTACTGCACAATTGCACTCATCTCACACGCTAGTAAGGTAATGCTCAAAATTCTCCAAGCCAGGCTTCAGCAATACATGAACCGTGAACTTCCAGATGTTCAAGCTGGTTTTAGAAAAGGCAGAGGAACCAGAGATCAAATTGCCAACATCCACTGGATCATGGAAAAAGCAAGAGAGTTCCAG
>NW_011494755.1:2439822-2450052 GCF_000754665.1 Bison bison bison
GGACTGCAAGGAGATCCAACCAGTCCATTCTGAAGGAGATCAGCTCTGGGATTTCTTTGGAAGGAATGATGCTAAAGCTGAAACTCCAGTACTTTGGCCACCTCATGAAGAGTTGACTCATTGGAGAAGACTCTGATGCTGGAAGGGATTGGGGGCAGGAGGAGAAGGGGACGACAGAGGATGAGATGGCTGGATGGCATCACTGACTCAATGGATGTGAGTTTGAGTAGACTCTGGGAGTTGGTGATGGACAGGGAGGCGTGGCATGCTGCGATTCATGGGGTCGCAAAGACTCGGACACGATTGAGTGAGTCAACTGAACTGAACTGAATTTATTAACTGTTAATAAATTATTTAATTCAGGGCTGCTTTTTATTATGCTGAGTTTTAGGTGAGGGTGTAACACAGTGAATGATTCCTGTCATTAAGGACTGTTATAATTTATTATAAAGAAAAGGTATAGAAGAGCTACATTGTATATAGGAACCATCAGAATTTAGTCTGAACTGAGACTATAAAATGAAACTCCCAAAGTCAATGTATATGGTAGTATTTGAGTGAAATCTTCAAGAAAAGGAAGAATTGGTAAGTGGAGTTGAAGAGAGGGTGCTTCAGGCCTAACAAATCATTACATCTTATACTTGGTCTCTGAAGTAATGTTTTGGTGAACAGTTTTCATATTCCATGAATACTTTTGGGAATTTGGATTTATGAACCATGAATTAAAATAAGATTAACAACTTCTTTTAGAAAAGATAGAGTACCTCTTTTGAGCAGTATATTCCTCATTGCTTCCAGATAAATATTTTGCTTTAAGCACAAAATTGTCTGCCAGAGAGTATTAGGAATATGGGAGTGGGGGAGTGCTATGTTTTCCTATCAATAGTACTGTTAAATTGTTGAACAGATGCTTAGAACAAATGAAGCTGCAGAAAATAACTCACCTGAGGAGTGAATTATTCTTAAACTAATATCACAATTTAATTGGTTGAAACTTAAACTTACTCAACTGAGTTGAAGAACAAGCTTCATATTCTTTTAACTGTATGGAAATGTGTTTTTCCTTAACATGAATGAATTTGTCTTGTTGAGAGCTATGGCCTTTCTCTGTATAGGTTGCAGTTTATACACAAAGGGGCACAGGTAAAGATGTAAGTGGGGTTGAAATGCTTCTCCTTGCTCAGCTACCAAAGGCTCTTTTCTAATTCCAAAGACACTCTCTACCTAGAGAGGGCTTCCCTTGTGGCTCAGCTGGTAAAGAATCCACCTGCCATGCGGGAGACCTGGGTTTGATCCCTGGGTTGGGAAGATCCCCTGGAGAAGGGAAAGGCTGCCCACTCCAGTATTCCGGCCTGAAGGATTCCATGGACTGTATGGTCCATGGTGTCACAAAGAGTCGGACACGACTGAGGGCCTTTCACTTTGTATCTAGAGATACTCAAAAGCAGAAGTGATTATCAAGTTCAAGTTCAGTTGCTCAGTCATGTCTGACTCTTTGCGACCCCGTGGACTGCAGCACACCAGGCCTCCCTGTCCATCACCAACTCCCAGAGTCTACTCAAACTCATGTCCATTGAGTTGGTGATGCCATCCAACCATCTCATCCTCTGTCATCCCCTTCTCCTACCACCTTCCATCTTTCCCAGCATCAGGGTCTTTTCCAATGAGTCAGCTCTTCGCATCAGGTGGCCAAAGTATTGAAGTTTCAGCTTCAACATCAGTCCTTCCAATGAATATTCAGGACTAATCTCCTTTAGGATGGACTGCTTGGATCTCCTTGCTGTCCAAGGGACTCTCAAGAGTCTTCTCCAACACTACAGTTCAAAAGCATCAATTCTTTGGTGCTCAGCTTTCTTTGTAGTCCAACTCTCACATCCATACATGACTAATGGAAAAAGCATAGCTTTGAGTAGACGGACCTTCGTTGGCAAAGTAATGTCTCTGTTTTTTAATATGCTGTCTAGTTTGGTCATAACTTTTCTTCCAAGGAGCAAGCTTTTTAAAATTTTACGTCTGCAGTCACCATCTGCAGTGATTTTGGAGCTCCCCCCAAAAATCAAGCCTCTCACTGTTTCCATTGTTTCCCATCTATTTGCTCTGAAGTGATGGGACCAGATGTCATGATCTTAGTTTTCTGAATGTTGAGTTTTAAGCCAACTTTTTGACTCTCCTTTCACTTTCATCAAGAGGCTCTTTAGTTCTTCGCTTTCTGCCATAATGGTGATTATACACTTGCTTTATATTGTTGGTGCATTCAGTACTTAGCTTCTAGAGTAGTATAGACACAGATTAGGAACTTACAGCATGTATAGAGTACTCAGAAGTACAAAATTTATATTCCTCTTTCATTATGACTTTTTGGCAGATTTTTTTATGTGCTTCATGTGATTTAAAAAATTCACTTTGGAACTTCCCTGGCAGTCCAGTGGTTAACACTCTGTGCTTTCCTGCAGGGAGCATGGATTGTTCCCTGGTTGGGGAACTAAGATCCCACGTGCCTCATGGAGCAGCCAAGAAAAAAAAAAAACGACTTAATTCAGATCATTTGTGGTCTTCTTGCAGTCAAATTCCATGTTTATTTGGATAATTCCATTTGTTGTGTTTTATCAGATTGTTATTGCTGATACGCTAGATTTTTTTGTTCTGATTACAGTCATATTAAAATATTTAAATTTTAATTTCAGGTATATTGCATTTTTTTGCCCATGTGACCTAATTTCCCAGGCATACTCATTCCTACCTGTTCAACTGTTGGCTGCGGGAATGAAGGAAGTGACCAGAACTTGGAAAATAGTAGGTGGAGTCACACATGCTAATAGCTATTACAAAAATGGCTGGATAGTCATGATAGCTATTGGATGGGCCCGAGGTAATATTAACAACATATGTTCATAAATATTCTGTTATTGGTGTACTACAAGTACTGAATAGTTCTTTGGTTACATTAATGGGGACCACATACTTTAGTAACAGAGACTTCTTTGGAAGATGAAAGCTTTGTTTTTGTTGGCTGGTTAATTTAATTCAAAACTGGCACTCTTAACTATTACTAGTCATCAGCCATTATTTTACAGCTGATTGTCTTAAAATATACAATATATATTATTGGTTTATTTAATAGCTGTAACCAGAGAGATTCATAGTTAATTAAGGTGTAGCTGTCACCATATAAAAAACAAGTTTACATAAGAAATTATGTGGTTTATCTAATTAAAGAAATTTTGCTCTTTGTTTTTTCTGTATTTTTTTTCCATCTTGAATAATCTGAAATAGTAAATGTGATTGATTATGGGTTTATGTTCACCCTATATTATCTACCTTTATTGTTCTTTTATAAGTTGAAATTAAATTTTCAGTGTGTTGTTACAGTTATTGCACCTAAAACTAAAATCAGAGAAGGAAATGATAAAGCAGAGGAGTTTATTTTTTCAGGTCAGAAACAAACCTCAAGTTACATCTCGGTCTGAGACCCCAGTTTTAACCTTAATTGTAGTACAATAGACAGCTGCCAAGAAAGAATTGCAGTTGTCTTGGTACCATAAATGTACAAAGCAACTTTTTTCTTCCTCCCTAGAATTATAGCTTGGAATTTTAAGTCAGGAGATAGAATTATGGCTTCATTTCATATATTTTCTCAAGAATATTTGGTTAAGTAGTCTTGTTTTTGGAGAAGGCAATGGCACCCCACTCCAGTACTTTTGCCTAGAAAATCCCATGGATGGAGGAGCCTGGTAGGCTGCAGTCCATGGGGCACTAAGAGTTGGACACGACTGAGCGACTTCACTTTCACTTTTCACTTTCATGCATTGGAGAAGGAAATGGCAACCCACTCCAGTGTTCTTGCCTGGAGAATCCCAGGGACGGGAAGCCTGGTAGGCTGCCATCTACGGGGTCGCACAGAGTCGGACATGACTGAAGCGACTTAGCAGCAGCAGCAGCAGCATTCTTGTTTTGGTAGCTCAGATGGTAAAGTATCAGCCTGCAGTGCAGGAGACCTGGGTTGCATTCCTGGCTCAGGAAGATCCCCTGGAAAAGGGAATGGCTACTCACTCCAGTATCCTTTCCTGGAGAAGTCCATTGACAGAGGAAACTAGTGGGCTGTAGTCCATGGGCTTGCATAGAGTCTGCATGACTGAACAACTAACACATTCCTATCTTATCTTGGCCTTTTTAGGTGCAGGTGGTAGCATTATCACGAATTTTGAGCAGTTGGTAAAAGGATGTTGGAAACCAGAAGCCGAAGAATGGCTGAAGATGTCCTAGTGAGTTTGTATAGACTGTACTGAGACGTGGTCTTTTATCTTTAGATTTTACCAAATTTATTTTTAAAACATTTTGGACTCTATATGTGAATGAAACAAACAAACAGAAAGACAAAATGATAATGGGGAGAAAACCAGGAAACCTATCTTTTTTTTTTTTTTTTTCAGAAAGTCTACTGTCTTAAATGTAGCTTTAAAAATAAATATTGATTACTTTTTCTGTGGGTTCCTCCTCTTAGAAAATAAAACCAAACAAAAGCTCTTGGATTGTTGTAGGGTTGTGGGAAGAGAGTGCATTTATGAACTGAGAACAGGAGCAGACTTCTCTGGAATCAGTGGCAGCCTCTTGGCATTTTCATTAATGGCTACATCATCGCCCAGATTCCAAATTATTCATAGTTCTGGTAGTAAAATGTCAAACTTATGTGAATAGTCAATACATTATCAAAAAGCTCTGTTAGTTACTTTAAAAATGAGAGTTGAGTAACTACATACAAAAAATAAGAAAAAGAGGACATAACCCATTCTGTGTTTGTACAATTCATACCACCTTTTGCACCCATTTAGGAGAATTTAATTGTTAGATTTCTCTACAGACATTGACCCAATCAAATAAGTCAGAAATGTATTCCTGAGGCAACTGAAAATGAAATAGAGAAATATAGTTACCATTTGCACAGTTCAGTAAGGAAAGACTTAGGCTTTAATGGCCATAATAAGCAAGGTGAGGAAGACTTAATGTAAAATAAACTCATTAGAATGGATTAAAAATGAAGGTTGAGAAGTAGTATGAATGATGAAGTATGTGTTTGAATGAACCAGTAGATTTCAGGATGTTTAACTTAGAATGTATCTCTTAAAGCTTGAATGAAGTAATTTAGAAATGGAACAAAGGAAGCTTTGATTGATAAATAAGTAAATAAGTTATAAATAAGACATTAGTGAAAGGGGACATTTTTCTCATTTTGAGTATATGCCTTGAAATTTCTTCCATGAAACATTTCTTTTCTTTTTTTTTTTTTTTTAAATTTTATTTTATTTTTAAACTTTACAATATTGTATTAGTTTTGCCAAATATTGAGATGAATCCGCCACAGGTATACCTGTGTTCCCCATCTTGAACCCTCCTTCCTCCTCGCTCCCCATACCCTCCCTCTGAGTCGTCCCAGTGCACCAGCCCCAAGCATCCAGTATCGTGCATCAAACCTGGACTGGCGACTCGTTTCATACATGATAGTATACATGTTTCAATGCCATTCTCCCAAATCTCCCCACCCTCTCCATCTCCCTCTCCCACAGAGTCCATAAGACTGATCTATACATTGGTGTCTCTTTTGTTGTCTCGTACACAGGGTTATTGTTACCATCTATCTAAATTCCATATATATGCGTTAGTATACTGTACTGGTGTTTTTCTTTCTGGCTTACTTCACTCTGTAAATAGGCTCCAGTTTCATCCATCTCTTTAGAACTGATTCAAATGTATCCTTTTTAATGGCTGAGTAATACTCCATTGTGTATATGTACCACAGCTTTCTTATCCATTCATCTGCTGATGGGCATCTAGGTTGCTTCCATGTCCTGGCTATTATAAACAGTGCATGGGACCTAATTAAACTTAAAAGCTTCTGCACAACAAAGGAAACTATTAGCAAGGTGAAAAGGCAGCTTTCAGAATGGGAGAAAATAATAGCAAATGAAGCAACTGACAAACAACTAATCTCAAAAATATACAAACAACTCCTACAGCTCAACTCCAGAAAAATAAATGACCCAATCAAAAAATGGGCCAAAGAACTAAATAGACATTTCTCCAAAGAAGACATACAGATGGCTAACAAACACATGAAAAGATGCTCACCATCACTCATTATCAGAGAAATGCAAATCAAAACCACTATGAGGTACCATTTCACGCCAGTCAGAATGGCTGCGATCCAAAAGTCTACAAGCAATAAATGCTGGAGAGGGTGTGGAGAAAAGGGAACTCTCTTACACTGTTGGTGGGAATGCAAACTAGTACAGCCACTATGGAGAACAGTGTGGAGATTCCTTAAAAAACTGGAAATAGAACTGCCTTATGATCCAGCAGTCCCACTGCTGGGCATACATACTGAGGAAACCATGAAACATTTCTCAAGGCTGTAAAACTGAAATCAAGTTGTGATTGTCCTCTTTTTAAAACCTTGTAGTGTCTGCCCAACTGGTCTCTGAGACACTCCAAGATATGTGTCTCCACCACACCCAATTTGCTTTGACTTCAGCTCTCACTGTTCTCTCCCTTGCTCACTGCACTGTATCCTTGAACAAGCCAGGTGTTGTCTGTTTTAAAACTAACTTCTCTCTCTGTCTAGAATATTTTTCCTTAGGTGGCTAGCTCCCTTATCTACTTTGCTCAACGTAGTTTTTCAGAGCTTAACTTCTCAATGAAAACTACCTTACTTAAAATTGAAACACTTCCCTCTATTCCCCCCACCCAGCATTTATCATATTTTATAATTTACTTATCCATTATGTTTGTTTTTCTATCCCCTTGGCTTTCCCTCATGCTTCAAAGAATACCAGAGGCCAAGTACAGGGATTTTCTCTCTTTTGATTGCTTTTATATCTGAAGCACCTACCACATAGTAGATAGTTAGTAAATGCTATGTGAATGATTGAATGATTTAACAGTTTGTCAAGTGAAATCATGGGGTCCATTATGATATTTTGTGTATGTGTGTCCATTATGATATTTTGTGTATGCATGTATGTGTGTGTGTGTGAAACTTGGAAAATAGTTCTGTGTGTGTGTGTGTGAGAAAGTGGAAGTGTTAGCTGTTCAGTTGTGTCCGACTCTTTTGCTACTCCCATAGACAGTAGCCCGCCAGGCTTCTGTGTCCATGGAATTTCCCAGGCAAGAATACTGGAGTGGGTTGCCATTCCTTTCTCCAGGGGATCTTCCTAACGAGGGATCAAACCCATGTCTCCTGCATTGGCAGGTGGATTCTTTTACCACTGAGCCACCAGGGAAGGCCATGTGTGTATTTATGTATACAGTCCATGGGATCACGAAGAGTTGGACATGACTGAGCCACTGAGCATGCATGCACACAAATATGACACAGGGGATCCATGCCATTAGTCAAGATGATCCTCCACAGACTTTTCCTGGATAATCTCATCTTTATTCCTGGCTTCTGCTGTGAGAGCTGAATGGGTCCATGAATTACACACCTAATCTCTTAACACTAGCAAAAGTTGCCTAGCCACATCCTTAACTTTCTCTCCACAGCTAGCTTTTCCTAAGAATAACTCTCCTAATTTTGTCATTTTTTACAGACTGGATAGGCTGATAATTTCCCAAATCATCAAGTCTTGTTTTTTTTGTTTAGCAGTTATTCCCTCAATTCAAAGCTTTCCTTTCACACTTCATTGTAAGAAGCAAGAAGAAACCAACTCAGACCATCAGCAGTTTGCTTCCAAATCTCAACTAAATATCCAAGTTCACAGATTATGCTTTCCACAAAACTGTAGCACATGTAACTAAATACCTTTCTTTCCGTTTCCAGTATCATGTTCCTCATTTCCTTCTGAGACCTCACCAGCACCTCTAATGTTCGTGTTTCTACCAACATTCTGTTTATTCCAACATACATATTCTCTAAGACCATAAAGGGTTTCTCCACTATGCAAAAGTGTTTGGTAATAAATATATGGATGTATATATGTATGTGTTGTTTAGTCACTGAGTTGTGTCCAACTCTTTGTGACTCCATGGATTGTAGCCGGCCAGGCTCTTCTGTCCATGGGATTTCCCCAGCAAGAATACTGGAGTGCGTTGCCATTTCCTACTCCAGGGGATCTTCCTGACACAGGGATTGAACCTGTGTCTCTTGTGTCTCCTGCAATGGCAGGAAGATTCTTTACCAACTCTACCACCTGGGAAGCCCATGTGTCACACATGCTGCTGCTGCTGCTAAGTCGCTTCAGTCGTGTCTGACTCTGTGTGACCCCATAGATGGCAGCCCACCAGGCTCCCCCATCACTGGGATTCTCCAGGCAAGAGTACTGGAGTGGTTTGCCATTGCCTTCTCCGTGTGTCACACATAGGAAGCCCTAAAGATTTTTGAAGATGTTATATCAACAGAATCACTGTCAGGTTGGACTGAAAAGGACAGAGATAAGATGAAATAAAAGAATTCAGACTGTCAAAATTCTATGGTTAGTAACAGGCTGATAAAACTTCTTAGCTGTACACATAGGCTACCATTCAGGGAAAAGGAAGTATGGCTTTAAGGTGGGAATTGTGGTCTTAGAAACCGAGGTTAGACCCATAGGCTGGAGTCACAGGTGAATAAGCCAGAGTCATGAGTGCAGAGATTAGAGCTGCAGACTCGGAGGATGGACTCCCTTAAGCCATGGAGAGTTAGTCCTGGGCCTTGAAATCTAATGGAATTTGACCTGGCTGAATTTTGAAATTGCATAGGTCTGTGATCACTTTCTTCTTTACATTTTCTTCCTTTTGGAATGGCAGTGTCTGTAGCTGTTATCCTTGCCCGTTCCACCATTGTATTTTGGAAGCAGATTGCTATATACTAGATTCACAGGAAATTAATAGGCATAAGAATTTTCTGAATGCATTCTGATCTTCCTAACTAATCTCACTGTCTTCTAAATCCTAATGCTGCTTCAACCACCTGCTCCAATTTATTGTTTTCACAATCCTTGCTCCTCCGATTCATTGCTTGTGAATTTATGCTCTAAGAGAACACAATCCAAAATACAGTGTGTGTATGCTGAGATGCCTTTGATGAGGCACTCTGTTATAGAAACTGAACTATTAGAAACAGAGTAGCAAAATGACATTAAGACAATGTCTTAGTGGAATTAACCAATTTTTAAATCTCATCCTTTTAAAAAAGTCAGTTTGGTGTACATTTTATGATGTAATTGTATAGGTAGGTAATTATAAAATAATTGATATATATTAAGGAGTGTCTTAAACACTTTTACCATTAGAGACTCACAGTCAAAAAGCTTGTGAACCACTGTCCTAAAACAGGAACGCTGCCCAGTTATTGGTAAGCAAGATCCAAATCCTGTTACCCCAGCCTAATTCTGTTTTGAACTCAATCCTTAGTTTGTACTAATTAAAGAAAGAACTTATTTTTCACAGAGTTACTTATAGGGACTTTTACATTTGTCATGTTTTACAGTATGGCTCTCTGAGAGTTTATTATTTATCTTTTTCTAGTTGTAAGCATAAACAGCTAGAAAATGATGTTACTGAGATATACTTTAAGTGTGTGGCAAATATATGACATGAAAATAGTACTTCTTATTTGTAGATTAATATCTTATTATAGACTTTAAGATATTGGCTAATGCTAATGTTTTGTACAGGAGTTAGCTAAGTAATGTGCTGGTGCTGGCTCATGCTGTTTCATGAGACCGATTATGCACAGCAGCCTGAAGTGGGCTCTGGGAGTACAGTTGGCCCTGTATATCCAAGGTTTCTGCCTTTGTATTAACCAACTGTGGACCAAAAATATTTGTTAAAAATTCCAGAAAGTTTCTGAAAGCAAACTGAATTTTTCATATGCTGAGAGCTATTTACGTAGTATTCATATTGTATTTACAACTGTTTACGTGGCGTTTATATTGGTATTATAAATATTCTGGAGATTATTTACAGTTTGTGGGAGGATGTGCATAGATTATATGCAATTACATCAGTATATATAAGGGACTTGAGCATCAGTGAGTTTTGGTATTTGTGGGGGGTCCTGCCAGGAGAAAATATCAATAACCTTAGATATGCAGATGACACCACCCTTATGGCAGAAAGTGAAGAGGAACTCAAAAGCCTCTTGATGAAGATGAAAGAAGAGAGTGAAAAAGTTGGCTTAAAACTCAACATTCAGAAAACGAAGATCATGGCATCTGGTCCCATCACTTCATGGGAAATAGATGGAGAAACAATGGA
>NW_011494755.1:2450168-2453472 GCF_000754665.1 Bison bison bison
GCAGAGATATTACTTTGCCAACAAAGGTCCGTCTAGTCAAGGCTATGGTTTTTCCTATGGTCATGTATGAATGTGAGAGTTGGACTATGAAGAAGGCTGAGCGCCGAAGAATTGATGCTTTTGAACTGCGGTGTTGAAGAAGACTCTTGAGAGTCCCTTGGACTGCAAGGAGATCCAACCAGTCCATTCTGAAGGAGATCAGCCCTGGGATTTCTTTGGAAGGACTGATGCTAAAGCTGAAACTGCAGTACTTTGGCCACCTCATGAAGAGTTGACTCATTGGAAAAGACTCTGATGCTGGGAGGGATTGGGGGCAGGAGGAGAAGGGGACGACAGAGGATGAGATGGCTGGATGGCATCACTGACTCGATGGATGTGAGTCTGAGTGAACTCCGGGAGTTGGTGATGGACAGGGAGATGTGGTGTGCTGCGATGCATGGGGTCGCAAAGAGTTGGACATGACTGAGCGACTGAACTGAACTGAACTGGATCAAATTGCCTGCGAATACCACAAGATATTTACACCTTAGAAGATGAGGAACTGCTACAGATCAAGACTTTCTTTTCCATTCCCCATCCCACCCGAGGAGCTTGGTTAGCACTGTAAGATTTTTCAGGATTAATAAGCTTTTCTCAAATCATGCTATAGAACGTGGGACTTTCGTATCCTTTTGAAACAATGTTATATGGTCAATTCAGAAATATTGTATATACAAAAGTACTGTCTTATCAGAAAGTCACAGTATGTATGAACATTCTAAAATCTGATACTTTATGCTGAGAAGAAGGGTGTTTAACTTTATATAACTCAGCATTTCCAAAAGTTTATAGAATTCATTTTTGTGTTACATCTATTAATAACTCATTTAATTAATATTTTGAGACTACTCTGAGAAATATAGAGATAAATCATGCTTAATACTTACTGAGTTAAAATGTGTTTTATTTTCAGCCCTGCCAAGGTAACCCTGCTGGGATCAGTTATCTTCACATTTCAGCAAACCAAGTATTTGGCAATATCAAAGCATAATCTTATGTTCCTCTTTACTGTGTTTCTTGTGGCCACGAAGGTAGGTGCTCAAAGTAGCAATAAATCAGTATTATAGATTATGTGTAACCAGAATTCTGCATAAGGCAAATAACAGAAATAATTACTTTGTATGATAGTCTAAAAATATCAGTTTTGGGGAGTTTATTCAGCACATCCATGACTTACTGAAACATAGCTCTTCTATGATTCCTCGTTTGATTTATGCTGAGGCTATCATGAAGGATTTGCAGATAGCCTTTTAATACATCTGCCTGCAATGCAGGAGACCCAGGTTTGATCACTGGGTCAGAAAGACCCCCTGGAGAAGGGAATGGCAACCCCCTCCAGTATTCTTGCCTTGAGAATTCCATGGATAGTGGAGCCTGGCAGGCTACAGTCCATGGGGTCACAAGGAGTCAGACATAACTGACTAACCCTTTGACTTTGTAATACGTTGGAGGCCAGAGAGTAGCAGAAATAGCCAAGGCTAATCAGAGACTGCAAAGTATTGTGTCATTTGTAAAATGAGGTACTTTGCGTAGATGTTCTCTGAAGTTCTTTTAAACTTTTAATATTTTTATATTAGTACATATTTGTGGTTAATCTCTTTAATTACTATTGCCTGATTGGATGTTTTATCCCTTCTTAAAGATAGGAAATAGTATGATATCATAGGTTTTAGAGACAGGCAGTCTTAAATTCAAATCCTAGCTTTGTTGTCTAATCACTGAATAGGCAAGTTACTCAGTATCTCTGAACCTGATTTCCTCATCTTCACTGTATCGATTGTTGACAGGATTGGAGATGACATGTATTATTCTATGACTGTGTCTGACACATCTTATGAATTTTACTTGCAGCTTTATGATGAGACTAATTCTGATTATTATTCTTAAAGTTATTATATATTGTTCACTGGTATACGGTTGATTTTTTTAAATTTTATTTTATTTTTAAACTTTACAGTATTGTATTGGTTTTGCCAAACATCGAAATGAATCCGCCACAGGTATACACGTGTTCCCCATTCTGAACCTTCCTCCCTCCTCCCTCCCCATACCATCCCTCTGAGTCGTCCCAGTGCACCAGCCCCAAACATCCAGTATTGTGCATCAAACCTGGACTGGCGACTCGTTTCATACATGATAGTATACATATTTCAATGCCATTCTCCCAAATCTTCCCACCCTCTCCCTCTTCCACAGAGTTCATAAGACTGTTCTATACATCAGTGTCTCTTTTGCTGTCTCATATACAGGGTTATTGTTACCATCTTTCTAAATTCCATATGTATGTGTTAGTATACTGTATTGGTGTTTTTCTTTCTGGCTTACTTCACTCTGTATAATAGGCTCCAGTTTCATCCACCTCATTAGAACTGATGCAAATGTTTTCTTTTTAATGGCTGAGTAATACTCCATTGTGTATATGTACCACAGCTTTCTTATCCATTCATCTGCTGATGGACATCTAGGTTGCTTCCATGTCCTGGCTATTATGAACAGTGCTGCGATGAACATTGGGGTACACGTGTCTCTTTCCCTCCTGGTTTCCTCAGTGTGTATGCCCAGCAGTGGGATTGCTGGATCATAAGGCAGTTCTATTTCCAGTTTTTTAAGGAATCTCCACACTGTTCTCCATAGTGGCTGTACTAGTTTGCATTCTCACCAACAGTGTAAGAGGGTTCCCTTTTCCACACCCTCTCCAGCATTTATTGCTTGTAGACTTTTGGATCGCAGCCATTCTGACTGGCGTGAAATGGTACCTCATAGTGGTTTTGATTTGCATTTCTCTGATAATGAGTGATGTTGAGCATCTTTTCATGTGTTTGTTAGCCATCTGTATGTCTTCTTTGGAGAAATGTCTATTTAGTTCTTTGGCCCATTTTTTGATTGGGTCATTTATTTTTCTGGAATTGAGCTGTAGGAGTTGCTTGTATATTTTTGAGATTAGTTGTTTGTCAGTTGCTTCATTTGCTATTATTTTCTCCCATTCTGAAGGCTGTCTTTTCACCTTGCTAATAGTTTCCTTTGTTGTGCAGAAGCTTTTAAGGTTAGTTAGGTCCCATTTGTCTATTTTTGCTTTTATTTCCAATATTCTGGGACGTGGGTCATAGAGGATCCTGCTGTGATGTATGTCGGAGAGTGTTTTGCCTATGTTCTCCTCTAGGAGTTTTATAGTTTCTGGTCTTACGTTGAGATCTTTAATCCATTTTGAGTTTATTTTTGTGTATGGTGTTAGAAAGGGTTCTAGTTTCATTCTTTTACAAGTGGT
>NW_011494755.1:2454202-2454534 GCF_000754665.1 Bison bison bison
TATATTCCTAAGTATTTTATTCTTTCCATTGCAATGGTGAATGGAATTGTTTCCTTAATTTCTCTTTCTTTTTCTCATTATTAGTGTATAGGAATGCAAGGGATTTCTGTGTGTTGATTTTATATCCTGCAACTTTACTATAATCATTGATTAGGTCTAGTAATTTTCTGGTGGAGTCTTTAGGGTTTTCTATGTAGAGGATCATGTCATCTGCAAACAGTGAGAGTTTTACTTCTTCTTTTCCAATTTGGATTCCTTTTATTTCTTTTTCTGCTCTGATTGCTGTGGCCAAAACTTCCAAAACTATGTTGAATAGTAATGGTGAAAGTGGG
>NW_011494755.1:2454722-2458127 GCF_000754665.1 Bison bison bison
ATGGTGGCCTCATAGAATGAGTTTGGAAGTTTACCTTCCTCTGCAATTTTATGGAAGAGTTTGAGCAGGATAGGTGTTAGCTCTTCTCTAAATTTTTGGTAGAATTCAGCTGTGAAGCCGTCTGGACCTGGGCTTTTGTTTGCTGGAAGATTTTTGATTACAGTTTCAATTTCCGTGCTTGTGATGGGTCTGTTAAGATTTTCTATTTCTTCCTGGTCCAGTTTTGGAAAGTTGTAGTTTTCTAAGAATTTGTCCATTTCTTCCACGTTGTCCATTTTATTGGCATATAATTGTTGATAGTAGTCTCTTATGATCCTTTGTATTTCTGTGTTGTCTGTTGTGATCTCTCCATTTTTACTTCTAATTTTATTGATGTGATTTTTCTCCCTTTGTTTCTTGATGAGTCTGGCTAATGGTTTGCCAATTTTATTTATCCTTACAAAGAACCAGCTTTTGGCTTTGTTGATTTTTGCTATGGTCTCTTTTGTTTCTTTTGCATTTATTTCTGCCCTAATTTTTAAGATTTCTTTCCTTCTACTAACCCTGGGGTTCTTCATTTCTTCCTTTTCTAGTTGCTTTAGGTGTAGAATTAGGTTATTTATTTGACTTTTTTCTTGTTTCTTGAGGTATGACTGTATTGCTATGAACTTTCCCCTTAGGACTGCTTTTACAGTGTCCTGCAGGTTTTGGGTTGTTGTGTTTTCATTTTCATTCGTTTCTATGCATATTTTGATTTCTTTTTTGATTTCTTCTGTGATTTGTTGGTTATTCAGCAGCTACAGTTGATTTTTAAAGTATTATTTAAGCCTAGAGAAATCTTATAGATAACTCTGTCAGCATAGATACTTCTGGCTAAAACCATACCTATGAGATGCTTAGAAGGAAAACAGAATATGTTATTTAAATTTATATCTTAGAAAGAATCAAATCACTGTAGAGATCATTTTTTTTTTCCAGTATTCTCTGTAGTAGAGGTCATCTGTGGTGGTTGTACTTCAGATGTCTAAGGCAAAATCTCTTCATATGTGCCCTCTTCTTCCAGTCATTAAATTTTGAGATGCTTTTTTTTTTTTTTTTGGTAATAGCTTTACTGAAGTACATTTTACACACTATACAATTCATCCATTTAAAGTGTTCAGTTCAGTGGTTTTTAGCACAGAGATGTGCTGCTGTTACCACAGTCGATATTAGAGCGTTTTTATCACCCCAAAATAAACCTCATACCCATTAGCATTCCCTTCATGTTTTTTCACATTCCACTTAACTGTAGGCAACCAGTGATCTACTTTATACCTATAAATTTGTCTATTCTAATATTTCATGTAAGTGAAGTCTTAAGCCTTGGACCAGTGGGGAAGTCCTCCCCAAAAAAATCTTTTTAGAAAATGATTTTTTTTAGAACTGCATTGTGGACAGTATATGTGGTTATTATATAACTGTATGTTATTGTTTGATATTTGTTGAGACTTCATTTTTATTGTTATTGATGAGATTTTGTAATTATTATTTGTATGTGTGAAAAGTAAATGTATTCTTTATTTTGAAGGCATAGGAAGTCTACCTTTACATATATACTTGTTCGTTATGTTTCAGATATATAGTTACATTTTCCTTGTCTCATCTGTTAATTTTCTTTTTTTCAGAGGGAAGTATGTTTAATTTATCTTTTCTTCTCCTCTTGTTTTTTTTCTTCCGTTTTTTTCCTCCCTCCTGTCTTTTTTTCCTCCTTTCCTTTCTTCCATAGCCCAAGCAAGTTGAACATTCTTTGAATGTTCTGTCCTCGTGGGGGGGGTCCCAGTTTCTTTCAAGGAGGACTTATTTTACTTTTCCCACTTTCAAGTCCTTTGTGATTGTTAAAACTCAAGTCTCAGAGGAAAGAAACTTGTGCCAACTGAGACTCTTGGTATGGGGAAGGCACATGGGCTTTGGAATTAGACATGTTAAAATCTAGGCTTCACAATTTTGAGTAAGTCATTTATGTTTCTCAGGCTAGAATTATACATAACCCAGGGGATATATTTTGACATTATGTACAGTCATATTATAAATACGATGCATTATGTATCATTGATTAGTCTCAATGTTAATTTATTTTAAATGCTTTAAAGTTGAATATGAATATATTACAGAATAGAATCCAAAATTCACATACATTTTTAAGATAAAAAATGACATATTTGGCTTGTCTTTGGTTGTTGTTTTGGCTATTGGGATATTTGTATATTGGGATATATTTGGCTATTGGGATTCCCTGATAGCTCAGTTGGTAAAGAATCCTGCAGTGCAGGAGACCCCAGTTCAATTCCTGGATCAGGAAGATCTGCTGGAGAAGGGATAGGATACCCACTCCAGTATTCTTGGGCTTCTGTTGTGGCTCAGCTGGTAAAGAATCCGCCTGCAATGCAGGAGACCTGGGTTTGATCTGTGGGTTGGGAACATCCCCTGGAGAAGGGAAAGGCTACCTACTCCAGTATTCTAGTCTGGAGAATTCCATGGACTATATATCTGTGGGGATGCAAAGAGTTGGACATGACTAAGTGACTGTCATTTCACTTGGTTATTTTGGCCAAGTTTACTTTCTCCCACCAGAGACAACTTGAGAAAAGTTTCAGAAGTATGAAATATCTTTTGGTTCCTCAGTGTAAGACATTATGTGAAATAGTGTAATTGTGAAATAAAAGAAAAGGAAACTGGAGTGGTCAAGAATGATTAAAACTGAAAAGGCTGTTGAATTTTGAAATTAAGAGGTATTTGATAACCCTGGTAAAAGTAGTTTCAATGGACTGTTAGAGAATAGAAAACTATTTTTAATAGACCAGGTGAATAAGAGGAAGTAAAGACATAGAGTATGAACTACTTTAAAGGGATTTAGAGTTGAAACAAAAACAACTTGGGAGAGCAGTTTAGCAATATCTGACGAAGTTGGAGATTTATGTATCTTGTAAATTAGTAATTCCATTTCTGGTTGTAACCTATTTGAGTCTTTCAAGGTATACAGTACAGAGCCCAGCTCTATCAGGATCTCTTAAAAAATGTTTTAGCAAAGAATAATTTACAAAAAACTTAGGAATGAGCTCCTTTAAAAACAAAAAAAAAAAAATCAACTTTACTGTAGGAAAAGGAGTATGTCAAGGCTGTATATCGTCACCCTGCTTATTTAACTTATATGCAGAGTACGTCATGAGAAACGCTGGGCTGGAAGAAGCACAAGCTGGAATCAAGATTGCTGGGAGAACTATCAATAACCTCCGATATGCAGATGACACCACCCTTATGGCAGAAAGTGAAGAGGAACTCAAAAGCCTCTTGATGAAAGTGAAAGTGGAGAGTGAAAAAGTTGGCTTAAAGCTCAACATTCAGAAAACGAAGATCATGGCATCTGGTCCCATCGCTTCATGGGAAATA
>NW_011494755.1:2458241-2466241 GCF_000754665.1 Bison bison bison
CTATGGTTTTTCCTGTGTCATGTATGGATGTGAGAGTTGGACTATGAAGAAAGCTGAGCACCGAAGAACTGATGCTTTTGAACTGTGGTGTTGGAGAAGACTCTTGAGAGTCCCTTGGACTGCAAGGAGATCCATCCAGTCCATCCTAAAGGAGATCAGTCCTGGGTGTTCTTTGGAAGGAATGATGCTGAAGCTGAAACTCCAGTACTTCGGCCACCTCATGCAAAGAGTTGACTCATTGGAAAAGACTCTGATGCTGGGAGGGATTGGGGGCAGGAGGAGAAGGGGACGACAGGATGAGATGGCTGGATGGCATCACCGACTCAATGGACATGAGTTTGGGTGAACTCCGGGAGTTGGTGATGGACAGGGAGGCCTGGCATGCTGTGATTCATGGGGTTGCAAAGAGTTGGACACGACTGAGCGACTGAACTGAACTGAATTTGCATAATAAAATACACTCATTCTAGAGTTATAGTAACTTTGTATACAACTACAACCAAGATATGGAATGTTTCCATTACTTGGATAGGTTGCTTGTGCTCTACTCAAGTAAATCCCGACCACCACCCATGATGAAATAATACAGTATGCATCTTTGGTGTCTGGCTTCTTTTGCTCAGCAGAAGGTTTTTGAGATTTACCCATGTTGTTGCATATTCGTTTTTATTGCTAAGTAGCATTATATTCCATAGTTTGTTTATCTAAGGAGAGTAAAAAGTTGGCTTTAAACTCAACATTCAGAAAACTAAGATCAGGGCATTTGGTCCCATCACTTCATGGCAAATAGATGGGGAAACAGTGGAAACAATGACAGATTTTATTTTTGGGGGCTTCAAAATCATTGCAGATGGTGACTGTAGCCATAAAATTAAAAGACACTTACTCCTTGGAAGAAGAGTTATGACCAACCTAAATAGCATATTAAAAAGCAGAGACATTACTTTGCCAACAAAGGTGCGTGTAGTCAAAGCTGTGGTTTTTCCAGTAGTCATATATGAATGTGAGAGTTGGACTATGAAGAAAGCTGAGCTCCAAAGAATTGATGCTTTTGAACTGTGGTGTTGGAGAAGACTGTTGAGAGTCCCTTGGACAGCAAGGAGATCCATCCTGTCCATCCTAAAGGAAATCAGTCCTGAATGTTCATTGGAAGGACTGATGCTAAAGCTGAAACTCCAATATTTTGGTCGCCTGATGCAAAGAACTGACTCATTTGAAAAGACCCTGATGCTGGGAAAGATGGAAGGTGGGAGGAGAAGGGGATGACAGAGGGTGAAATGGTTGGATGGCATCATCGACTCAGTGGACCTGAGTTTGAGTAAACTCCAAGAGTTGGTGATGGACAGGGATACCTGGCATGCTGCAGTTCATGGGGTCACAAAGAGTCAGACACAACTGAGTGACTGAACTGAACTGTATTATCTATTAATGGATTTTGGATTATTTCCAACTTTTGATTATTTGACTAAGGTTGTTATGAATAAAGCTGCTATGAATATGTTTACTTTGTGTGGAGATATGTTTTCATTTCTCTTGGATAGATAATAGAATTATTGGGTCATATGGAAAGTTTATGTTTAACTTTTTAAAAAATTTATCTTTAATTGAGATAATGTTGGTTTATAACACACAAGTTTCGCGTGTACATTGTAGTTCTACTAGTGCAGAGACTACAGCTGTGTGCTTACCATCAAAAGTTTACTTTAGGGAATTCCCTGGTGATTCAGTGGTTAGGACTCTGTGCTTCCACTGCTGGGGCCTGAGTTCAATCCCTGGTGGGGAACTAAGAGCTCACCAGCTGTGCAGTATAGCAAAAAAAAATTTTTTTTAATTAAAAAAAAATATTTTCCATCTGTCACCATACAGTTGATTTCCTTTACTCATTTTTCCATCCTGCTTTGTCAGCTTTGTCTATCTTTTCAAAGAAACAGCTCTTAGTTTGATCTTTTCCATTGTCTTTTGAGTGTCTGTTTTGTTTCCATTCTGATTTTTATTATTTCCTTCTTTCTACTTCATGTTCTTCAACTTTCTTTTGGTGCAAGGTTAGATTGTATATCTGAGATTTTTCTTGTTCCTTGCAGTAGGCCTTTAGTGCTATAAACTTCATTCTTCGTACCACTTTTGTATCATCCCATAGATTTTGGTGTATTGCATATTTATTTTCATTTATCTTCAGGTAGTTTTTGATTTCTCCTTTGATTTCTTCATTGACTCATAGTTGTTAAGTAACATGTTGTGTAGTCTCCACATATTTGTGACTCTGTCCATTTTCTTCTGGTAGTTTATTTCTAGTTTTATACCATTATGGTTGAAAAAGATTCTTGATCTGATTTCAGCCTTCTTAAATTTACTGAGACTTGTGTCCCAACATATGGTCTATCCTTGAGAAAATTCTGTGTGCAGTTGAGAAGAATATGTATTTTGCTGTGTTTGGATGGACTGCTCTATGCAAATCTATCAAATCTATCTGATTTAATGTTTCATTTAAGGCTGCTGTTTCCTTATTGACTTTGTGTCTAGATGATCTATCCAGTGATGTAAGTGGTGTATTAGAGTCCCCTACTATTATTGTGTTGTTATCAATTTCTCCCTTTCAGTTCAGTTCAGTTCAGTTCAGTTCAGTCGCTCAGTTGTATCCGACTCTTTGCGACCCCATGAATCGCAACACGCCAGGCCTCGCTGTCCATCACCAACTCCCGGAGTTCACTTCAGACTCACATCTATTGAGTCAGTGATGCCATCCAGCCATCCCATCCTGTCGTCCCCTTCTCCTCCTGCCCCCAGTCCCTCCCAGCATGAGAGTCTTTTCCAATGAGTCAACTTTTCGCATGAGGTGGCCAAAGTACTGGAGTTTCAGCTTTAGCATCATTCCTTCCAAAGAAATCCCAGGGCTGATCACCTTCAGAATAGACTGGTTGGATCTCCTTGCAGTCCAATGGACTCTCAAGAGTCTTCTCCAACACCACAGTTCAAAAGCATCAATTCTTTGGCACTCAGCCTTCCTCATAGTCCAACTCTCACATCCAGTGACCACTGGAAAAACCATAGCCTTGACTAGATGGACCTTTGTTGGCAAAGTAATGTCTCTGCTTTTCAACATGCTATCTAGGTTGGTCATAACTTTTCTTCCAAGGAGTAAGCATCTTTTAATTTCATGGCTGCAGTCACCATCTGCAGTGATTTTGGAGCCCCAAAAATAAAGTCTGACACTGTTTCCACTGCTTCCCCATTTATTTCCCATGAAGTGATGGGACCAGATGCCATGATCTTCGTTTTCTGAATGTTGAGTTTTAAGCCAACTTTTTCACTCTCCTCTTTCACTTTCATCAAGAGGCTTTTTATTTCCTCTTCACTTTCTGCCATAAGGGTGTTTCTCCCTTTAGGTCTGTTAATGGCTTTATATATTTTGGTGTTCCTATGTTAGGTGCATATATAATATTAATAACTGTTAATGTCCTCTTGATGCGTTGTCATCTTTATCATCAAATACTGTCCATCTGTGTCTCTTGTTAAATTTTTTGACTTGAAGTCTGTTTTGTCTGATATGAGTATGACTACACTTGTTTTTCTTTTGGCTGCTGTTTCTGAAGTATCATCTTTCATCCCTTCACTTGAAACCTATGTTTGTCTTTACAGTTGAGGTAAGTCTTCTAGAGCACATATAGTTGGGTCTTGTTTAATTCATCCAGCTACTTTGTCTTTTGATTGGTAAATTCATTTATGTTTAGTGTGATTGTGGATAGATGAGGACTTGTACTACTATTTTATCTTTTGTTTTTTGATTGCTCTGTATCTCCATTGTTTATTTTCCTTGTGTTTCTGTCTACCGTTTTGTGTGGTGGTTTTCTATGATGTTCTTCTCAGTTTCTTCTTTTTCTCTGTTTCATGTTTCTCTGTTTCATGTCTAGATTTATGTTTTGTGGTTCACATGAAATCATAGATAATACCACATCATAAATAATCCTTTTCCATGGATAGCATTTTATTTTCATTTACTTATGTAAGTTCTATTCTTTTTTCTTCTCCTTTTTTGTTTTTGTCATCTCAGATTTCCATTTTATGTTGTGACTTTGTTACCATATTGTAATAGCTGTAGTTATTTTTCTTCTCCCTCTGCCCTTTAACCCCAATGCTATATTAAATTTTAAAAAAGTATTTTGGTATTGAGTTGCAATTTTCTGATTCTGTTTGTTACCTTACTGAAAATATTGTGTGCTTTTACCTGTTTATTTCTTAAATTTCTTATAAAGCAGCTCTAGTGTTAAACTCTCCAAGTTTTTGTCTGGGAACAAACAAAACCAAATGATAACTTTGCTGGATAGAGTATTCTTGGCTGACAGTTTTTACCTTACAGTATTTTGAGAATGTCATTTTACTTCCTCCTGGCCTATAGTTTCTGCTGAGAAATCTACTGATAGCCTAATGAGGGTTCCTTTGTAGGTTACTATTCTTTTTAAAAAATTATTTCTTTGACTTTTGACAATTTTAATATAATATGTCTTTGAGAAGGTCTTTTTGCACTGAGGTAGTTGGGTATTTTTTCATGGATTTAAATATCCACTTCTTTCTCCAACTTTTGGAAGTTCTCAGCTATTAATTTTTTTTAAAAAAGGTAAGTTGCTCCCTTCTTCCTCTCTTTTCTTTCTGGATTACTGATTACCCTAATGTTGCCCTTGCTAAGAGTCAGATCTCTCTCATAGAATTTTCCTATTTTTAAAATATCTTGAGTCTCTTTCATCTTCTGCTTCTATCATTTCTAGATTTTTATCTTCAAGCTCACTAATGCTCTCTTCCTCATGATTTGCTCTATTTCCAGTGCTTTCTAACGCATTCTTCTGTCTCATTTAGTGTGTTCTTCGGCTCCAGAATTTTTGTTTGGTTCTGTTAATAGAGTGGATTATACTAATTTATTTTTTTAAATGTTGTATAAACCTTTCATTTCTGTCATAAACCCCACTTTGTCATGATGTATCTTTTTTGTGCATTGCCAGATTCAATTTGTTAATATTTTTCAAGTATATTTTTTTCCATTGTGTTCATGAAGTATATTTTCTTTGTAATCTGTATGGTTTTGTATCATCGTAAGACTAAGCTTATTAAATAGGTTGAGAAATGTTCAATTCTTTACTCTCTGAAAGAGTTTAGGTAGATTTGGCATTATTTTAGGCATTTGATATAGGACAGTTCACATTATCTGTTTAATTTGTGTTCATTTTGGTAAGTTATATTTTTCACTCATTTCTTAAGTGCCATTTAAACTTTTGATTTTATTAACATGAAATTGTTAATAGTAGTTCTTTGTTATCCTTTATGTATCTATAGTGATGTCTTCAGTTTCATTTCTGGTATTGATCATCTGTATCTTTATCTCTCGTTTCAAATTGGTCTAACTAGAGGTTTATTAGTTTCATCAGTTTGTTTGAAAAATTTGGCCTTTGCTTCCTTGTTTTCTGCTTTTTAAAATTTTATTGACATATAATTGACTTACAGTGTTGTCATTTTTTACATGTACAACAGAGTGATTTATATATATATATTCATATATTATTACAGCAGCCCACCGGGCCTCCCTGTCCATTACCAACTGCCGGAGTCTACCCAAACCCCATGTCCATTGAGTCAGTGATGCCATCCAGCCATCTCATCCTCTGTCGTCCCCTTCTCTTCCTGCCCTCAGTCTTTCCCAGCATCAGGGTCTTTTCAAATGAGTCAGCTCTTCGCATCAGGTGGCCAAAGTATTGGAGTTTCAGCTTCAACATCAGTCCTTCCAATGAACACCGAGGACTGATCTCCTTTAGGATGGACTGGTTGGATCTCATTGCAGTCCAAGGGACTCTCAAGAGTCTTCTCCAACACCACAGTTCAAAAGCACCAATTCTTCGGTGCTCAGCTTTCTTCACAGTCCAACTCTCACATCCATACACGACCGCTGGAAAAACCATAGCCTTGACTAGATGGACCTTTGTTGGCAAAGTAATGTCTCTGCTTTTTAATATGCTATCTAGGTTGGTCATAACTTTCCTTCCAAGGAGTAAGCATCTTTTAATTTCATGGCTGCAACCACCATCTGCAGGGATCTTGGAGCTCCCCAAAATGAAATCTGTCACTGTTTCCGCTGTTTCCCCATCAATTTGCCATGAAGTGATGGGACGAAATGCCATGATCTTAGTTTTCTGAATGTTGAGTTTTAAGCCAACTTTTTCACTCTGCTCTTTCACTTTCATCAAGAGGCTCTTTAGTTCTTCTTTGTTTTCTGCCATAAGGGTGGTATCATCTCTACATATCCTATATACAAAGAGAACTGGGCACTTTTTCAGTCTTTTCTGGATATTCTGGCATGTTTGTTTATTTTCAATTTTTTCCGTAGCTTTTTTGGCATATTGATACGAACTTTTAATGGTAGTTTCTCTAACTCCGTAATGGAATTTGTTGGTATTTTTACTAAGATTGTATTTGGTTTATAGATTATCTTAGGGAGGTAGTTACATTACACAGGGACAAAAGCTAGAGACAGGAGAAAGGACAGAGTCCTGAGATTTTCTAATATTTAGAGAAGGAAGATCCAGAGTGAGAAACTGGGAAGAAGCTGCTAAAAACCAGGAGATGGTATTTAAAGGGATGGTCAGTTATGCTGAATACTTTTGAGAGGTGTCTTCAGGTCAGTCAGAGCCCTGGAGGAGGAAATGGAAACCCACTCCAGTATTCTTGCCTGGAGAATTCCATGGACAGGGAAGACTGGTGGGCTGCAGTCCATGGGGTCACAAAGAATCGGACATGGCTGTGTGACTAACACTTTATTACTTACTATTGAGATAGTATATTGTTGAATACAATATCATGTATTGTTGAATACATGAATGAGGGACAATGGTATTAAGCTTTTTGGGGGATACAAATGGACACATAAACTTTGACTAAGACAGAGACTGTTTCTTCAAGATGTTATTGTCTAAAAAGAAATACAAAGCACTATGCTTTTAAACTTCATGAGAATAGGGACCAAGTTTGTTTTATTCATAACTGTATCCCTAGCATTGTGTCTGGTGCCTATAGTAGATTTTTAATATATATTTGTTGACTGACTGATAAATGGCCAAAATGTTCTTTCATAGGTCTCTCTGTATTTAATTCAGTTCAGTTCAGTCACTCAGTCGTGTCCAACTCTCTGTGACCCCATGAATCGCAGCACACCAGGCCTCCCTGTCCATCACCAACTCACAGAGTTTACCCAAACTCATGTCCATCGAGTCGGTGATGCCATCCAGCCATCTCATCCTCTGTTGTCTCCTCCTCCTGCCCCTAATCCCTCCCAGCATCAGGGTCTTTTCCAGTGAGTCAACTCTTTGCATGAGGTGGCTGAAGTATTGGAGTTTCAGCTTCAACATCAGTCCTTCCAAAGAACACCCAGGACTGATATCCTTTAGGATGGACTGGTTAGATCTCCTTGCAGACCAAGGGACTCTCAAGAGTCTTCTCCAACACCACAGTTCAAAAGCACCAATTCTTCGGTGCTCAGCTTTCTTCACAGTCCAACTCTCACATCCATACACGACCGCTGGAAAACCATAGCCTTGACTAGATGGACCTTTGTTGGCAAAGTAATGTCTCTGTTTTTTAATATGCTGTCTAGGTTGGTCATAACTTTCCTTCCAAGGAGTAAGCATCTTTTTATTTCATGGCTGCAGTCACCATCTGCAGTGATTTTGGAGCCCCCAAAAATTAAGTCTGACACTGTTTGCACTGTTTCCCCATCTATTTGCCATGAAGTGATGGGACCAGATGCCATGATCTTCGTTTTCTGTATGTTGAGCATTAAGCCAACTTTTTCACTCTCCTCTTTCACTTTCATCAGAGGCTCTTTAGTTCCTCTTCACTTTCTGCCATAAGGGTGGTGTCATCTGCATATCTGAGGTTATTGATATTTCTCCCAGCAATCTTGATTCCAGCTTGTGCTTCTTCCAGCCCAGTGTTTCTCATGATGTACTCTGCATATAAGTTAA
>NW_011494755.1:2466341-2512146 GCF_000754665.1 Bison bison bison
AACTGTTGCTTCCTGACCTGCATATAGGTTTCTCAAGAGGCAGGTCAAGGTGGTCTGGTATTCCCATCTCTTTCAGAATTTTCCACAGTTTATTGTGATCCACACAGTCAAAAGCTTTGGCATAGTCACTTATTTATCTAAGTCTATACTACTAGGTGAACAATTTGCTTGCCCAGCTTACTGAAGAGATTTATAAAAATGAGGATCTGAAGATTTGACAGTCGTTCAGGTTAGTAATTATTAGTGTCTGAGTGAATGATATCACCAAAGAAGTATAGAGTGACAGAAAACCTGGTTGAATGTACCATATTCTAGAAGCTTCTTATAGGGCAACATTATTTTCATTAGAGGGTGCTGGAGAACGTTTAATGGAATAGACACCTTACAGTTACACTGCAAAGGATGTTTGAATTTGGGCAGATAGAGACAGGAAAAGTATGTTCTGGGTGAAGAGAAAGATTAAATTTGCAAATTTTGCTTATACAGATGTATTATAATAGTCTTTGAATTATTCATGTGATTAGAAATTGTGTTTTTTCATTGTACTCTATTCTTATTGCTATGCACTATAGAGGATGTAAAAGTATATGAGTCCTATTTGTGCCTTTGAAGAACTTATATTTTAAATCACATTTTTCTGGGCATATTTTGAAATGATACAATATTAGATATAAAGAATGTGGAAGAGCTTCAAACAATTTCTTTACTGGAATTAAGTTATATTTTAGAATATGTTTAAATATCAGAGTATCTTTAAAGTTTTTAGACTCTTTGGTTTCCTTCCCTTTTTAAGTTAGAGACTGTGAGTCAAATGCTGTTTAATTTAGGTAATATGCTGTTTCTTTTAATAACTTGCTGAGTAGGGAGAGTTTTATGTTTTATTTGTAGAAGAATAAGGGTTCATTTCATTTGTCACCATTACATTTGTGTCACCTTGCTGAATCAAGCCCTAAGAAGAGGCTGAATTCACAGAAATCTGTCCATGAACCTCATAAGTCTATCTCAGCAGTAATTTCTGATGTCAACAGTATTCCTCAGCTGAGTGATGAGTCTACTGGGAGTGGAAATTCTATTAAAACTTGACTTTGAAAAATACTTAACTATAGTTCACATTCTCAGGAATTACTTTAGTTCCTGACACTCTTTTTTTCTGGATTTTATAAAAATACATTGCTGTTTTCCAGACAGTGGACCCTTGTTTAATCTGAACTCTTTTGCATTTTCCTGACAGTCCATGAAGTCAAGCTATGACCAGAATAATTATCGTAGTACATGTCATTGTAACTGTTTATTCTAAAGAATAATTTTATCTAAAGAAATTCTTCTGGATCTTAACCAGTAATGACATAAACTCGGATGTTAACATTGTATTTGGAGTCTTCTCATTCTATATTCTCTCTAGGTGATCACATTCATATTTATGCCTTTACCTTTTACTTGTGTCATAATGACTCCAAATCCATTTCTTAACATTTCTGGGCAAGTGTCTATTATTGCACTTACTCCATTGCTGTTGTATTATTACTGATTTACTTATCTGTCTGACTAGTCTGTAAGATCTCTGAGGTCAGGGATTACACTCAACATTCCTTTCGCAGTCAAGTTTAATGCACAAAGCCTGTTGGTTTTAGGCTTTGTTAGTGCTTGCTATTGTAGTTCGTATTTGCCTTTCTAGAATGTGATCCTTTTGGGGGTCTCAGTTTAAGCCTGAGTTGTACTCCTGGGCAGCTCCATCTTGCTTGACTTTGAACTCCAATCTGTCTTCCTAGTATCAAGCAGCAGGCTGCTCAGCTCTTTGGCCTCCCAGCTGTTGTTCTCTCCTTAAAAGAAAATGCCAAGATAAATGTGAAGTTCACTTTGTTCAACTTCCTTTCTTTTAGGGATCATAATCCCACCAGGTTACACCTGTATTGGTTGTACTCCAGTGCCTTTTAACAGTTGTTTTATGTATTTATGTCTTTTATATTGATTCTGTTGGGATACTAGTCTGATATAAGCTATTTAGTCATGGTTGGTCTGGAGTTTATGTACATGAGTAAAAGTGTTCATTTTTATTGAGGTCAAAGTGGCATAGCAAATTCAGTTATTTAAAATTGTACAATCAGTGGCGTTTAGTACATTCACAATGCTATGTGTGTGTGCATTTTTTTAAAATTAATATCAATGATAGTATTTTAGAGCTTTTGTTCTTTGTTGCATTTTCGTCTAACAATATATCTCAAGAATTTTTCCATATGACTTTATTATTTATTACTTTTAACAATTACACAGTGTTTATTTTACTTATACATTCTTCTGTAATGGACACCTACTTTGTCTCCAGCTCCCTACTACCTAAAGTATATTGCAGATACTAGGAATTTACTCTTGATTCCATTGTCCTTAAGAAAGCTGATTATGTAGGTACCTCTTGTGAATATTTAATTCCCAGAAATACCTAGTTTGATTCATTATCTGCGATCTGCTGGAGGAATTGACTCTTGAAAATTCATAGACTTTTGGGAACCTTTCTGAATCATAAAGTTCTCCCAGATTCATTTTGGTACTAGGATAATTTCTTGAGCAAATCTAAATATCTCTGAACATTGTATATTTTGCCAGATTATAGGTTGGTACCTCTCTCCATTCTTCCTCCCGCTATCTCAATTTATATATGGGAAATTTTGGATGGCTAAAGACTTAGTACATTCCCTCCTACTGGCACTATCTATACTTTACTGGAAGACTGTGACTTCAGATAGTGGTAGACTACAGTGTATTTAGTGACTGAAGTCAAAATCTGAGTGTTCCAAACTACTTTACCACTTATTAGCTCTGTGACTTTGAACAAGTTACTTAACATGTCAGAACCTGAGTTCTACATCTTTATGATGAGAGTAATGATAGATTAGTTTTTGGATTACATTTAAAGAGAATAAAGTAATACAAACACATTATCACACAGCTCTAGCACGTGTTAAGTGCATAGTAGTAATAGCTATTATTGGTCATTTGGTGTATATTATTTTGTCTTCTTATTTCCTTTTGTTACTAAATGTATTTTTGTTGTTGTTGTTTATGCTGCTCATTTGGCACTCACAATGTGGTATCTTTTATTATTAAGGAGTTGTGTTCTTTTCCATTAGTTAAGCGTAAAGTTATAGAGAACAGATTTTTTTTCCCTAGAATCTAGCTTAATTTGCTTCTCCTGAAGATTAAATTAAGAATGCATTTTGAACACAGAACTTCAGTATAGAAAATAGGGAATTCAAGAAAGTACTAGAGTCACAGAGCTGAAGACTATCATAACTGAACTAAGACATTTACTAGAGGGGTACAACAGCAGACTAGATGGAAGCAAAAAGGATCAGTGAACTTAACCACCAGGCAGTAGACCTCACCCATTGAGAGCTGCAAAAAGGAAGGAGAACAAAAGAAAGTGAAGATAACTTAGGGAATTTATGGAGCAATCTCAGGACTAACATTCACGTAACAGGGCTCCCAGAAGGAGATAGGAGAGAGGAAGGGGCAGAAGAATTATTTGAAGAAATAATGCCTGAAAACTTCCCTAATTTGGGGAAGGAAACAGACATGCAGATCCAGGAAGCCAAGAGCATTCTACACAAGAGGACCCCAAAGAGACCTTCACCAAGACATATTATAATTATTCTTTTTAAAAATATTAATTGATTTATGGTTGCACTGGGTCTTCATTGCTGTGTGCAGGCTTTCTCTAGTTGTGGCGAGTGGGGGCTACTCTTGATTGCAGTGTGTGGGCTTCTCATTGAGATGGCTTCTCTTGTTGTGGAGCATGGGCCCTAGAGCACGCTGGCTTCAGTATTTTGTGACACATGGGCTTAGTTGTTCCGTGGCATGTGCAGCTTGCGTGTGGGATCTTCCTGGACCAAGGATTGAAACCCGTGTACCCTGGATTTGCAGGCAGCTTCTGCAGCGGACCACCACTTCAGTGGACCACCAGGGAAGTGAACGTTATAATTAAAATGTCAACAGTTTAAGGCAAAAAGATTCTTAAAAGCAGCAAGAGAAAAACAATGTGTTATGTATAAATAAACCCCCAGAAGACTATGAGCAGATTTTTCCAGCAGAAACTTTTCAGGCCAGAAGGGAGTAGCATGATATATTCAAATTACTGAGGGGAAAAAAATTCCAGTCTAGATTACTCTACCTGGCAGAGTTACATTAAAAATTAGAGGAGAGTTAAAGAATTTTTCCAGACAAGCAAAAGTTAAAGGAGTACATCACCACTACATTGGCCTTACAAGAAGTGTTAAAGGGACTTCTTTAAGCTGAAAGAAAAGGATGCTAATTAGTAACCACAAAACATGAAAATATGAATCTCACTGGTAAAGAATAATAAATATATAGGAAAGGTAGTAGCTTAATCACTTATAAAGCTAGTATGAATCTTAAAAAATAAAAGTAGTAGAACCATAACTACAACAATGAGTGAATACATACAAGATAAAAAGATGTAAAATATAATATCAAAAACATAAAAAACATTGAGGGGAAGGGTAAAAGTATAAAGCTTTAAAATGCATTTAAGTTGTCAACTTAAAGTAGACTGTTATTTATGTAAGTTGCTGTATGAAAGTCTCATAATAAATACACAAAAGATGATGAGAAAGTAATCTAAGCATTCTAAAGAAAGTCATCAAGCCATAAGAGAAGAGAGCAAGGAATGAAAATACCAGAGAGGAACTACAAAACAGCCAGAAGACAATTAAGTAAATGACAATAAGTAGGGTTGCAAAGAGTAGGACACAACTGAAGCCTTAGCATTCACATACTTATTATTTACTCTAAATTCACTATTTAGAATACATGAAGTGACCGAAGGGATAAAAAAAAAAAGTAAGTCCCATTTCTGTGCTGCCTGCAAGAGATTCACTTCAGATGTAAGGAGAGAAACAGACTGAAAGGGAAGGGATGGAAAAATATATTTTCTGCAAAGGAAAGCCCAAAGAAAGTTGGGGTAGCTCTGCTTATATCAGATAAAATAGACTTAAAAAAAAAAAGACTAGAAAGAAGGGTAGTAAGTAATGATAAAGGGGTCAGTCTAACAGGATATATAACATTTGCAAATGTTTTGTTGTTGTTCAGTCACTAAGTCTGTCCGATTCTTTTGAGACCCTATGGACTGCAGCATGCCAGACTTGCCTCTCCTTCACTGTCTCCCAGAGTTTACTCAAATTTATGTCCATTGGCTGCAGATATTTATATATCTACATAAATATATAAAGCAAATAATAACAGACCTAAAGATAAATAGGGGGCTTCCCTGGTGGCTCAGACAGTGAAGAATCCACCTGCAATATGGGAGACCTGGGCTCAATCCCTGAGTCAGGAACATTCCCTAGAGAAAAAAATAGCTATCCACTCAAGTATTCTTGCCTGGAGAATTCCATGGACAGAGGAGCCTGGTGGACTTCAGTCCATGGGGTTGTAGTCGGACAGAACTGAGCAACTGACACTTTGTAAAGAGAAACAGACAGCAAAACAGTGATAGTAAGGGGCTTATCAAAGTCTCTTCACTTACCATAATGGATAGATTACTAGACAGAAAATCAAGAAGGAAACATTGCCTCAAAGGACTTAACATTGCCTCAGATAGACTTAACTACAGTTTAGATAGGACATTCCATCCAAAAGCAACAGAATACATTTTATTTTCATGCACATATGGTATATTATCCAGGGTTCATATGTTAGATCATAAAACAAGTTAATTTAAAAAGATGAAAATCATATCAAGAATCTTTTTCTACCAGAATAGTATGAAACTAGAAATCATTTACAAGAAAAAAACTGGAAACATCACAGAAGTGGGAATTAAACATAATACTATAGAAGAACCAGTGAGTCAATGAAGAAATCAGTGAAGAAAATTTTTTAAAAAGTACCTTGAAACAAAAGTAGAAATACAACATACAAATCTTACGGGATATAGCAAAAGCAGTTTTAAGAGGCAAGTTCATAGTGATAAATGCCTGCCTCAAGAAATGAGAAAAATCTCAAACAACCTAACTTTATACCTAAAGGAAGTAGAAGAAGAAGAACAAATGAAGCCCAAAGGTAATGGAAGCAAGGACGTAACATAGAGTGGAAATAAATGAAATACAAGCTAAGAGGACAACAGAAGAGATCAGAGTAAGAGATGGTTCTTTGAAAAGATAAACAAGATGAACAAACTTCTAGTTAGACTCACCAAGAAAGAAAAAGAGAGAACTCAAACGGACTCAGTTAGAAACAAAAGAGGACATTACAACTGATACCACAAAAATACAAGGGATTGTAAAAAACTACTGTGTGCACTTATATGCCAACAAAGTGGACAAGCTAGAAGAAATGGATATATTTCTAGAAACATATAACCTACCAAGACTGAATCACAAAGAAAAAGAAAATCTGAACAGACCAATTACTAGTAAGGAGATTGTATCAGAAATCAGGAATCTCCCAACAAAAGTCCAGGACCAGAGAGTTTTGCTGGCGGATTCTACCAGACATTAAAAGAGTTAATACCAATCCTTCTCAAACTCTTCCAAAAATAAAAAAATGATGGAATGCGTCCAAACTCATTTTACAAGGTCAACATTACCCTGAAACTAAAATCAGACAAGGATGCCGCAAGAAAAGAAAATTGCAGGGCAATATCCCTGATGAGCATAGATGCAGAAACCAACAAAATATTAGCAGACCAGGTTCAACAATACATTAAAGAAATTATACACTGTGATCAAGTGGGATTAATTCCAGGGATGCAAGAATGGTTCATCATCTGCAAATGAATCGATATATCACATTAACAAAATGAAGGATAAAAATCATATAATTATCTCAATAGAGGCAGTAAAAGCATTTGACAGAATTCAACGTCCACTTACAATAAAAAACTGGGTATAGAGGGAATGTACCTCAACATAATAGAGGTTATATATGGCAAGCCCACAGCTAACGTCATAAGTGGGCATTATGCCAGGTGAAAAAATGAGACAAAGACAAATACGCTATGATTTCATTTATAAGTGGAATCTAAAATTTAAAACAATCCAAGCTCATAGATACAGAGAACAGATTAGTTGTTGCCGAAAAGGCGGGGGGGGGGGGCGGGTAGGGGTGGTGAGGCTTGGTGAAGTAGGTTAAAGGGAGTCAAAAGGTCCAAACTTTCAGTTATAAATAAGTCATCAAGTATGTAATGTATAGCATGGCAACTGTTGTAATATTTGAAAGTCATTAAGAGTAGCTCTTAAAAGTTCTCATCACATAAAAAAATTGTATATGTAACTGTGCATGATGAATGTTAACTAGACTTACTGTGGTGGTGATTTCACTTTGTATATAAATATTGAACCATTGTGTTGTATTCCTGAAACTAGTATATTGTTATATGTCAGTTATACTTCAATAAAAAAATGTGTTTTGACTCTTTTCCTCTCTTCACTTTCTCCTCTCAGTTTTGGGAAACAGAAAACATTTGTATTTAAATTCAAAATTGAACTTTTTTTTTCAGATAACCATGATGATTACAAAGACTGCTCTTGTGCCTTTTGCTTGTTTTGAAGATACATTGAGTCGGATGCTGTTTGGCTGGCAGCAGCAGTTTTCACCATGTGAAAAGAAAAGTGAAACAAAATCGTCTTTCAATGGTACTGGTTCATCTACCTCAAAACCTGTAGCTAATGCTTCAGATAAAGTTAAAAAGAAACATAGTAAGAAGACTGAGTAAATTCACTTGATGAGCTTGAGAAAGCAAAAAATTTTCTTTTTCTTATCTACCTGTCAGATTGTGATAAATATTTCTTGTAAATGATGTAAATAAAGATTATAAGGATTGGAAGTGACAAAAAGAAAGAACTTCTTTCTGTTTCAGGGAGACTGTCCCTTTCTGGATTGTAATTTCCTGAGTGTTATTAGTATATCATGTGAAATTGTTTTTCTAAGTTATATATAAAAGATTCTATTGTGATTTTTAAAAGTTTTATATGGATAAAAGAAGGCTGGATTTTTAAAAAATGTTAGAAAAAGTAAACCTATTGTCATTGCAAAATAACAAAAATTAAATTCTTATTGTTTAGATATTTCATAAATTTTAGTTCAGCAAAATTAAACTTTTATTTCACATTACCATTATAATTCCTAGATATGAAAAAAAGTTCTTGTTTAATTTTGAGTACTGGGAAGAATAAACTTTACCTAAATCACTTTATATTATGAATGAAAATAAATTACTAGCTTATATCTCAGAAATGAACATTGTATTTTTTTCCCACATTAAATGGAAATATCTGAAATTTAATTGTTTTCTCCTAGCATTTTTCAGTGAGAATAGAATATTAGTCTTAATTTTAACTGTGTTTCATGCCCTTGTTTGTACTATTTCTTTTTTCTCAAAAGAAAATCAGGGGCATAATTTTTAATAAGTTACTAAGTCCATGTTTTGCTTTGTAAGTTTTGAGGAGCTTATATTTTTCTCTCTCCTTAAAACACATTTGTTTTACCTGTGGGAGAAATTCTTCAGAGCATTTCATATATTCTTTTGTTTGTTTGTTTGTTTGTTAATTTTTTTTTATTAAAAAAATTTTTTTTTTTTACTTTACAATATTGTATTGGTTCTGCCACACATCAACATGAATCTGCCACGGGCGTACATGAATCTGCCATGGGTGTCGTATATTCTTAAGGATTATTTAAATTAAAAAAAATTACCTTTATGTTTCCTTTCTTATGAGTACTTGTCAGTTTTCTAGTTGAATGTCTCTTACTAGTGTTACATATGTTTGTTATGTTTTAATGTACATGTACATATATTACTAATCTTATTTGACATTAAAACTAGTTACAGCTCTAATGAGAATTGTCCTGGGGCATTTGACAGCAACCAGCTAATTAAGAAGAAATAAACTAAAATCTTGTATGGTAGTAGTCTACTTGAGTAAAGAATGATGACTTTACATTTTGTACCTTATTGGCAAAAATAATTACAATAATACAATAATAAGTAGAAAAGTCATTAAATAATGTTAAACCTTCTTTATTTTATAGTTTAAAATTCCAGTTATAATTTTAAAAACTCTGTGACTGACATGATTTCTTCTGCTAAGACCATGAACCTGCATAGAGTTAGTATGTATCAGACATTTTTGGATGACATAAAAATATTCAAATCATATTCAGTTTGAAAGTCTTGGTTTTTAAAATTAAAAAAAATAATAAATATAAACACCAGCAGGTACTATACTTTTACTTGCTAAGAAAGTTTTTCTGTGAGGGGGGAGGACCTTTGATAGCTTTGGAATGATCAGAAGTTAATTTTTTAATATTCTGACAAAAGTCATTAAATATTTAAGGGTTCTGTATTATATTTGATACTTTTATAGTTAAAAACTTTTCAGAATTAAAATGTTGCTAATTACTGGCTTAGTTTTGAAGTTTGGGTTTAACTAATTGAAATGTCAGGAATCTTATTTTACACTTGTGTTAAAGATAAACTTATTGCAATAAATTATTTAGTACCAATGGAGTATTATATTATTTTTATTTTTTTTTTCTATTTTTCTTGATATAGGAGTTTATAGCTCCTGTGGCCTTTTGGTTGATTTGATATATATCCAGATGTTACTGTCCACATGAGATATACAAACTTTATTAATCTTTGCAAGTATCCATAACCTTTAATTCAGGATTTTTAAGAGCTACTGGAGGACATGGCTTAGGCCTGAAACCTCCCACTCTTCATGCTGCCTGCAGAGACTTGACTGGATTTGCAAAGCAGATTGTTACATTCCTTACCCAACATATAGCATGAATGAAGCCTGTGGACCTGCTTCACACAGACAGATAGGTAGCACTGAGAAAATTAAGATCTGGTAGGTTTTCTTAAATAAGAGGAGACAAGAAACTGGCAAGAACATGGGCTGGCTTAACTCAGTGATCTCAGCCTCTAGTAAAATAAGACCAAATTAATATCAAACTCTTGATTTATCAGATTCGTCACTCTTCCTTGTTGAGGGTGTAATGGCTGGAGAGGGACTGCACAGATAATGTGGAGTGAATGGATTTCAGGGAAATTCCAGCTTTGCTGTAGGCAGAAAGCAAAATGTGGAGAGAAGAGGAGAGACTTTCCCTCTTTGGTTAATTTTTTTTTTTTTTTGGTCTATTAAGGCGTACGTACATCATTCTGTTAAAATCTACCACAAATCACAAGTTGATCGCAAATGAGTGATACATTAGAAGTGGAATAACATGTTCAAAAATACCATCTCTCCCCCCACTGCTTTCTTGTTGTTTACATTTTGCTGGTGATGAGACATAGAATAAGCAAGCAGATATGTTCTTGTGGTAATACTAAAGGTTATGAATATATATTAAGCAGGACCCAACGACAGAAAGTGAGAGAGCTAGGGGTACTTGTTAAGTAGGAGTTAGAAAGGCCTTTCTGTTAAAATTGTATTTTACTGGAGAGGAAGTAGGGGAATAAGTCAGGCAGACATCTGTGTTAAGTGCAAGGGTCATTCTGTTTCTTCACTTAGTTGAGTTAGATTATGTATTTTTCCCCAAAATTATTGAATTTATTTTTCTTATTTAGTACAATTGCACACTTGTTTTTAACCAACATATTTCTTTGATAAGATTTTTCTTGTCTTTACAGTTTATTCTTTTTTAAGTTAAAATTCACATACAATGAAAGCATATATTTAAAGAGTTGGCAAATGCATGCAACTGGTACAGTCTAAACTCCTATCATTATCAGTGCCTCAGGAAGTTCATTTCTAGTTAAGCCTCCTCCCCACAACTGAATAGAAATAAAATCATGCAGTATATTCTCTTTGGCATAATACATCTTTCAAACAGCATAATGTTTTTGAAATTCATGCATCTTGTTGCATTTATCACTAGTTCATTCCTCTTTAATTATTTATAGCATTGTACTATATGACTATGTCACAGTTTGTTTATCATATTGATGCCCATCAAGGCTGTTTCTAGTTTGGGATGTTCTGAACAAGCTACTGTGAACATTTTTTGTACAAATCTTTTGGGGAACATGTGTTTTTATTTTTGTTGAACAAATACCTTGGAGTAGAATTATGTTTTATTAAAAAAAGGCAACTGCTAGACATCTTTTCCAAAGTAGTTGTTCCATTTTACACTTCACAACAACGTATGAGAGTTCCAGTTGATCTACATACAGTCTTACACAGGATTAGTGTTGTCAAGCATTTTAATTTTGTTCATTTCCAGTGAGTGGTTTATAGTTTTTATGGTTTTAATTTTCATTCCCTTAATGATTAACGTGACGTAGAGCACTATTTTATGTGTACTTATTGGCCATTTGTATATCTTGCTCTGTAAAGTGTTTCTTTGGATGTTTTGCCTGTATTTTATTGAATTTATCTTATTATTATTAAGTTGTTCTTCATGTATCTTGGATATCCATTCTTTGTTAAGTAGGTGTTTTGTACATATTTTTGTGGGGGCTATGGAATGATGCTAAAGCTGTACTCCAGCACTTTGGCCACCTCATGCAAAGAGTTGAATCATTGGAAAAGACTCTGATGCTGGGAGGGATTGGGGGCAGGAGGAGAAGGGGACGACAGAGGATGAGATGGCTGGATGGCATCACCGACTCGATGGATGTGAGTCTGGGTGAACTCTGGGAGTTGGTGATGGACAGGGAGGCGTGGCGTGCTGCGATTCATGGAATCACAAAGAGTTGGACACAACTGAGCGACTGAACTGAACTGACTGATGGACTACCTACATAATGATGTCATTTTTATAATGATGTCATTTAATGGGCACACATTTTAAATTTCAAAAAACTAATTTCCCAGAATTCTGTTTTACAGTTACTGTTTTCTATGTCTTAAGAAACTTTTGCCTACCTCTGAGTTACAATATGGGCTTCCCAAGTGGTGCTAGTCGTAAAGATTCTGCCAGCCAGTGCAGGAGATGCAAGAAATGCAGGTTCCATCCCTGGGTTGGGAAGATCCCCTGGAGTAGGAAATGGCACCCCACTCCAGTATTCTTGTCTAGAAAATTCCCTGGCAGAGGAGCCTCGTGGGCTACAGTCCATGGGACTTCAAAGAGTTGGATGCAACTGAGCACACAAGACAAATACATTTGCCCGTCTGAGGAACCCCAAATAAAGGAGTGCCTCGCTTTTATTCTGAAAAGCACTTAAAAGAGGAACACTTTATGCTATTATGTAATGATTCTATTATTTGGGCCTAATTTTTGGTTCTGCTTCTCAAAAATCACTGTACATGTTATATATGCAGCCACTTTGTCTGTAGGAATTTATAATGTGTAAATTCCTATAATGTATTTAAAGAATACACAAGACTTTTTGTGTTGTGCTTAGTCGCTCTGTCATGTTTGACTCTCTGTGACCCCATGGACTGCAGCCCGTCAGGCTCCTTTGTCCATGGGGATTCTCCAGGCAAGAATACTGGAGTGGGTTGCCATGCCTTCCTCTAGGGTATCTCCTAGCTCAGGGATCGAACCCAGGTCTCCCGCACTGCAGGCGGATTCTTTACCAACTGAGCCACCAGGGAAGCCCAAGATATTGGAGTGGGTAGCCTAGCCCTTCTTTAGGGGATCTTCCTGACCCAGAAATCAAACTGGGGTCTCCTGCATTGCAAGTGTATTCTTTACCAGCTGAGCTACCAGGGTATGTCTATTTAGGGAGTTTGTATGTAGGCTTGTCCTTGGTTTATCACAACTTTGGTATTTACAAGAGATGGTGAATAAGAATCTGACAATAAAAATCCTCTAAGCTCAGTCTAGGTATGGGATTAGTTGGGAAGGTAGTGATCCGTATTGAAATATACAATCCAAATGCATCTAGTTTGAAAATCAGTACAGCTTTGTTTACATGGCTGTCTATTAATCCATGACAATACAAAGTTATATGGCACACTGAATTGAAGTTGAAAACTATTGTTTTTTTTTTACTACATTTAGTAAAGAGGATTAAGATTTAATTGGGATAAAAATAAGCAATTCGTATGGTGGGATTGTGGTTTGGTGTGGGGGAGAAAAGGGGACTCTCCTGCTGTATAAAATAACTTTAGATGTATTTTCATCCCTGTAGAGTGTATTAGTAAAGAGAATAAAGTTAATAATGAATATTTTTATTTTTAGAAATATTTTGTGTAATCATATGAAGTTTGATGTAAAAATTCAGTCTATCTCAGTAAAATAGACTGTAGACTAAAAAACCTTTCTTGAGGATAATATGAAGTGAAAGGAATAGGCTACAGTGGCTGATAAGAAACACTGTTACATTGACATCTTAATGAGATGTGAGGAGAAGTACATAACATCTTGATTAAATTTGCAGAGGACATTTGGTATTATGAAAACCTGTGTAAGTGACAGGAAAAATTCGAAGGACTAATAGTATGCTTGGGAAATGATTCAGCTTAAAAATGTTGAAGTATACAGCTGGGAAGACTATATGAGGTCTAAACCTAAGGAAAAATGAATGTATTTTATAAAAATATGAATAACAAGTTAATGAAACATTAGCTTGTTATGGTCTTCATTTTGAGCAGCTGGTATGTTGGGGGTTATATTACTGAGGAAGAGCACAGTTTGTGTTAGAGGATACATAACTGTCTTTGCCATGTCGGCTTACCTTAAAGGACTGTTTTGAAAATGAGGTATATGAAAATGTGTTTAAAACATTATTTCACAGAGAAACATCTAGTTGATTTATGGATATAACCAGAGTTCTGCAGTTTGGAGTGCAGAATACTGTGCCACAGTCATTTCCTATGTATAATATTTAAATACCACAGGTCAGTAAGATTTGTTCAGAAGTCTCTTCTCTTCATTACACTGTTACTGCGTTTTATTTTACTGTTATGGTGTTATGGTGATATAATGATATTATGGAGGAGCTCACTTGCTCTGTATGGCCTTCTGACTCATGCACTTAAGTAATTCTTTCATTGCTGTTACTGCACTACTATGCCAGTTACTGCATTCACCTTATGTCTTTCATGTTCTTAGTTGAATGCAAGTCCTCAGAAGCTCACATTATACTTCTTTCTGATTGCAAGTAGGTATTATGATGGGTTTTATGGTAATTAAATTCAGTTGAATACAATCTTTTAAAATCCTTCTGTCTCCCTCTAAAGTGGGTATGTGTTCAAGACGCTTCAGGTTTGGTCCTGACTCCTTATCTAGAGCAGTGTTATTCATGTTGTTCTTTGTGAAAAAGACTTGAAATCAAACTGTCCAGAATCTTTTAAGTTGCAGCCCCTGTCTGAACCAAATCTTTGGGGTTCTAGACATTTAGGTTCATAAATGTTCTAGTTTTTTATACCCAAATCAAAACATTTTTTTTTTTGATAGTAGCCATCCTTATCAGTGTGAGGTGGTATCTCGTTGTAGTTTTGATTTGCATTTCCCAAATGATTAGTGACTTTGAGGATCTTTTCCTGAACTTACTGGCCATTTGTAAATCTTTGAAGAAATCTTTTTCCAAGCCCTTTGTTCATGCTTTAATTTGGTCTTTTCTTTCTTTTTTTTCCCCCCGTCCCTGAGTTTTAGTTCTATATATATTGGTTGTATAAATCCTTTATCAGATATATGACTTACAAATATTTTATCCTATTTTGTGGGTTACCTTTTTACTCTCAATATTTTACCTATTTTACTCTTAAATGTGGTGCACACATTTAAAAATATTTATGAAGTCCATTTTGTCTACTTTTTATTTTGTTGCCTTTGCCTTTGGTGTCATATTAAAGAAATCATTGCCAAATCCAGTGTCATGAAGATCTGTCCTATTTTTCCTTTTAAGAATTTTATAGTTTTAGGTGTTATTATTTAGGCCTTTGATCCACTTTGAGTTAATATTTGCATATAGTGTTAGGAGGGTCCAACTTTTTTCTTTTGTGTGTGTTCATTCAGTTTTCCCAGCACCATTTATTAGAAAGGCTGTTCCTTCCCCATTGAACAATCTCTGCACTCTTGTCAAAAATTTGACCATATATGTGGTTAATTTCTGGGGGCTTGATTCTATCTAGTTGGGTGTATATGTCTGTATATCTGCTAGTATGAACACTCTTGATTACTGTAGCTTTATAATCAGGTTTTGGGGTCTTCCCTTGGAAGGAAAGTAATGACCAACCTAGATAGCATATTGAAAAGCAGAGACATTACTTTGCCAACAAAAGTCCATCTAGTCAAGGCTATGGTTTTTCCAGTGGTCATATATGGATGTGAGAGTTGGACTGCGAAGAAAGCTGAGCGCCGAAGAATTGATGCTTTTGAACTGTGGTGTTGGAGAAGACTCTTGAGAGTCCCTTGGACTGCAAGGAGGTCCAACCAGTCCATCCTAAAGGAGATTAGTCCTGAGTGTTCTTCGGAAGGACTGATGCTGAAGCTGAAACTCCAGTACTTTGGCCACCTCATGCGAAGAGTTGACTCATTGGAAAAGACTCTGATGCTGGGAGGGATTGGGGGCAGGAGGAGAAGGGGACGACAGAGGATGAGATGGCTGGATGGCATCACCTATCTATGGACAAGAGTTTGGGTGAACTCTGGGAGTTGGTGATGGACAGGGAGGCCTGGCGTGCCGCAATTCATGGGGTCGCAAAGAGTCGGACATGATTGAGCAACTGAACTGAACTCAACTGGTGGCTCAGACAGTAAAGAATCTGCCTCCAATGCAGGAGACCTGAGTTCGATCCCTGGGTCTGGAAGATTCCCCTGGTGAAGGGAATGGCAACCCACTCCAGTATTCTGGAAAATCCCATGGACAGAGGAGCCTGTCAGACTACAGTCCATGGGATCACAAAAGAGCAGGTTTTTGAAATGTGTAAGTATTCTAGATTCATTCTGTTTTAAGATTGTTTTGGCTATTTGGGGTTGCTTGAGATTCCATATAAATTTTAGGATGAGTTTTTCTAAAGAAATCAAGATATTGACAGAAATTCTATTGTAGGTCATGGGTATTATTGACAAAACTTCTAATCCATGAACATGAGATGTGTTTCCATTTATTTATGTCTCCTTTAACTTCTTTCAGCAATATTGTTATAGTTTTTATTGTGTAAGTATCTCACCTTCTTGGTTAAGCTAATTCCTAAAAATTTTTTTCTTTTTTGATACTATTGTAAATGGAATTGTTTTCATGATTTCCTTTTCAGATTGTTCCTTTTTTAGTGTATAGAAATGCTATTAATTTTTGTGTGTTTACTTTTTATCCTGCCTTTTTGATGAATTCATTATTTTTAACTTTTTTGTTGTGATATTTAGAGTTTTCTACATAGAGCACCATCAGCAGATAGAGACAGTTTTGTTTCTTCCTTTCCAATTTGAATGCCTTTTATTTCCTTTTCTTTCCTAATTGCTTTGGTTAGGACTTCCAGTACTATGTTTGAAAGAAGTGGCAAAAGTAAACAACTTTGGTTTTTTTCCTGATCGTTGGTGTAAAATCTTAGTCTTTCACTATCATGCATGATGTTCTTTGTATGTTTTTCATATATGGCTTGTATTATGTTGAGGTAATTTCCTCCTATTCCTAGTTTATTCAGTGTTTTTATCATGGAAATGTGTTGAGTTTTGTCAAATGCTTTTTCTGTATTTGTTGAGGTGATCACGTGGGTTTTTTTCCCCTTCATGGGATTAATGTAGTATATTACATTGATCAGTTTCATATGTTCAACCACCCTTGCATTCCGAGAATAAATCTCACTTGGTCATGGTATACGATCATTTTAGTATGTTGTTGAATTTGGTTTGGAAATGTTTTGTTGAAGATTTTTGCATCAGTGTTCATAAGGGATATTGGTGTATAGTTTTGTTTTTTCTTGTAGTGTTGTTGCTTAACATTGGTATCAGGATAATGCTGGCCTCTCATAGAATGAGTTATGAAGTGTTGCCTTGTCTTTAATTTTTTGGAAAAGTGTGAAAAGGATTATTATTAGTTCTTTTATGTGTTTGATAGAATTCACCAGTGAAGTCATTAGATCTGGGGCTTTCTTTGTTGGGATTTTTTTTTTATTACTCCGTACTAGTTACAGGTTTTCTCAGATTTTACATTTCTTTGTGATTTAGTCTTCGCAGGTTTTATGTTTCTAGGAATTTGTTCATCTAAGTTATCCAGTTTGTTGGTATACAGTTGCTTATGGTACTCTCTTACAGTCCTTTTTTATTCCTTTTCATTTCTGATTTTGGGAATTTGAATCTTCTCTTTTTTTTCCTCAGTTCCTCTAGCTAAAGGTTTGTTGATTTGTTTTCATTACTTTTTATTATTTTTAAATTTCATTCTGTTGTGATTGGAGAAGATACTCTGCATAATATCTGTTTGCCTCTCTTGTGGCTTAATTTGTGACTTAAGATATACTCTCTCCTGGAAAGTGTCCCACGTGCACTTGAGAAGAATGTATATGCTCTTGTTGGGTAGAGTATTCTGTATATGTCTGTTAGCTCCGGTTGGTTTATTGTGCTGTTGAAGTCCTCTATTTTCTTACCTTTTTTTTAGGTTGTTCTGTTAATATTATTATGAGTATGGGGTATTGAAGTCTTCAACTATTGTTGTAGAACTGTCTATTTCTCTGTTCAATTTTGTCAATTTTTTCTCCATGTATTTTGATGGTCTGTTATTAGCTATGTAAGTATAGTGAATACAATAATGATTGTTGTATCTTCATGCTCTATTGAATCTTGCCTTAAGGTATAATTATTAACGCATAATGCCCTTCTTTGTCTCTTACAGCTGTTTTTGATTTAAAGTTATTTTGACATGCTCTGTTTTGGTTATTATTTGCATTACATGCCTTTTTCCATCCTTTTACTTTCAGTCTTTCTGTCTTTGGGTCTAAAGTGAGTCTACTGTAGAGGGCATTTGGTTGGATCATTTTTAAAATCCATTCTACCAATCTCTGTCTTCTGATTGGGGAGTTTAATCTGTTTCTACTTTATTGTTAAACAATGCTAACCATCATCTGAATCTTTTGGAAAATTAATCTTTTTGCAATAGTAACATCATAGATCACTGATCACAGATTACCATAACAAATAAAAATGAAAAAGTTTGAAATATTGTGAGAATTACTGAAATGTGACATTGAGACACAAAGTATGAGCAGATGCTCTTGGAAAAATACACTGACAGACTTGTACTATGCAGAGTTACCAACAAACTTCAATTAAAAAAAAAAGTACAATATGTGTAAAGTGCAATAAAATGAGATATGCCTGCAATTAGTGATGTAGAAGGACTTTCTCTTGTCACTTTCTATTTGTTTCATGTATGGCATATAACTTTTTATTCATTATTTCCTGCATTACTTTCTTCTTTTGCACTTAGTTGATTTTTTGTAGTGAAATGTTTAAGTTCCTTTCCCTTTTCCTTTTGTATATATTCTACAGCTATTTTCTTTTTGAATGCCATGAAAATTCCATTTAACATTCTGAAGGTATAACATTCTTATTTGAATTTATACCATCTGAACTTCAACAACAGAAAAACTCTGCTCTTTTAATAGCTCTATTTCCACCCCTTTTGATTGTTGATGTCCTAAAATTACATCTTTATACATTATGTCCCCCCAAATATAAACTAATAATATAAATGCATCAGCTTCTTAAGTAGAAAACCAAATGTGGAGTTACAAACCATAGTTACAGTATTACTTTTGAACTAATAATTGTTTTTAAAAGATATATCAGTCTCTTACAATGTGGAAAACAAAATGTGGAGTTGTCAACCATTATTACAGTAATATCAGCTTTTATCATTGTACATCTATTTGCCTTTATTAATTCTATATTTCTTTGTATCACCTCAAGTTACTGTTGAGTATCCTTTCATTTCACATAGCAACTCACTTGAGTATTTCTTTTAGGGAAGATTTAGTGGTAACAAACTCAATTTTTGTTTATTTGAAAATGCCTTGATTTCTTGCTCACTTTTAGAGGATATTTATGCTGGATGTACGGAGAAGGCAATGGCACCCCACTCCAGTACTCTTGCCTGGAAAATCCCATGAGCAGAGGAGCCTGGTAAGCTGCAGTCCCTGGGGTCGCTAAGAGTCGGACACGACTGAGCAACTTCACTTTCACTTTTCCCTTTCATGCATTGGAGAAGAAAATGGCAACCCACTCCAGTGTTCTTGCCTGGAGGATCCCAGGGATGGGGGAGCCTGGTGGGCTGCCATCTATGGGGTCGCACAGAGTCGGACACAACTGAAATGACTTAGCAGTTATGCTGGATGTAAAATTTTTGGTCATCAAGTTTTTTTCTTTTAACATTTAGAATATGTTGGTCTACCTCTGGCCTCCAACATTTCTGATGAGAAATCTGCTGACAGTATTATTGAGTATCCCTTATATATGATGAATCACTTCTCTCTCGGTGCTTTCAAGGTTGCCTTTTGAAAGTTTAATGTGTCTTGGTATGAGTTTCTTTGAGTTAATCTTACTTAGAGTTCATTGAGCTTCTTGAATGTTTATGTCTTTCATCAAATTTGGAAAGTTTTCAGCCATTTTTTTCTTCAGATACTGTCTCTTCTTTCTTGCTCTCTTTTCCATTTGATACTCCTACAATGTGGATAATGTTCTGCTAGATGGTAGTCAAGAAGGCTCTGTTCACTTTTCAGTCTTTTTTCTTTCTGTTCCTCTAATAATTTTCATTGTCCTATCTTCAGTTTTGCTGATTATTTCTTCTGCCTATCCAAATTTGTCTTTGCCTCTCTCAAGTAAATTTTAAATTTCAATTATTGTACTTTTCTGCTGCAGAATTTCTTTTTGTTTTTTTAGCTTTCCATCTAGTGATATTTCCTTTTTTTTTTTTTAACACATTGTTGTCTTCGCTTCTCCATATCTTCTCTTAGTTCTTTGAGCATTTTTAAGACTTTTTAAAAGTCTTTATCTCGTAAATCTGCCACCAGATTTATGAGTCTGTTTCAGTGACAGTTTCTGATTATTTATTTTGAATGAGCCACACTTTTCTGTTTCTTTTGTGAATTTTGTTGACAGCTGGACATTTGAATCTAATAATGTTGTAAATGCAAATCAAGTTCTCTCCCTTCCTAGGGTTTGGTGGTTTATAAGAAATTGTTTATTGTTTTGTTTTGTCTTGTGTTTGTTGCAGATTATTTTTGTGTTAGGAGTTAGCCTGAGGTATAAACATAAGGTCTTCTCATGTCTGTTTTCAGCCTGTGCCTTTTACTGGGTATGCACAGTCACTTTCTCATTTCTTCCATAGATACAGTTGTTTTTGAACGTCCTAGTCATTAATGTCTGGATCCTAAAAGGGGGAAAAGAGAAAAATGAAGAGAGGAAAAAGGGCACTGGCCCTGCATATCCCCTAGAAGTTATTTAATTCGGGGGGAAGGGGTGAAACAAAAATGGCTGCCTACTTTGCACCTTTGTGATCAAAAACATCAATCAGCAAGCAAAACATAGATTCCTCATATTTGGAAGACAGTCTTTTTTGCCAGCCCTGGCTCCTGCAACTTGTGTGCAGGTTGTTCCTGGAACACATGTATGAATGCCTGAGAGGGCTAGGGTGGGGAAATGACTAGCTACTATTATGCTAAGAGTAGAAACTGACTAAAATTAAAAAGAAACAATCTGTGAATTATTGGAGTCCCAGAAGAAGAAGAGAGGTAGATGAAGAAAGAAAGTTTATTTAAAGAAATAATGGCAGAGAATGTCCCAAATCTGGGGAACAGTTTGGATATTCAAATTCATGAAGCTTGTAGGTCACCAAACAATCTCAACTTAAAGTGATATTCTCCAAGGCACATTGTGTTATAAGAAAGCTGTCAAAAATTAAAGACGAAAAGAGAATCTTAAAAGCATCAAGAGGGAAGAAAGTTGTACTTACAAGGGAACTCCTATAGGCCTACTGGGAGATTTCTCAGCAGAAACTTTGCAGGCTATGTGAGAGTAGTATGATATATTCAAAGTGAAATATATACAACTGAAAGAAAATCTATGCAACTAAAAGGAAAAAACTGCCAGCCAATAATATCTTACTGGCAAACTTGTATCTCAAAAATTAAGGCAATATAAGTACTTTCCCAGACAGACAGAAGCTGAAGGGAGTGGCTCACCAGTGACCTGCCTTGTAAGAGATGCTGAAAGGATGTACTGAAGCCAAAATGAAAAGATGCTAATTAATAACATGAAAATGTGAAAAGATGTTAATTAGTAGTGTGAAAATATATATGAAAAGGTAAGTATGTAGTCAAAATCAGAATACCCTAATACTGTAATATAGTGATGTGTTAACCATTTAACTCTAGTATAAATGTTAAGAACAAAACTATTAAAAATAATAATTTAGGAATACATAATATAAAAAGGTAAATTGTGATATTGAAAACATGAAAGGGAAAATAAGAGTAGTTTTGTATATCAGTTCAGTTCAGTTCAGTCACTCAGTCGTGTCTGACTCTTTGCGACCCCATGAGTTTTGTATATAATCGAAGGTAAATCATTATCAGTGTAAAATAGACTGGTATATCTATAAAATATGTAAGCCTCATAGTAACCACAAAGCAGAACCTATAGTAGATAAACTAACAGTAAAGATTAGAGAATCAAAGCATATCAAAATGAAGAATTATCAGTTCACAAAGGAAAGCAGCAAGAGAAGAGGAAAGGAATAAGGGAACTAAAAAGCATCCAGAAAACAATAAGATGTCATTAGTAAGTCCTCACTTTATTAGTAAGTCATCAAAAAATAACTTGTAAGTGGATTAAATTATCCATTGGAAAGTCATAGAGTGGCTAGATGAATAAGAAAATAAGACCGAACTATATGCTGTATGTAAAAGATTCACTTAAGCTTTAAGGATACACATATGCTGAAAGTGGAAACATAGAAAAAGATATTTCGTGTAAGTAGAACTCAAGAGACCAGGGATAACTATATTTACATCAGACAAAATAAGACTGTAAGTCAAAAATAGTAACAAGAGACAAGGTCAATAACTAATGATAAAAGGATCAATTCATTAAGAGGATATAACATATTTATATGCACCCAACATGAGAGCACTTAAGTATATGAAGCAAATACAGATCTGAAGGGAGTAAGAAATACTATAATAATACTAGGGACTTCAGTCCTCTATTTTTAACAATGCATAGATCGTATAGACAGTAAATCAATAAGAAAACAGTGGTTTTGGACAACATTATAGACGAAATGGGCCTAACAGACAAATACAGAATATTCCACTGAACAGCAGCAGAACATACTTCTCAAAGGCATATGGAATATTCTCCATCATAGTCCATATGTTAGGCCACAAAACAATTTCAGCAAATTTAAGAAGACATAAAACCTCACTGAAAGAAATGAAAGTAGACCTAAATAAATGGAAAGATAACCCATGTTCATGCATTAGAAGACTTTAATATTGTTAAGATGACAGTATGTCCCAAAGCACTCTACAGACCCAAATGCAATCCCTATAAAAATTCCAATAGTCTTTTTTTTTTTTTTTTTCAAAAAATGAAAAGGCTAATCCTCAATTTATATTGAGGTTATATATGCGTTCAACAACATGGACTTCTCTCCACAGCCATCCTGGCTGTAGCTGCTGCTGAGTGCCCAATCTGCCAGCCATAGAGAACAGTACTAAGCCTACATCATGGCACCAGTTTGATTGCATTGGACTGCTTCCATCATGGAAGGGGCAGCGCTTTGCTCTTACTGGAACAGACACTTTGGACATGGATTTTGCATCCCTGAATGCCATGCTTTTACCAAAACAGAATGCCTTACATACACCATAGTATTCCACATAGTATTTCTTCTGATCAAGGAATTCCCTTCATGGGAAATAAAGTGCAACAATTGGCCCATGGTCATGATAATTCACTGGTCTTAACTGTGTTCCCCGTGCTTCTCCCTTGTGTCTCGTCTCTGCACTCTGCTGGTTCAGGTTCTAAGCCTCTCAAGCATGGCCAGAAGAGTATATTTCAGATAGGGATCCAGAACACCGCTAACAGTGTTTATAACCTGGGTTAACAGAAGTTCCAGCTGGTTTCAGAAGTTCCTGATTACCCTAAAGAAGGCAATTTCCACATCTCCTATCACAACAACAACAAACTACTCTAGAAAAGCAAAGGAAATGAGTAATATGTTGATTGGGATTCTTTTGGATCCTGTCATCTCTTCACAGAGTGACAACTAAAGTTACAGGCTTGCATTCCCTCACTGAGGGATACCAGGCAAGCCACTCCTGGATGAGCAGATTGAGAGGAACAGGCTCAGGGCTGTGCGTGTGTATGCATCCTCATCTCCTTGCCTTAAATCCAGCTGCTGCTTCCCTGAGTTCATAGACTGCCATGCTTATTTAGATGGGATTGGCAGATAAGCTGGGATCTCAGCCATGCATGGTAAGAGAAGCCAGCAAGCAGAGACTGAGTGCAGGGCCAGGGAGGTTAACTCATCAAGGAGGAGGGTTCTCGTGGATGATTCTCTAAAGGGTATTTAGTGAATTGGGAGTTGATCCACTTGTGTTAGTTGGTTACGCCAGCTGCAGTAACCAAAGTTTCCAGAATGTATAATGGCTCAAATACATTCAAGTTGATTTTCAGTTCCAAGAAGAGTTCAAGACATTTCAAGTTGGTGGAGAACAATGCTTTGCACAGGCATTCAGAGAGCCAGGCTGATAAGCTTTGCAGTTAAAAAAAAAATGTAGTATAGTTGATTTACAATATTGTGTTTTAGGAGCAAAGTGATTCAGTTATTTTTTTTTCCTCAGATTATATTCCATTATAGGTTAAGTGAAAGGCGTCATGACTTTGGGTGCCATCCTTCTGCAGGGGCCATGCTCATCTCTGTATCAGTCCAGTTTTTAGTTTATGTACTGCTAAAGTGAGCACAACTTTGCCATTTTCAATAAATGACTTTCAAGGTTGCCCTGGAAGGGGAAAGAGGCACATACAAGGTTTTTATGAGCTAAACTTGAAATACCATGACTCACCTCCCTTTGGTAAAACTGAATGATACAGCCACATCTAACTGAAAGAGACTGGACTATGAGCCCAAGAAGAGGAGATGAATTTGGTGAGAACTAGCAGCCTTGGACTGGAGAAGGCAATGGCGCCCCACTCCAGCACTCTTGCCTGGAGAATCCCAGGGACGGGGGAGCCTGGTGGGCTGCTGTCTGTGGGGTTGCACAGAGTCGGACACAACTGAAGCGACTTAGCAGCAGCAGCAGCAGCCTTGGACACAGCTGTGTCCAACGGGCAGTGTTGTGGTGTCTGGAGCAAGGCAGCAGGAGCTAAAGCCAAGGTTTTGCTGGAATTCAGACAGCAGTCAGCATTCTGTTAGTGCTGTTCTGCTCCGTCTGAAGTAAGATGTTAGCCAGCAGCAGGTGTGGAGATAATTTTGGTGGTGGGACTGTTACGGATACTAGTGCGTAGGCCCTGGAAAACGGGGTGGGAGGGCTCCTGGAATCAAGTAGAGTGAGACTTCCAGACCTGAGCCTCAGGGACTGAGAGTCAAGTCCAGGTTCGTGCTGATACTGAAATCCAGTAATATGGACAGAGATTTGGGAGAAGGCTTACCTATGAAGGCTTACCTTGGGAATTCTTTGCCTATGACAAGAAACCTAATCCCAGGAACCCTGCTGGTGAACTTCAGACTGTCAGTCAGGCTTGGTTCCAGGACAGTTTGGGGAGGGTCCTCCTCCTGAAATTTTCTTTAGCGCTGTCTTTTCCAGAAGGGCACTCATATATACCCTTTAAAGAGTTTCATGTCCTCACAAGAGGGGTGTCTTGGTCCACAGGGCTTCCTCAAGCAGCCATACGCATAATCCCCAGTACATTAAAATAACCCTGGGATACAAGTCACAATTTTTTCTTGGGGAGGGGGGCTGAGTTTTTGTTGCTGTACATAAACTTTATCTAGTTGGGGTGAGCAGGGGCTACTCTCTCGTTGTGGTGCCTGGGCTGTAGAGTATGTGGGCTTCAGCAGTTGTGGCGCATGGGATTGGTTGCCCCATAGAATGTGGAATCTCCCCTGAGCAGGGATCAAACCTGTGTCCTTTGCACTGGCAGGTGGACTCAACCACTGGACCACCAGGGAAGTCCTAGGTCACAAATTTCTGATGTCGTATAGTCTCCTAGGGCACACTCTGTCTCACAGTTTAGGCATGTAACCTAGTGGCTAAATAACTACTAGATTCTAAATAACCAGTAGAGCTGCATATAGAGAGCTGGGACTTGAATTGCTTGCTTTGTTTGCTTTCCTCTTTGGAGGTGGCCAAAAAAAATCAACAATGGCTTAGGGCTTTCTGAACATTGTCTTTTAAGGATGATACTGCATGTACTGTCTAGAGATGTTGTTGGAACAGATGTTGTGAGAGGTTCTTACACTCTTAATATGCTGAGAATGCCCATATATCCCCCAAGCGTCATCACAGAAAATCCTCAAACACAATCATAGCACTACAGGGCGTTGCCTTCCACTTGACCCTTCTATTTTCTTGATTGTTCAATGCACAAGGGTTATTAGGGAGCTGAAAGATGATTGTTACACTCCATTGTGTCTGCCAGCTATGTGCTGGCAGATTTTTGCAAACAGATTCAGGAAACCACTGTGGGTTAATGACATAATAGGATGTGGAAAAATTCTGGTCTTGTTCTATAAAATAGCTAACCTATTTTATAGAACAAAATATGGGATGCTAAAGAATGTGGTAAACTATAGTATTGGAGCATGCTGCTGCTGCTGCTGCTGCTGCTAAGTCACTTCAGTCGTGTCCGACTCTGTGCGACCCCATAGACGGCAGTCCACCAGGCACCGCCGTCCCTGGGATTCTCCAGGCAAGAACACTGGAGTGGGCTGCCATTTTCTTCTCCAGTATTGGAGCATAGACTCTAGTAAATCTGCCATTTAATAACAACTTGACCTTGGGTTGATTTTAACTGTTATCAGAATGGTAAAGAATTCTCCTGCAATTCAGGCGACCCTGGTTCAATTCCTGGGTCGGGAAGATCCCCTGGAGAAGGGATAGGCTACCCACTCCAGTATTCTTGGGCTTCTCTGATGGCTTAGCTGGTAAAGAATCCGCCTGCAGTGTGGGAGACCTGGATTCAGTCCCTGGGTTGGAAAGATTCCCTGGAGAAGGGAAAGGCTACCCACTCTAGTATTCTGGCCTGGAGAATTCCATTGACTGTATAGTCCATGGGGTCGCATAGAGAGTGACTTTCACTTACTCTTATCCTCACCTGAGACATGGGAATTGTAATGGTATTCACTTCCATGGGACTAAATGAGACAGTGTATGAAAAATGTTTAGCATGATGCCTGGCATGTAGCTGACCTTTAAAAAAAAATACGTTACCTATTATTATCGGTTAACACTTTTTAAAACCCTGTCATTTGAGAAAAAAATGGGAGATTAAGCACCACTAAATACAAACACTTGTTCTTAAGGGTTATAACTGAATCCTTGAAATTCTGGTGGTAAAAAGGAACATTTTTGATCATCTCCACCCACCCAGAGACAATCTCAGATCAAGCAGGGTAAACAGCCCATACAAAAGTCTAGAGTAGAAGTTCTTGCATGACATCCAGGTCAGGTGCATCAACATCACAGGGAATTTGCTAGAAATATAATTCTTGTGGAGGGAACCCTAGACATTCTAAATCTTAAATTCTGGGATGGGGCCCAGAAATATGTGTTTTAACATGCCCTCTCAGGGATTGGTAGCTCAGGTTTGTGGACCCAGGTGTAGAACCTCCAGAGATAAATTTGTTGATAAAATGCAGCTGACGGTGCTTGCAGAGAACTGTGAGTTCATGAGCCCAGACCTACATTCGTGGCTGCCTTTTCTGGTCCCCGCCCAAGTCCCTTATGCCCCCTGCCCCGCCTCCTCCCTGTGGCATCTTGGTTAATAGTCCCACCATCCACCCAGCTGCCCAATCTTCTAGATTCTTTTACTCTCTCACTTTTCATCCCACCAGGCACTAGGAACCTGTTGATTTCCCATCCTGAACACTTACTGTCTGCCCCTCTCTCCCACTACCTCTTATTGGGTATAGGAGAAGAGTGCCATATTTTTGATGTTTCTGATCTTTGCTCTTTAGTTTTCCCACTCTCCTCCACACTGCTACAGAGCGACTTTATAAAACATGGATGGACCAGTTGCTCCAAGGCTTAAAATCTTCAAGTGCTGCAAACACATCCTTACTGTGATACTCCAGGCTCTTCACTTCTTGCCAGGGACTCCGTTTCCAGCCTCCTCCTCTTCCTACCCCTCTCATACTGTATACTCCTGCCACTCTGTCTTCTATTCTGTCAGTTCCAAGCTCTTTCATACCCTCTTGCTCTGCATATCGTCTTGTCCGCTGCTTTGCACGTTCTTATTATCTGCTTACTGAGGTTCTAGTTAACAGCTCAGTTCCCACATTGCCGACACTGGAAACCATCCTTAACTCTTCTGTGCAGATCTGGAATCTTTCTTTTTGGTTCTCCAGCTAGATTCCATTTTAAAAGACATTCACCATTCATCCTGATGGTTTTCCTGCTAGACTGTGAGCTGCTTCAGGGCCAGAGAATTTATTGTCTTACTCATTTCCTCACTCCGGCTCTCCGCACTGTGCTTAGCACTTATTAAGTAGCTGCTTAATAACTATTTGCTGAAGAATGAAGGAATGATAGTAAGTATGTAGTTACAAGAGGATTTTCCTTTTAAGGAACAAAACCTCAGCTGCCCAGGCATAGAATACTGCCTTTGAGAGAGTATTTATGTTCTGGATCATGGCAGCCGTGGAAGAGGAATACGCCTCTCAGGGGAAGCCATGGGGGAGTCTGGGCAGGTGAAATGTAATTATCCAAGCTGGCCCTGGGCCAAGGCTACTCAGCGCTGCAGCGAGGCCAGGGCTCAACACAAATGGGTACGACCTTCATCTCACATCTCTTCTGAAGAGCTGCTCCTCCGGCAGCCCCGAGCCCCCTAACAGCTTGCCAGGGCTTGGGGTCAGTCTCACTCACAGGGAAGGGGCACCCGAGCCCCGTGACCCCGCTGAGCTGGCTGCTTGCCTCTCGGCTGCCTTTGGTCTAAGCACACAGCCTGGTGTGGAAACGGAAGCTGGCCTGTGATCTCTCGTTCATCCCTTTCGGCCGCACTGCTCAATTCCTTCCCGCTGAAGTTAGACCGCGCACTTGCCTTTGAGGATACAAGACCCTAGCACATAACAATAACTTGACCTCAAGTTACTGGCAGCTGATTTCCTCACTGTGTGTGCGTGTGTGTTTATTTCTAAAAACAATAAATTCCCCTACCCAAATCACCAGGCGATACGTGTACAAATGCACAAAACTGAAAAGCCTTTTTTTTGCAGATGACCCAACTCTTTTATGGAAGAAAGTGCAGGTTAAACAAAAAGTGGCTGAGCTAGGATTTAAACTCAGGAAATCAGACTCCATGGTTCGAGCTCTGAGACCCCCTGACTCGGTGGCAGGTTGCCTCTCAGAAGAGCTACCTGGTCCATGTGTGACAGCTCAGTAAGTCTGACTCTTTGCAGCCCCATGAACTGTAGCCAGCCAGGCTCCTCTGTCCAACTCCAGGCAAGACTACTGGAGTGGGTTGCCATTTCCTGTTCCAGAGGATCTTCCTGACCCTGGGATCCAACCTGCGTCTCTTGCGTCTCCTACGTTGACAGGAGGATTCTTTACCGCTGCACCACCCGGGCTACACCTGAAACTAATATCCTTAAATCAACTGTATCTCACTTTAAAAAAGATTTACTTGGGAGGGTTGGGCTAACAGAAGCTGACAAGCAGAGCCAGGACTCCTGGGCCCTTGTTTTTCCATATCACTAAAACCGTAGAGCCTTGGCACTTGCACAAATAAATGACCTTGGAGACAGCCACAGGAGGCAGGCAGAGGGATGCAGAGTAAAGAGCAAGGCACGTCCTTTATACAAAGCAATCTTGCGTTCAGGCTGTACTGTGCCTCTCAGCCATTCTCCAGACAAGATTTTATGCCCAGAGCAGAGACTTTCCCCTAAACAGCAATATTCCTGTATGTTCTACTTTTCATTTCCTTGATTCTCCCTCCAAAGGTCTCCAAGCAATTTACAAACTGTAGGTTGTGTTTGCAATTCGGAGTCTTAAAGTTTATCTGTCTTTCTCTCCCCTCTCACTTTTTCTTTGTCTTTTATGATTGTGATTGAAAAAGAGGAAGAGTTGGGAGACCAAAGCTCATGAATGTATATGAAGCCATTATATCTGCCGGGTGAGATGCGTGCACAGGCACTGTTTTTTAAATGGTTGTCTCCACATCGCCAGAACTGCTTTAGAGCTTTTCCCTCCAATTGCACAAATTCATTATTTACTCTTTTACTGCATCTATTTATAAGTCCACATGGACCCTCTGGGAGGCCCAGTTCGAGCCTCAGAGCTCCCGTAATGAAGCCTAGCTCACTCTCCTTTGATATATCTCCCTGCTACTGCTGCTCGGGGAATAGAGAGTGTGCCCACCTGGTTTTTGGAAGGTCAGCCTGACTGAGGACAAAGGATTTTAAATTGTGCTCTGTGGAATCCTGGAATCCTGAGTAGGCTGCCTAGAGTTCTAGGAAATAACAATAATAAAATCAGCCATGGACATTCTTTTATTTTTCAAGGCACTATGATTTTATTTTGGTTGTTAAACTTTTTCTGGGGTTAAAATAAATATGTAGCACAAGCCAACTGGACTCCCTGCAGTTTGTTGTCAGAGTTACCATAGGCGTGGACCGAGCAGGTACTGAGGACGTTCTCTGGTTCTGACTTGTCCCAGAGAGAGGTTTTTTTTTTTTCTCTGCACTGGCTGGGTCTTCGTTGCTGTGTGCAGGCTTTCTCTAGTTGCTGTGAGCAGGTGCTGGTCTCTAGTTGTGCGCAGCCTTCTTATTGCGGTAGCCTCTTGTGTTGTGGAGCATGGGCTTTAGGTGCCTGTGACGCATGAACTTAGTTGCCCCTTGGCACGTGGGATCTTCCTGGACCAGGGATCAGACCCGTGTCTCCCAGGGAAGTCCCCCAAATAGAGATTTGTCATTTGACTAGGATGTCAGCCCCTAGAGTACCTGGCAATAATAGTAGGCACTCAATAAATATTTGTGGGATGAACAGATGAATTTTCTGACCATCCTATGTCCTCTGACAGCCCTACCTGTAGCTTCATTCTGCTTCAGACCTTGTGTCTATTTTGACCAAGGGCAGCTTTGCTCACATGCTTAGAGTCAAGGTCTTCAGGCCTGATTGGGACCAAGTGACCCCATTGCGACTCCCCCGGTCTCCTTTCCTGCACGAGATTTGCTCTCAAGGGAATTCCTGAGTGCTTGGCTCACCGGGTCCCAGCTCTTCCCTCTCCCTTCTGGTGATGGCTCAGGTGGTAATTCTGGTCCCTGTTCTTTAGTTCCTCTGATTCAAGGACAGAAGCTCTGAGGTTCTGTCACTCTTGGGTTTTTCTCCAAATAAGTGCCTATTCTCTTAACTCGAGAGTCTTGGCCACCAACTGAGATAACCAGGTCTCTGGAACTGAGAACTTTGTAGCCTGGCTATTTCCTGGAATATGCTTCTCTAGGTAGCCAGACTTCCCAAACAGAGAGCTGAGCACCTGAGTTTGTGGACAGGACTGCCAGGGCTTCACTCAGTTTCTCTTCTAGCTAGTTGCTCCAGTCCCCCAGCCTCCAAACTCTCCAGAAAAAACAGACTAGACGGGAGGGAAGTCTCTAACTTCTGCCCCACTGCTCATAGGTAAGTTAATGACAAGTGCCTCAACTAACACACATGTGACTCCTTGGGAACATTTTGGAGTTCCTGGCCTGTTTGCTGTCTGAGGTTGCATTTTTAAGAAATGGACAAATTTATTACCCCCAAATTTCTTTATTACAGTTACCTTGGGAAGAGCACACAGAGTGAGAGAACCTTGCTCCTTAGAGGACTCGACCCACTTCCCTCAGTAAGGAGCCATCCTAGTGTGGCTCTGAGGCGGGAGGAGCAGAAGTCCTGCTGGGGACGTAGGTGGAATGGTTCCACGAGGAAGGAGAATAAAGACCTCACATGGACAGGGTACCTGGGGAGGGTTCAGAGAGAGACGTGAAGATGTTAGAGGAAGCAGCTCTGGAATCTAAGAATTAGGGTAGAAGGGAAAATTTTTAAGACATCTTGCTTGGATTACGATTGCAATCTTCTTCAGAGTTTTTAAAGACCACAACAAAAGGTTCAAACTATTTTGGCTGCTAGATTAGCTTACTTTTCACTGTAGTCGAAAAACTTGAGAACCAGGGATCTCAAATGTTGAGTGCCAAGCTACTGTGGATATAACAATGGATGAAACAGACCCCAAACCCCTCCTTGTGGAACTTCCTGGAAGAGATAGACAGTACATACACTACGTAGATTATGTCATCTATTGTAAAGCTGGAGAAGCCGTAGGGTATTCCATGTTGAAAATTTTAAATATGGTGAGCCAGGCAGGTATTTGGGGGCAGAGTCCCAGAAGAGTTAGAGTTAGGGCATGTTTTCAGGACACCAAGGAAGTCAGTGTGGCTGGAGTGGAGTGATGGAGGTGAAGCGTGGTACAGGGGATTTCCTTGATCATACAGGAGTTTGCAAATGCCTTTAACTCTCTCAGGAGAGCTCTGAGTAGAGCAGAGAGCTCTGATAAATATTATGTCTAAAGTTTTAAAAGGAGGAAAAATGGACAAGGAGGCAGATATAAGGAGAACAGTTAAGAATTACTAGAAAAATTCAGATGATAGAGATGTTGGCAGTGAATATAGTGAGAAGTGTGTGCATTTGTTAGCATTGCACATCCACTTGTTTATTAACTTAACACATCACTTGATAAATGAATTAGTAAGTATTTATTGAATACCGACAGAGATTACATCTGAAATGGAAGACAAATAATTATCATAAGCTCATTTGACTCTAGAGTTCTAGGAGTCTAGGAATCAGAGAAGAGAGCAATGCTCCTTCCTGTCATAGACAATATTTAGAAGCATAAAAAAGTATTTGGCAGGTGACATTCCTGTTTTGGGTAGAGAGGACAGAGCAAAAGCAGAGTCCCATAGCATGGGGAATGCTGAGGAATACAGTGTTGGAACCTCGTGGTGGTTATGCACCAAAGGCAGGTGGAAGACAACAGAGAAGGGTGTGGTGATGAGAAAGCTGCTAGGCTGGGGTTGGTGGTGGGACTCCCCTTGGCAACAGCAGTCAAAGGGCACCAACTTCTCTTAGTCTCACCTGTCCCAGGGAAAAGAGACAGCTAGAGTGCCTGCAGCCAAGTGGGGTGCTGAGGCTGAGGGTCAGGGCCAAAAGAGCCCTCAGAGATCCCCCAGCCACATCTTCTCACTATCCAGAGGATGTGTGGAAGCTCAGAGAGGGGAGGAAGTCTCCAAGTTCACCAGTTAGAAAATGGCAGAGCTGTGCTCTTAAGTCTGGACAGAGTTCTCTCCTATTGCACTTGAATATGTCAGAAGGCTTCTTCAATCTCCTTCTCTCCTTTGCTCAGTGGAATATGACCCTTTCTTTTTGGCATCTATTGCTCAGGATCCATCTCTGCTGATGAGCTGGGTTCTGTCGTAGACTTCGCCTCAAAGTCACACTGGCCTTGGGCTCTTCCTCAGGAATTTTGACCTGTGGCCCTTTGTGCACCTCTGGCCATCTGCCTGGATTCGTGACTTGCTGTCTTGCTTGTGTGACTGCTCCTACCTGGTGACCCGTCTAAGGCTATGCCCAGCTAGATTCTCTCTTTACTAATCTCCCATACAACACACTCTATCAAAGCTTCACTTCTGTCCCACCCCAAACTCTAAACCCAGTTTGTAAGGTCTCCTATGTCTGGATACATTCTTTCCATTTGTTCTTCTTTTCCTTTTCTGCTTTTAATTCTCCTTTTCCTTTTAAGAGGTATCCTCTCCCTCTTACATTCCCTCTCTTGTTGATTATCCCACTATTTATAAAAATGTCCAGGCACTGATTGAATAATTGGCAAGAAATAGTCGCTTAGGGAATGAGGGGTAAGGAGGGAAAGAGGCTGTGAACAGTCATACTTCATTGTTGATTTTTGTCTCATCTGTGTTTCTCATAACAAATACAGGCTAGAGTTTTTAATTTGGCCTAGAACGTGGAGGGTAGAGTGGAGAGTAGAGCTGTTATGTCTCCTCTGCCCCTTCCTCTCTTTCCTCCTCCTCCTTACTATGCATTTTCACATAATAGACAAAGATGTCCATTCCTAAGATTGTGGCTTCAGACTGCCAGTATGAGCGTCCTTTTCTTTAACCCGCTGTTCCTAAGCCAGGCCATCTTGGTTTGTTTATTGGAACCCCATTGCATCATTTTTCTTGGTTTCAAGTTTTGATCAACCTTCAAATATTTCTTCTATTCTGATGGCCACCAATGTTGTACCTCCAGCCCAAATATCTTTCTAGATTTAAGACCTTAAAGATTGTCACGAAGCTATCACTCTCATGGCTGTTGCAAGTTTGGGGCTGAGTTCTAATCCCATTATTGTCTGGCTATCATCTAAGGTCAGTTTCTTAGCTCTTGAGCTCCTTCTTTCTCTGCTGAAAATAGAAAAGAATACGAATACCCACTGTGAAAGCTGGTGGGAGGAAAAAATGATACAATGGATGTAGAATTGTCTTGTAATTGGATGTTTTAAAAAATCTCTAAGAATAGCTTTGTGAGCTGTATTTGCAACTTCAGCAGATACCCGCTAAATTTAGACATTGCCCCTGCAATAGACATATGTTGCCACCAGGTGGCAGGAGAAACCTGTGATGCAATCAAGGAGAACACAACGTTCCAAAAGCTAGAATGAGATAAATTGTGCTTGTTAAAAGAAGCCAATTTAATGATTATTAAATAAACAAAAAAGCCTATTTACAAATCACAGTGTCCCCAAATAAACCAAATATAAAGCTTCTAATACAATGTGTTTCAAATAGTGTTTTAGGCAATGGTGGCCATTTTTCAGGTAAAATCATATACAAAATCTCATAGATGAAATAGATGAGAGTGGCAGGAAGAGTGGTACTGTTTCTGAAGTAGGGCAGGGACACTGGGAGTCTGTTCTCATCCTGCTCTTTCATCCTTGAGCCACCTTTGCTGAACTTCAGGGCTTCATGGGACAGAGTTTTGTTTTTAAATTATTATTATTAAATTTTTATTTTTATTTTACTTTTACCAAATGGTTCTTTATGAGAAAATAGCTTCATTGTAACTTCATTTTAACTCAATATCTTAGGCTATTGCCTAAATTATAGGTTATATCTAAATGTATTCTCTAATAACCCTTTTCCCCCCACCCCTTTATTGCCCCTTCCCCCTTCCCTCTCCCCACTGGTGACCACTCGTTTGTTCTCCATATCTTTGAGTCTGCTTCTTTTTTGTTATATTTGGTAGTTTGTTGTATTATTTTAGATTCCACATGTAAGTGATATCATATAGTGTTTGTCTTCCTCTGACTTCGATTTATTTTTTTATTGAGGTGTAATTGACATACATTATATTACTTTCAAGTATACAACATAATGATTCAGTACCTGTGTATATTGTGAAATGATCACTACAATAAATCTAATTAACATGTCGCCAACATAGTTATAGAATTTTGGGACAGAGTTTTAAGCCACTATTCTGATATTTTCCCAACACACTCTTAAAACATTCTTTTATCAATATGAAAAAATATATGGTAGTTTAAAAAATACAGAATTTTAAATAGTTTATATAAAATATAAATTATCAATATATAAATATAAATTATAAAATTTATAGAATTCATAGAACAAATGGAATTTTTATAGACTATCCAGGATTATGACACATAATTATAAAATTTTAAATTTTAGAATAATAATATATTATTTTAAGGCACTTAAGAAAGTGTCTTAAATAATATTCTTTTAAAAAATTTTTATCGAAGTATAGTTGATTTACAATATGTTAATTTCAGCTGTACAGCAAAGTGATTCAATCATATGTATATATATATGTATACATTCTTTTTCACATTCTTTTCCATTATGGTTTACTACAGGATATTGAATATGCTTCTCTGTGCCATACAGTCATACCTTGTTGTTTATGCATTCTATATAATGGCTTGCATCTGCTAGTCCTAAACTTTCAATCAGTCCCTCCCCCACCTCTCTACCGCTTTGGCAGCCATGTCTGTTTTCTACGTGAGTCTGCTTCTGTTTTGTAGATAAGCTCATTTGTGTCATTTAGACTCCACGTAATTGACATCATATGGTATTTGTCTTTTTCTTTCTGCCTTGTTTCACTTAGTATAATAATCTCTAGGTCCATCCATGTTGCAGCAGATGGCATTATTCCATTCTTTTTCATGGCTGAGTAGTATTTATTCCATTGTTTGTAAATACCACATCTTTATCCATTCATCTGTCAGTGGACATGTAGGTTGCTTTCATGTCTTGGCTATTGTAAATAGTGCTGCAATGAACATAGAGGTGCATGTATCTTTCTAAATTATGGTTTTCTCTGGATATATGCCCAGGAGTGGGGTTGCTGGGTCATATGACAAATCCATTTTTAGTTTTTTGAGGAACTTCCATACTGTTTTCCATAGTGGCTGCACCAATTTACAGAAAAATAGTATTCTTTATATTCTCTGCAGCTCTCTGTCTGTTAGGTTGATTGCTGGAAATTCTCTGCCCAAGTTTCAGTTCCTGAAGGCAGACTGAGCACAAGCTTTCAACCCCTTTCACCCTTAAGAATATCAACATGATTCATTAAAATGAGAAAGTAGTGTGGCATGTTAGAACATCAAATATTTTGAAGAATTTCTAGAAAATAGAAGGCAGATTGAGTTTAAACTCATGGGCAAGCCAGAATAGAGAGGGCCAGGGCTCAGTCTTGCCCTAGAGACAGCAGCAGGACAGAGGGGAGGCAGGTTTCTTTGGGAAGGGGAGCCTGCCGACCTCCCAAAGTCAACAGTATGGAGGAACACAGCATGGGAGTTGGAGGAGTGGCCACAACAGAGATAAAAAAAAAAAAAAAAATAGTCTGTAGGATGGCTGGCTTGTTTAACTTTTTAAACTTCCCTCCTTTCCCCCATTAAATCTACCTGCAGAGTGGGTGTCCTTTCCATCTAAGGCTGAAGAGAAAAGCATATTTTCTGAAGAAATCAAGAAATCTGCATGCAAGAGGCCAAGCCCCACAAATTTTATCAGTTTTCTTTATCTAGACATTGGGGCCAGTGGGCACTGGAGATGTTGCTGCCTGTTCCCTACCCTCACACCTTAAAGAGATGCTTCCCAGTGAACACACTCCACCTGCACGTTCATGCCTCTCCCTAAGGGGTAGGGAGGGGAACGCTGGTAATGGTTGAGCAAACACACACTCATTATTAATCATTAATTAACCTAGTCCTTTATTCAGCAATATGAATACAACCACAGATCACCAGATGCCTGAAGAAAAGAAGGAAAAAATCATAATGCAATAACAGAATTGATCCCAGAGAAAACAGGGATAATTCAGGGAAAAGAAGAAAAGTTGAGTTTGGAGGCCAGACACCTGGATTCAGGTTTAGACTATGTCACAGCTGGGGAAATGGCTTGACTTCTCTGGGCCTTAATTTCCTTCTGGCTCTGAAAATTGTAGGAGCAGGAATGTACCCAGTGAGGGCACAGCATGAGGTATTTCCCTCTCTTTGATGTTACAGATATTGATTTCACAAGTGGCCCTGTTTAATCTCCAGGTTGCTGAATCTCTGCATTTATAACCCGTTGCTACTTTTTTCTCCTGTGGATTTGAATATAGGATATGAAGGAGTTGAGGGGACACCCTCTTTTACTACTCATCACCCAAATACTGACTAGTCTCTAAGCAATTCTTTCTTGGTAATGCTTCAATCCTGGACAAGTGTGTTATCTCTTTCATAAAGATGAGAACAGAAAAAAATCAATATAAGGTTTATGGAAAAATTCTCAGCACAAGAGAAGCATGGTAATGTACTGTGACTAAGCAAATTCACTTTCCTCTGAAATAACTCTTATGAGAAACCAAAAATACATTAAAAGATATAATTCCTAACAAGATAGACAAGGTACTTGCTTCTATTTAACTGACCAAGCTGGTATGGAAGGGAGAGGAATAAGAAAACCAAAGGATGCATACAGAGGAACAAATAAAGTAGCTGAAGTTCATATAGGAACCAAGAAAGTGGAGACCATATACTATTAAAAGAAGCAATTAAGTGAGGTGGAAGACAAATTTTAGATGTTCTTAGAATGCAGAAGAAAGGGGCAAAGATATTAGAGCAATATCAAACAAAACGACATCTATAAGCAAGAGAAAGGTGTTGTTTTTTAGTCGCTTCTGTCATGTTCGACTCTGTGCGACCCCATGGACTGTAGCCCGCCAGGCTCCTCTTTCCATGGGATTTCCTAGGCAAGAATACTAGAGTGGTTTCCCATTTCCTCCTCCAGGGGCTCTTCCCCACCCAGGGATTGAACCTGCATTTCCTGCATTGGCAGGCGGATTCTTTACCACTGAGCCACCAGGGAAACCTCTATAAGCAACAGAAAGAAGAAATTAACTTCATAATTAATAGGCACTCTAGGAAAAGAATCCAGAACAAATGCAGTAGAGGAAATAGAGGAAAATATGAAAAAAGGATTTATGGATTAAAAAACTTTAAAAATTAAGAACATTGAATTTCAAAGAAAAAGAAGTAATCGTACAAACATCCTGATAAGAAGGAAAAAACCCAGTTCTGACAAATGACCAAAAAGTAGATTGACTTTAGAATTCTTGGCAACAGTAAATGTTAGAAAACAATGTCGTACTGTATGTAGAACTTACTGGAGAATGCTGTGGCTCTCATATGAAGGGTATAAGAAGACACCATCAGGTATGTTTGGTACCTGGAGAGACATAACACCCATATAATATTGCTTAACAAATTAGTGACAAGGTGTTCCAGATCATTAAGACATATTTTACACTGTGATAAGCATTGAATATATTAATTTAGTGGTAAATGTATTTGCACAGAAGGCACAGGACTATATATTAAGAAATTATACATATTTTACATATCTAAAGGAGAAAATAATATTATCTGAATTCAAAATGAAAGAAAGAATGGAGGGCAAGGGAAAAATACAGCTGCTGATTTTCATGTCTTTAATAGGGTACAGTAAAAATGACAGTCTGTATTTGGTAAATAAAGATAGATTTGAGAGTGCTTTTGAAAGTTTTACATGCAATTCACTACTAGGTTTTCAAACGTTTTAGAAGAGTAAAATAAAGTTTAACCTACAGAATACTAGAACAGAAAGGAAATATCAAAGAAACAAAAACCAGAAAGCATAAAATGGCATTGTGGTTGAGTCGCTAAATCGTGTCTGACTCTTTTGCGACCCTGTGGGTCTGCCAGGTTCCTCTGTCCATGGAATTTCCCAGGCAAGAATACTGGAGCAGGTTATCATTTCCTTCTCCAGGGGATCCTCCCAACCCAAGGATCGAGCCCGTGTCTCCAGTATTGGCAGGCAGATTCCACTGAGCCACCAAGGAAGCTCCAATGGCATTAGAGAGACCAAATATAAAAAGTATGAGAGTAAATGTAAAAAAGCTTAAACTTTACTGTTTAAACAAGTTAAAATTTCTGAAATTTGATCACAAAATTCAGTGGTTTGCTATATTCAATAATCAAATAAAATGTAAAAATATGTCAGGAAAACAGAAACAAGAAAGAAAGTAGAGTGCTTATAGGAACTGTTAACCAAGTCAGAATTATCTTATACTGCTGCTGCTGCTGCTGCTGCTAAGTCACTTCAGTCATGTCCGACTCTGTGCGACCCCATAGACGGCAGCCCACCAGGCTCCCCTGTCCCTGGGATTCTCCAGGCAAGAACACTGGAGTGGGTTGCCATTTCCTTCTCCAATGCATGAAAGTGAAAAGTGAAAGTGAAGTCGCTCAGTCGTGTCCGACTCTTCGCGACCCCATGGACTGCAGCCTACCGGGCTCCTCCGTCCATGGATTTTCCAGGCCAGAGTACTGGAGTAGGGTGCCATTGCCTTCTCCGGTCTTATACTGCTAGAACAGCTGATACAGATCTGTGGTTCTTTGAGTTAAGCTGCTTCGGAATCACCTGGAGGGTCTGTTAATAAGCAGATCCCTAGGCCCCACCCATAGAGTTTCTGATTTATTAAGTCTGGGTTGGGTCATGAGGATTTGCATTTCTAAGAAATTCCCAGGTGAGGCTGATGCTGCCAGTCACTGAGAAACAGTGAAGAGTGGAGATTCAATAGTAATGAAAGTGCATGTGCTAAGGAAACATCAAAATATACATAGCAAAAGCACTGGAAATATTAAGAAAGAAAATAACACATTTCAACACATTGTTATTCTTAAACAGAATTTTTAAAGGGATGAAATTATCTAAATATTAACATTATTATATAGTACATATTATATTATTATATTAATATCATAGCAAATAACATCCTTTCAAGGATGCATGGAATATTTGATTTAACCACAAATTAATGTACCTTTATAGACCTTTATAAATAATCCATTTATAAAGATTGAGGTAGAAAAATATATAATTAAAGTTTTTGGAAAAAAATATTAATTTTTTATACCAAGAAGCTAGAAAAAGAATAAAAACTTTAAAGAAAGTATAAATAAGGCAGTTATAAAAAATATACTTACAAGTAGAAAACTGTGGAATTTGTAGATTTGTCAGAACTGGTTCTTTAAAGAGACAAACCTGGAAATTTTAATCACAACAGAAGTGGAGAAATTATGTAAATAAAAATGTAGCTCAGAATAGTAATAATAGATATACAGAATATTAACAAATTAAAAATCAATCATGTGAACAGCTGGAGCAGAGTAACTTAGAAATGGATGGTTTCCTGGGGAGGGAGGAAATGATCAAAATTGATTCTAAGAAATAGAAAGCCTGAATGGCATGATAATCAAGGAAAAAAATAGAAACAAAATTATTAAATCTCAAAAAAAAAAAAAAGAAAACATACTCTAGGCTAGAGGTAATTATGGATAATTCTTCCCCAGTTGATAAGAATTGGAGATTTTCATATCATTTGTGGGTTTGATCCCTGGGTTGGGAAGATTCCCTAGAGAAGGAAATGGCAACCCACTTCAGTACTCTTGCCTAGAAAATCCCATGGAGCCTGGTGCAGGCTGCTGTCCATGGGGTAGCAAAGAGTTGGACACGACAGAGCGACTTCACTTCACTTCACTACTTGTATTGTTTTAGAATATGGAACCTGATGAGTTTAAAGCCAATCACAAAGTAGCATAATCTAGATATTCTCAACCGAGATGGATTAAAAGGAAACCTGGAGATCATTCTTAAGAATCTGAAAGCTTACGAAAAAAAAGTGGATGGAGAATGACATAACAAAACCAATTAGGGCTTATTCCATGGAGGAAAGGATTACTTTCAGGACTTTATTACAATAAGACATCATATCCATAGTGTCACAGTGGGATCCCTGAAAAAAGATGTCTAAGCCAAAATCATCTTTGGTATAATCGGTTGTTGTGATCAAGCGTTCCCATTAATCTCACAACTTCAGTGGGAGTATTTACACTTCCCAAAATAGAGGATTTGATGGGTTCAGTTTGCTCTCACACATATGGTGTATACCTCTAAAGCAGTGTCTATATCAAGCCATCTTAAGAGTTCATGGGGCTTCTCTTGTGGTCAGACGGTAAAAAATCTGCCTGCAATGCAGCAGACCAGGTTTGATCCCCGAGTCAGGAAGTTCCGGCTTTCTTCATACCTTGGAAGCTCCTCCCTGCTACCATCAGCTATGGCTGGAGTGGCAAGGTTGCATATGTGACATATGTACTTCAGCCAGGCCATGCTTGTGGAGGAGACCTGCTTGGGGTCCCTTTTCTCAGGAGGAAAGTGAACTGGAAGGCACACTATGGACTTCTTTTGCAATGTGTGCAGTTCATGGGCATCTACTTTCTGAGCCATATAGCATCTGTGATAGAAAAAAAACCCAGAAGAAAGAGGTTTAGAAAGAGCAATGATGAAGTGTGACACATTTCTCTATGCAGGAATCCTTACGAATAGAGGTGATGGCACTGAACTTCCTACAGCTATGGGGGTTGAGGTTTTGAGCTATTTCTCTTGGCTATTAACAGAGTGACTTAAAAGCCTAGAAGTGGTGCTAGGACAGCGTGATATCCAAATGCACAATAATGAAGCCAAACTCCTATTGCATTCAATATAGGAAAATTAACTCAAACTGGATTAATAACCTTAATGTAAGCAGTACTACTATAAGATTCTTTAAAAAAAAATAGGCCCAAATCTTCATGATCTCAGTTTTCTATATATGGCATTGTTTCCTATATATGGCAACAGAAGCATAAGCCTCAAAGAAAAAATAGCAAATTGGACTTAATCAAAGTTAAAAACTTTTGCTTCAAAAGTTTTCAAAGGACATCATCAGTAAAATGAAAAGACAATCCACAGAGTGGAAGAAAATTTTTGTCAATCATAAATCTGATAAAGGACTTAGATCTAGAATAAAGAATTTTTACAGTTCAATAATAAAAAAACAACACAGTTAAAAATGGGCAAAGGAGGTGAATAGATATTTCTCTGAAGAAGACATACCAATGGCCAATACACATAGGAAAAAATGCTCAACATTATTAGCTGATTAAAGAAAATGCAAATCAAAATCACAATGAGACACTGCTATATTTCTACCAGGATGGCTATAATTTAAAAGATAATAACAAGTGTTGGCAAGGGTGTGAAGAAATTAGAACATTCATATACTGCTAGTAGTTATGTAAAATAGTGCAGTTACCTTGGAAAACCAGGCTGTTCCTGAAAATGTAGATAATAGAGTTATTCTATGACCCAGTAATTCTGCTGAAGACTGACAAAAAAACCAAACTTGTGCATGAATATTCATAACAGCATTATGTATTATTATAATATGTATGTGATATATTATTATTATATAATATTATATATTATGAGCACATAATAGCCAAAAGGTGAAAACAACCCAATTGTCCATTACTGGATTTTGAAAAGTATTGAAAAGAATGAATCTAAAAAATACAGTATATGAAAGAACCCAGCCACAGATGACAACGTATTTTATGATTCCATTTATACAAAATATCCAAATAGGCAAATCTATGGAAACAAAGTGTATTATTGGTTGCCTATCCTAGTGGTTAATGGGGGATAAGGAGTTTAGGGATTCTTAAGGGGTATGGAGTTTCTTTTGGGGTTGATGAAAATATTTAAAAATTATTTTGTGATAATGGTTGCACATCTCTGTACATATATACTAAAAAGCATTGAGTTGTGCACTTTATCTGGTAAATTATATGGTATGTATATTGTATCTCAACAAAGGGGCTTCCCTGGTGGCTCAGACAGTAAAGAATCTCTCTGCAATGGACAAGAGACCTGGGTTTGATCCCTGGGTCGGGAAGATCCCCTGGAGAAGAGAATGGCTACCTACTCCAGTATCCTTGCCTGGAGAATTCCATGGACAGAGGAGCCTGGCAGGCTGTAGTCCATGGGGTCATGAAGAATCTGACACGATTGAGCACAAAGCTGTTATGAAGGTTAGAATACTGCAGACATTAGGGTCATACGCAGTTTGAATCTCAGTATATCCTGCATGTCTTCTTAAATTTAAAAAATGTTTATTTTTCTACTTTGCTCTTCTACTTCAGTAATTTGATTTTCTGCAGTATCTATTTGCTTCCATTACAGCTTTAATTCCCATTTCAGTTTTATCTCTATCCAGTCTATCTTGGAGGAGAAGGTGATGGCACCCCACTCCAGTACTCTTGCCTGGAAAATCCCATGGACAGAGGAACCTGGTAGGCTGCAGTCCATAGGGTTGTGAAGAGTCGGACATGACTGAGTGACTTCCCTTTCACTTTTCACTTTCATGCATTGGAGAAGGAAATGGCAACCCACTCCAATGTTCTTGCCTGGAGAATCCCAGGGACGGGGAAGCCTGGTGGGCTGCCATCTATGGGGTCACACAGAGTAGGACACAACTGAAGTGACTTAGCAGCAGCAGCAGCAGTCTGTCTTGGTGTCAGATTATTATTTCTTCATGACTCTTTGTTTTAGTTTCATAGATGCAATATATCCTTGAATCTTGCTTAGAGTATGACATAAATGCTTCAAAAATGTCTCCTGCTACTTGGAGTAAATCTCTTTCATAAGAGGAATTTTTTTAAAAAGATATTCTCTCCCTATTATTTATTTTGTAGATGTGACTTTACTGTTTCTCCACTTGGGGCATGCCATCTCCAAGACAGCACTGCCTGGCCTTCCACAATGAACACTAATTAGCTGTTTCCTAAATGTTGTACATGCCCTGGGGTAATGCCAGTCTTGTTGTCTTCCCTGGGATCAGTCTACAAATAGCTAATGGAGTGTTAACTAAAGTTTGTTTGCCATTTTCAATGAAATTTGTGAGTGGGGATATCTAATGTCTGCTGTAAGATATCAGATATCAGCTCTATTTGCCAGTCCTTTTTTTTTTTTATCTGTTAAAAGGTTTGATATTGAATTACCTCGTCATAATTTAGGAAGATTGAGAGTCACAGATGTACTGGTAGGAATTCACATAATGGGAAAAGCACTTGGAAAACTTCAGCTTTGAGAGAAGAATGCCTTATCTTGTGATAGTAATTGCGGGAAGAGGCGACAAGAAGACTTTTATCAGAAACACTGGTTAGCTAGACAAGTGGATCTCAGATTTGATTCCTACCATATTCATAATGAATTCCAGATGGATTCAAGAGTTTAAAGAATGTATAGTAAGAAAATGAACAAAAGTAAAATAGAGTTGTTACCATTTTTTTTTCCTCTGCAGCAGAATACCTTACCAAGCACTGAGGTCACAGAAAAATAATCATTTAAAGAGTTTCAAGTTTGAGTCCATAAAATGAAAACTTCTGTCCATCAACAAAAATAACCAGAATTTAAAAGGTAAACCTACTTTGAAAGGTAATGATAATGACAAAGTCATGATCCTAGCATTTAATATCTACATGGAACCTTAGGAATTATTGGGTTGGCCCACAACTTCATTCGGGTTTTTTGTACTATGTTGTGGAAAAACCCAAATGAACTTTCTGGCCAACTCAATTCTTTGGTCATTTTCCTCCCTGGGTGCAGTGTAGGCTAGTAGACCCGTAGTGGATTTCTGACTAACCTGAGCTATGGGAAGGCCGTCAAGTAAGTGTACTGGTTAAGAGCATGGCCTTTGGAGTGTCTAGGCTTGAATGTGAGTCTCAGCTTTACTACCTACTAGCTGTGTTGCCTTAGGGGATTCATTTCCCTCTGAGCCTCAGTCTTTTCATCTGTGACATGGAGGATAATGACCATTTCTCCCTTACAAGGTTATAGTAAGGGACAGAAGAGATAAAGGACTTAAAATCCCTGACAACGCCTAGCGCATAGAAAGGGCTTGATAAATGTACCGCTTTATTGATCATCACTGTTACCCTCATGCTCTTCATCATGGATCTTTACCATTATCCACATCCTCGTCAGTCTTCATCATCATCACGACCTGTGCTTGAGTCCTCCTTCAGGTTTTCTGAGGGTCAGAAGCTTCGGTGGATGAGATAAAATGGGGTCAGATTGGGCAGAACATCACATGTCCTTGCTACTGTTCTGCCCTTGTTCCTCTCCTTGCTTGGCTGGTTTCCTGGTTTGGTACTACCCTCTAACTCTGGCATTCCATCCCCTAGCCAGTCCTGATGTGTTAGGGTGCTGTGTGACATTGGGAATGTTATGAAACCTTTGTTTCTTCCAGTGTCCTCACTTGGAAGTTGGGAATAACAATTGTACATGCCAGTTGTAATGAGGATTTTAAAAAGTGCATGATGATGAAATTTAGCATAGTAGCAGACATGTTGTAGGTCCTCCAAGCTCTTAATTAATTTTGTGAGAGGGTGACTTCCTCAATGTCACATATCTGATTGAACTAAGGAATGCCCTTGGGCACCGTGTCTAAGTATTGTTAGATTTATGGCCTGAACTCATGTTAAATACAGAAGGACTGGCTGTTGCTTGGGTGTTCTATGCTTTGACCCGATTCTCTCTGAGCGCCGTTTTCATCCACGTCTGAAATTCCGATGGCGGCTTTTCCTCACTCAGTAGCCTTTTGGCTTTCTGTGATAGCTTACTTTTCTTTTGTTTCTTTTCAAATTACTTATGACCACTTGGTTTTTTATTTTTTTTTTTATACATAATTTAAAGAACTGAAGCTAACACCCCTCCCCCATGTAACAGTTGGCAAAAACACTAAAAATATGCCAAACCTTAATTTTATGTGTGTACTTTTTTTTTTACCCCTTAAGAAATAATAAAAAAAAAATTATACTTGCAAAACATACAGTGTGGGTCTTGAATCAAGTAATCAAGTTACTTCTGCCAGATGCCTCTGACAGCACCCAAGAAGGTCTAGATTTCTGGGAATTGCATTCCCGTGTGTTCCCGTCCACATGTCTGCACTTTTTGTGTATGTAAGGTATGGGCTGAATGCAGCTCTCCCACCCCAGGACACAATTCCTGGTGTTAAAAAACAATGCCGAGGACATTTTGGGGGGTTTCAAACAGCATATTTTTGTCTCAACAGTCTGATGCTGAAGCAGACCTCCTCTGGAAAAGCAAGTCTGTTCCTTGTGCAGTTTATCCCCAGCCCCCTCCCACCCTAGCCATATGCCTTTTCTATCTAACTCCCTTCTCTTGGATGCCATAAGGTTTGGCAGAATCTTGGCATGGGGCTCA
>NW_011494755.1:2512246-2525588 GCF_000754665.1 Bison bison bison
GTTGGGTGTGATGTCTGACCATCCTCTCCTTGTCTGTCCAGCTTTCCTTTCCGTGGTGAAATGGATATGCGTGATGATGTGGATTTTGATGTGTCCCTCTGGCAGTTGGAACCAGTTGCATCTCATTGATATTGACATGCTCAGTCTGATTTAAACACTGCCTTTTAATTTAAAGCATTTTATTGGGAAGGTGTTCTTAGCATATGTTCCCAAATGACATTATTCTTCTGTAGCTGTAATTCAGTGGGAACTAGATTCAGTAGGAGCTGGATCATTGCCCCTTGGATGTGATTCCTCTACTTATAAGACGTAGTGCCACAGTGTTAGGCATCACAGATGAATGGTTGTCCTTGTGTTATTAATATTTAATACAGAAGATGTACTGCAATACTTTGGCCACCTGATGTGAAGGGCTGACTCACTGGAAAAGACTCTGATGCTGGGAAAGATTGAGAGCAGGAGGAGAAGGGGATGACAGAGGATGAGATGGTTGGATGGCATCACCGATTCAATGGACATGAGTTTGAGCAAACTCCGGGAGATAGCAAAGGACAAGGAAGCCTGGTGTGCTGCGGTTCATAGGGTCTCAAAGAATCAGACACGACTGAGTGACTAAACAACAACGGTTGATATGGCCCCTATGCTGTAAACAATTCAGGGTCCTTTGTGAAACACTCTAGAAAGACCACAGTGTTATAGCTGCCATCTTGCTTCCCTGAACTCTGCCTTCCTCAACAATTTCCCACTGGGTTCCCTGACATCGTCCACCTATAGGATTTCTCTTCCTCAAGTCCTGAGCCCATCATGATTAAGAAAGCTCCTGTACTCCTTTCCCGTAACACTATGGTCCTTAAAAGGAATTCACCTGTACCCTAGATCCAGGCCCCAGCAGCTAGCCACCAATCTTGGTTTCTTTTTTGACCCATCCCCTAAGCCATTTACTAAAGTCTGTTTGGTGGTAACCAAATTTTGGACCTATGCACCACCAGGAGCTGGTTCAAGGTACATATGCAGTCCTTCCTTCCTTCCTTCATTCATTCACTTAACCACTCAAGAAAGATTTGCTGGATCCCTGCTCTCAAACAGACTTTCCCCCAGGCCTCACAAAGGAGACAGAAAAGCAAGGGGACAATTATACAATAGTAACATAAAGGCTAAGTTAGAGTGAAGCCCAGAATGCTATGAAGAAGAGATTCTTCACCCAGTCAAGGGCTGAACAGAGAGCACAGAGAGGGCAGTTGTGCAGACGTTTTGTTGGAAGCAAATTCATGGAACTGAGTCTGCACACAGCCAGCACTTCTGCCTCTGTCCATGGGACTTGTTTCTGCCTTAGTTCTCTGCCTCATACTTTGCTGGTTGCTCTTTCTAATTCTCCAGTCCCGCCTTTGGTTGGAAGATCTTGACTAGAAGTGAATTTGACTAGACCCCAAGTTCCATGCCTAATTCCCACCAGTACCCCCTTCCCCTCTGATACCTGAGCCTTGGACTCCCATTGCTACAGCATTTTCATGTGTGGTCAGACTGTCCCAGACAGGTATGTGGAGAACCAGACTTTAGGAGCTGGGTGGGGGGGTCATACACTGGTCCACACCAGCCTGTCCTGAGCCAGGTTAGCTCTCTCAGACCCCTTCTCTTTGGTCTCATATTCTTGATTCTCCTCCCAGCTCAGAGTCCACATTTAACCCCTGTCTCCTGCAAGGTTTCAGCATACCTTACATCTGAGCACAACCGAACTACAAGTATAATTTATATTTATGTTGAAAGGGCTGAATGTTGTAGAATAAAATCTGAAAATAATTTTTTTCCCCCAACCAGTCTTTTATTTTTTTATTTTTATTTTTTTTAATTTTTTTTATTCCTTTATTTCTCATGTGTTCCCCATCCTGAACCCTCCTCCCTCCTCCCTCCCTTTCCCCCAACCAAGACTCTTTAAATCAATACCCACTTCCTATTTGTGGGTAAAATCTCAGAGATATGAGCCTTTCTGGCAATTTCACGTATCAGAACAGACTCATTTTTAGAGTACTAACAAGTTCTGTTTGATTTAAATTAAAATTTCACTCTCTTACCCAATTCTCTTTGTCCTCCAGTTCCCAGCTCAGGGCAGACTCAGACTCAGCCTCCTGCCTTGGAAGGGGGGTCTGTTTTTTCACCCTGCCTTCCAACTCCTGCCCTCTCCTCTCCATTCACCTGCTTCTGGGGAGAAGGAATTAGAGGGAAGTAGTAATTCTTGACACTTGCTGGCATAATTGGGTCTTGATGTTCTCAGTGTGGCAGATGCCCAAATGCTCAAGGAGAGATTCTGTAAGTCCCTGAAGCCCCGCCCCACCCAGGGGATGGAGGGGCAGCATATTTCTGGCATGGATGATGCAGCCTCTGGCTGGCTAACAGCCTTCCCTCACTTCTGACTCAGAGGGAACCGATCCGGACTCTTCCCGCTTGCATGTCTTCAGCCTTCAGGCCATCCTCCTGTATGGCTCCAGCCCAGTACACTTAGTGGAGTCCACCTAACCCATGGTAAACCTACACACATGCCTCACCTTCTGGGTAGGGGGTTCTATCTCCACTCTGCAGTCACAGGCAGTTCCCTGGGGGTTGAGGTGGGCTGAACACCGGAACCCTTGTCATTTCCTTCCTTCATGGAGAGGGGACAGGGATGTCACATACTTCCTGCCGGATGGGCAACCCTTGTCCACAAAACCCTTCCTCCGACTCTCCTAAGCTTGTCTAGGCTGAAGGTGGGTGATAAACGGAGGGCCCCGTGACCCATTTGTGGCCACTTGTGACCTTTGGGCTTCAAAGAGAATTCTGAGACACTAGTGATATTCCCTGGAGAAGGCAATGGCAACCCACTCCAGTACTCTTGCCTGGAAAGTCCCATGGGAGAGGAGCCTGGTAGGCTGAAGTCCATGGGGTCTCTAAGAGTCAGACACGACTGAGTGACTTCACTTTCACTTTTCACTTTCATGCATTGGAGAAGGAAATGGCAACCCACTCCAGTGTTCTTGCCTGGAGAATCCCAGGGACGGGGGAGCCTGGTGGGCTGCCGTCTATGGGGTCGCACAGAGTCAGACAAGACTGAAGCGACTTAGCAGCAGCAGCAGCAGCAGCAGCAGCGATATTCCCATCTAACAAGAGATATGGTGTGAACTGTTTAATTTGAGAAAATGTACCAGACAGGAACAGGCCAGGCTTGGAGGAACCTGATCTTGAACCAGTTGGATTAATGAACTGAGACCCCGCCCCCTCACTCCGAAGGAGACTTCTGGAACCACGGCTGGTGCTGTCTTGGGGACTTCCTGTTGCCATCCTGAGTCTCTATGAGCCACAGGATCTGGAGGGAACCCAGTGGAGAGCCGGAATTGAATTGTGAAGTGGATTAAAGTGATGCCTGCTACCACTGTGGGCCACAAACATGCAATAAAGAGGAAACTGGCTCTGGACAAAAGCTGGTCATGGCGACTGGCTGCGTGTGTGCCTCCAGAAGACCGGATATGGTGGACTGGCCTCACCTCTTGCCTAAGCCCGTGATCGTGGTGAGCTCGGGGAGGGAGGAGGAGAGATGGAGAGAGTGCATGTTGAGATTTAGTGTGCTTGAGCGAAAGCCCACTGGAAGAAATTTTGAGTCAGGAGGGGAGGGAACAGGGTGGGGAGAGAGGAGGAGGTAGGAAAAGGGATGGCAAGTGAGACTGAGCGAGAGAGAAGGAGAAAGCAACCTGGAGCAAGAAAGCCACAGCATAGGTCCAGAACGACCTGCGCTCTGGCCGCGCTGCCCAGGGTGTCTCGGAGCGCGTGCTGCCGGTTCCCCGCAGGCCTGAGCTACAGTGTTGTATCCTGGCCTCCCGGCCACCCTCATGCGACTCCTCGTCCAAGTGGCTGAGAGGATTAGTATGACGGGTTCAAAGCAAGAGACTCCAAGGAAAATGCAAGTGAGGGCTTCCTGGAGGTGCAGGTATCCAGCCGAGGGGGTGTTAACAGTCAGGGATGCGGTGACTGGGGAAGGGGGCCTTCAGGAGGTGGGAGCAGCAGCAGGAAGGACACAGACCCTGACCCAGCAGGAGAGTAGACTGGACAGAGGCCAAGAGTCGGGTCAGGGGTCAGAGGTCACCATCACCTTGGCTGGCTGGTTGCTTGCGTTCTTTGACCTTTAATAATTTCCAAGCTACCCAGTGTAGTTGGAACCCAGGCCCTGACCCTGCTTAGCCCGCAGTGTTACAGTCTCCGTTACAGGGAGTGATTCGGCTTACCTTCCGCCTGGCCCCTCCAGCTGTATCTTCGCCTCCCCTGCTCCCCTCCTCCTCCCGCCCAGCCCCATCCGGCGCCCAGGTGGACGATGTGTCGGCGGAGAATCTTCGCGGCTGCTGTAGTCATAGTCTCCACCAGCGCACCACTGAACGGACTGCAGAATAACAAATAGGCAAGAGTGTGGCTGACTCTGGAGTCTGAAAGCCTAACTTCATCATTTTCTCCTGGACAAGTAAGTCACTTACCTTCTTTGTTTCCAATTTCCACTTAACCCCCCTGGTGATTGTGTAAGAGTCCATTGAAGTCGCTGCTGCGTAATGCACAAATATCAGACGTTTAACAAAAACTACAAGGCAGGGGTCCCCAACAGGGTCCATGGACCGGTCCCGGCCCCGAGGCCTGTTGGCCGCAGGGCAGGATGCCAGCAGGGGTGAGCGAGAAGCTTCGTCTGCCGCTCTCCATCTTTCCCCATCCGTCGCATTACGGCCTGAGTCATTCTCGGATCCTGTCTGGGGAAGACTTGTCTTCAGCGAAACTGGTCCCTGGCGCAAAAAGGTTGGGGACCGCTGCCCTAAGGCAATGGTGTTAACTGCATAGGATTGTTTTCTAGCTAAGAAATTTTCCGAAATTACTTATCATGGCCTTATGTGTTATATCAGAGTTTTTCAATGTTTCTCAAAGGTAGGAGTTATCTGGAACTCTGCTTAGAAATACAGATTGCTGGGCTGCTTCCTAGAATTAGAATTTCTAGGGGACAGGCCCGGTGATCTTGCTTTTAGCAAGCATTCCAGATGATTCCGGCAGCAGTCTGGTTTGGGAAATCGGGCTCTGTGATGTTATATAAAACTCAGGTGCTGGGAATCCAGTAGAGGAGGTCAGAGTGAGACATATAGGTTGAGGGTATGTGATAAGAGATGTAGCCAATGATTTATTAGAAGTGAAGTCGCTCAGTTGTGTCCAACTTTTTGCGACCCCGTGGACTGTCGCCTGCCAGGCTGCTCTGTCCATGGGATTCTCCAGGCAAGAATACTGGAGTGGGTTGCCATTTTATTAAAGTGAAGCCTTATTTTTTAAGCGTTGGGCAATATAGTTATTGTTTTTTTGTCCCGGTTGTGAATCCGAGTCTTTGCACTGAGGAACCAGGCTGCTCTTCTTCCTGTCACTCTCATCCTGAAGATTAACAGTCATGTTCTTCAGCAGCTGCTCCTGTGGGAGAAAGGCCAGGGCACTGACAGCATGAAGACAAATAAAATCAGAATCTTGAGGGGATAACCACCATCTCATCCTCTCTGCAGCATCATTCACTGTAGTCAAGCTGTGGAAGCAACATAATTGTCTGTTGATAGATGAATGGATAATGAAATTGTGATAAATACACACAACACACACACAATGGAATACTATTCAACCTTAAAAAAGAAGGAATCTTGCTATTTCCAATAACACTGATGAGCCTACAAGACATTATGCTAAATGAAATAAACACTGAAAGAGAAATGCCACATGGTCTCACTTATATGTGGAATCCAAAAAGGTCAAACTCATAGAACCAGAGCAGGGAAAGGGTGGGGGGAAGAGGAAATGCTAGTCAAAGGGTACAGAATCTCAGTTTTGCAGGATGAGTTAGTTACAGAGGTCTAAGGTACAGCGTGGTGGAATTATGGTTATAACACTGTATTATGATGTTAATATTATAGATCTTCAGAAGTTCTTACCACATTTAAAAAAGGTAACTGTGAAGTAATGTGTTAATTAGCTTGGCTGTAGTAATCATTTCATAACATGTGTATATCAAAATATCATGTTGCAGACTTTAAATATATACAATTTGTATAGAATAATAAAATGTTAAAAAATAGAGGTTTACCAGCACTGACAATAGTTTCAGGCTCCTGCTGCTGCTGCTGCTAAGTTGCTTCAGTCATGTCCGACCCTGTGCGACCCCATAGACGGCAGCCCACCAGGCTCCCCCGTCCCTGGGATTCTCCAGGCAAGAACACTGGAGTGGGTTGCCGTTTCCTTCTCCAATGCATGAAAGTGAAAAGTGAAAGTGAAGTCGCTCAGTCGTGTCCGACGCTTAGCGACCCCATGGACTCCTAGTAGACCCTTAAAGACTGCTGAATGAATGAGCTAGTAGATGGAGGCCCGAATCATTTTGTGATGGCCAGGAGTTCATCCTAAACTCGGACAGTTCCTAGCAAAGGATGCGCTGGACAAACAATCCAGTTGTATCTTCCTGGGAGTGCTATTTTCATTGGCAGTAATCACAGCCACCACTAACTGAGCAGACGCCACTGGCCAGGCATTGTGCAAAGTGCTTCATTGCCGGCTGGGAGGCAGGTGCTACTGGTATCACCATTACCCCCTTTTCACAGAAGAAGCTCAGAGAGGGTAAGTAAATCCTTAAGGATCTGCAGCCAGTGGGAGGGGACCTGAGATTTGAACCCAGGCAGCCTGACTGCAGTGCTGGAGTTCTTATCGTTAATATTTTATTTATTTATTTGGCTGCACCAGGTCTTAGTTGTGGTACACGGACTCTTTTAGTTGCAGCGTGCGAACTCGAGTTACAACATGTGGAATATATTTTCCTGACCAGGGGTTGAACCTGGGCCCACCTCCGCACAGTACCTTAGCCGGTGGACCATCAGGGAAGTCCCTAGTGCTGGAGTTATGAATGTGACCCTGAGCCATATCTCAGGCATCATGTGAGTTACTGGATACCTTTTACTAGAGGAATCAAGTTGGGTCCTCAGGTTGCAATTTGAAATGGTGCTTTGCAGACAGTTTGTAAGGCTGGAGGCAGGGTGACTGCTCAAGAGATCAGGGCAGAGATAAGGAGATCTGGATCAGGACAGAGGCTAGAGGGCTGGAGGGGAGACCCTGGAGGGGACATCCGACCTCACACCCACCTTCCAGCCTCACAGCCCTGCACGTCTGTCTCTGATTTATGGTCTTCAGGCCCAGGGCACCACATTCAGTGTGATGAACCTTTGCTGACCCTGGAAGTCTGCTGCACTCCCGTGCTCTTGGGGCTGGCACCTGGTGAGGAATAATGGACTATTCTCCGTCTTGGTAAGGACCTTTCAGTGTTGGGTCTGCCTTGACAAGCTTTACCCCTCACACAGCTTTCAAGATTTATGAGGTTGATTTGCAGTCACTGGTCACTTTCCTGTTCTGAATTCTCTAATGCCTTCTCTCATGTTTTCTGCTTAAGAGTCCTTATCCTTTTCTTCTCTTTATATTTTATTCTGCTTGAGTCATGACAGTTTCCCTCTTTATTGCATTGCTTCAAAGAAACCTTTTCCCTCTAACCCAGTATTGTCCGTCAAAGCAGCTCCAAGTGTAGAAAAACCTGGAATCTAGAATCTGAAAAACCTGTGCCCAGGGACCATTTGATAATTAGCTTGAGCCGTGATCTCCTTGACTGTAGAGTCGGGATCATTTACCTCGCAGAATTGTTCTAAAGGTTAAATGAAAAGATGTTTGTATAAAAAGGCTCTGTAAATCCTAGGACATTATGCAAATGTTGATTAACTTTGTTTAGTTCAGTTCATAATTTTTTCCCATTCAGTCATCTCCTATCTGCCCTGTTCTTGTGATACCTTCTCTCTGGCTGGATGACAGGAGTTACTAACATGTATAACACCTGCCTGGGGTGGCGGGTAGGACCTGATTGAAATCACCTGGTCAGAGAGACGCACTGGATCACTTTCTCTGCTGGAAGTGGGCTTCTCCCTTCCAGCGCGGTCAGAAGACTTTCTTTATCACTCACGGAGACAGACAGTTTTCATATTGTACTTTCTTTTCTGAAATTAATTATAGCAGTACTTTTCTTTATTAAAAGTTAATTGTCAGTCACATTAGGGAATTATTTAATGATTTGGTAGTTGCATTGCCAAAAATACTTGAGGCCAAAATTAGTGGACTCATGGGGAGGTGAAACATCTTGAAATTTGCAAGTTGGGTTTGAATAGTATTTTCCTAATTCGCTGGGTTTCAGGAATAACCTGGGGTGCTCTCGAAAGCACAGAGTTCCTGCCCCGCACCCCGCCACCCTTGAGGGCATGAATCAGCTAATTCTTAGCATCAGGCAACTCTGGAAAGCACTGATTTTGTACATCTGGGAGATATTTTTTATACCTGTCTTAGTATTCCTGCCTTATTCCTAAATCTTAGTTTTAAAAGCTAACAAACTCAACATATATATTATTTTAACAAATCCAGTGTGTGTATTTTTTTTTTTTTTGCATATCCCCTACATACTCGTATACAGCAAAAGTGAAACACACTCCCCGGTTTATAAAAATAAAAAATTTATAATATTGAGTTATGAAGTTAGTTTAGTTTCTATTGTCTTTCTGTTTTGGGACTTCCCAGGTGGCACTAGTGGTAAAGAATCTAACTTGGGAATGGAAAGGTGAACTCCCTTGCTTTTGTTGTTGTTGTTGTTATTTTAAAAAATTATTTAATTTTAATTGAAGGATAATTGCTTTACAATATTCTGTTGGTCTCTTCCATACATTAACATGATTCAGCCACAGGTATACCTAGGTCCCCTCTCTTTTGAACCTTCCTCCAAACTCTCCCCCTAGTCCCTCTAGGTTGTTACAGAGCTCCAATTTGAGTTCCTTGAGTCCTATAGCAAGTTCCTAATGGCTATCTATTTTACATATGGTAATGTATGCTTTTGAACTGTGGTGTTGGAGAAGACTCTTGAGAGTCCCTTGGACTGCAAGGAGATCCAACCAGTCCATTCTAAAGGAGATCAGCCCCAGGTGTTCTTTGGAAGGAATGATGCTAAAGCTGAAACTCCAGTACTTTGGCCACCTCATGCGAAGAGTTGACTCATTGGAAAAGACTCTGATGCTGGGAGGGATTGGGGGCAGGAGGAGAAGGGGACGACAGAGGATGAGATGGCTGGATGGCATCACTGACTCGATGGACGTGAGTCTGAGTGAACTCCAGAAGTTGGTGATGGACAGGGAGGCCTGGCGTGCTGTGATTCATGGGGTCGCAAAGAGTCGGACCAGAGAAGGCAATGGCACCCCACTCCAGTACTCTTGCCTGGAAAATCCCATGGACGGAGGAGCCTGGTAGGCTGCAGTCCATGGGGTCGCTAAGAGTCGGACACCACTGAGCGACTTCACTTTCACTTTTCACTTTCATGCATTGGAGGAGGTAATGGCAACCCACTCTAGTGTTCTTGTCTGGAGAATCCCAGGGACGGGGGAACCTGGTGGGCTGCCGTCTATGGGGTCGCACAGAGTCGGACACGACTGAAGTGACTTAGCAGCAGTAGCAAAGAGTTGGACACGACTGAGCGACTGAACTGAACTGAACTGAATGTATGTTTCCATGCTACTCGCTCCATTCGTCCCACCCTCTCTTTCCTCTCCCCCGCCACCCATGTCCATAAGTCTTTTTTCTATCTCTATGTCTTCACTGATGCCCTTCAAACAGGTTCATCAGTACTATCTTTCTAGATTCCACATATATGCATTAATATATTTGTTTTTCTCTTTCTGACTTACTTCACTGTATAATGGACTGTATCCATTGCTTTCTTAATTCCCCAAAAGAATTTGTCCAAGGAAATATTTTTTATAGCTACAAAAGTAATCAAGGCTGTTAGCAGTGAGGTTATCATTTTAGTGGATTCTGACTGAAAAGGATTTCCAACTATTTCAGTAGGACTAATTTGAAGACTCAGATTAAAGACATGGGCACTGTGCTGAGTGCTTTCTCATATGTAATCTCATTTAATTTACATAGCAACTTTGCAAATATATGATCACCATTTTTCAGGTGAGCAAATAAAGGCTCTGAGAGTTTAGGGAATTCACCCCCAAGTTACATGGCTAGTATGAGCTGTGACTTTCTTGAAAACCTCATCATCAAAAATCACAGTTACCCTTGAAATGAATTGCTCTTGAGCCTGAAGAGTTGAATTTGAATGTGCTTTTTTGAGAGATTAATGATTAACCTTAGAATTTAGAATAACAGCATGGATGTTGGTAACATGCAGAAACGTATTTGCTGTAATAGAAAGAGAACAGATTTGAACAGTCATAAAAAAAATGGCATTTAGGAGTTTTGTGACCTTGAACAAGTTACTGAACTTTCCTGAAATTTGGTCTCTGAAAAATGAAGACAGTAAGTGCCTAATTCACTCTTCAGAGATGGTTGTGAGATGTGAATGAGACTCCAATTTAAAGGGTCTAAGAGTGTTTGTCACACAGTTAGTGCTTAATAAAGTTGAATTCTTTCTTCCTTCCTCCTTCTGGTCACAATTTGAATATCTGCGGTTTAACCCTGTCATTATACATTTTATTCTCAGGCTTTCTACCAACCCTTTTCTAACTGTAATAGGATTCTTAAGAATAATATTTAAATGTATCCATAATAACTAACATTTATGGAGTGTTTTACATGCATTATCTTTGAACTCTCACCACAGCTTTTTGAGGAAGATAGTATTATAATTATCATTTTCAATTTACAGATGAGGAAGCAGGCTGAGAGAGGGAGGTGATTGTCCAAGGACACACACATAGTAATGGCAGATATGAGATGAGACTAGATCTACCTTATATGCTTTTTTAAACAATATTTGTATTTATTTATTGGGCTGCAACAGGTCTTCACTGCAGCATGTAGGATCTAGTTCCCTGACTAGGGGTTGAACCCAGATCCCCTGGACTGGGAGTGCGGTGTCCTACCCACTGGACTACCGGGGAAGTCCCTCACCTTATATTCTTAACTACCATGTTCTGTTGCTTCCAGAAAGATAATCACTTGCCAGTGTTTCCTAGTCTGGAGAGATAGGTCCATGTGGAGGGGAGGGGGGTGGTCAACATCAGTCCTCTGGTTTTCTTGAGCCCAGGACTGTCAATTTTGGTTCTGAAGAATGGGTTGACTTGCTCATGTCTTTCTTTGGGAACTGGCATCTTGTGATGACTAATCTCATGTGTCAGTTGGACTAGACCATGGGATACTCAGAATAGACATTAATTTCTGAGTGTATCTGAGAGTATTTTTGGATCTGATGAGCATTTGAATAAGGGGACTCAGTCAAGCAGATTGACCTCCCAAATTTGGATGGACATCATCCAAATCCATTGAGGACCTGAACAGAACAAAGAGGCAGAGAAGGGGGGGAATTCTCTCCTTCTGCCTGACTACTTGAGCTGGGACATCAGTGGTTTGCCCACAGGCTGGGACTTGTGCCATCAGAGCTTTTGGTTTTCAGACCTTTGGAATTGGAGTGAAATGTACACCATTGGCTTTCCTAGGTTGGTCTTTAGCTTGCAGGTGGCAGGTCATGGGGCTTCTCAGCCCCCATAATCACAAGAGCTAATTCCTCATTATCTGTCTGTCTCTCTATCTATTTCTTTCTCCTGTTGGTTCTGTGTCTCTGGAGGGCCTGGACTAATACACATCTAATCAGGCTAATTTCTAATGTGATGCTTAATCTCCTATTATGATTTCCCCTGAGTTTTCTTGTAACTTTTCTGAGTAGCAGTAGGAGCAGTGGCAGCAGAACCAGCAAGAGTGATTTTGATCAAGTATGTACAGTTTCTGCAACTTTCTCCAGGGCTTCTAGAGCACCAAGAGGACTTGTCAGATGAAGGCTGCATCTGTATTACTAATGCCAGTGTTTGTCACTGATTTCTTTTTAATCTCATAGGTTTATTTTCCCTGACAAAGCTACCTCCCAGATTCTTCAGCTTTCTTTACCGTTTGTTCTAGTACCACTGCTTCCTCTTCTGTATGCCTTCTTGATGAGTAAGAGCAACAGCTGGTGTGACTGGAGCCCTTTATACTGTATAAAGCACTGTGTAGTTTAATCTTGTCCCCACACTTTAATTGCCCTTGCTGTGCCTTCTGTTTGGAGCACACTGCCCCTTTTAGGTCTGGCAGACTCCTATTCAGGTTCCCAGGTGGCTCCGTGGGAAAGAATCCGCCTGCCAATGCAGGACGTGCAGGTTTGATCCCTGGGTCAGGATGTCCCCTGGAGAAGGAAATGGCAACCCACGCCAATATTCTTGCCTGGGAAATCCCATGGACAGAGGAGCCTGGTGGGGCTACAGTCCATGGGGTCACAAAAGAGGCAGACACGACTTAGTGACTAAACAACAGCTCCTATTCATCCTGTAAGACCTAGGTCAGATATCCTGTCTGAGGCTTTTGAATGTCCCAACATTCTGCCGCATTGATAGCTTTGAGCATGCCAAGCATATCCAACTTTGGACCTTTGCATTGAGTAGTCTCTCAGGTTGGAACATTCTTTTCCCAGATTTCTGCATGACTTATTTCATTTCAGATTTCACTCAAAACTTACCTCCTTTGAGAGAGAGGCCTTCATCCTTCATAGACATTAGCCTGTTACTAATGTTCACAAATATTGATTAATTTAGCTCTCTAAATATCTGGTCCCATCACTTCATGGGAAATAGATGGGCAAACAGTGGAAACAGTGTCAGACTTTATTTTTCTGGGCTCCAAAATCACTGCAGATGATGACTGAAGCCATGAAATTAAAAGACGCTTACTCCTTGGAAGGAAAGTTATGACCAACCTAGACAGCATATTGAAAAGCAGAGACATTACTTTGCCAACAAAGGTCCGTCTAGTCAAGGCTATGGCTTTTCCAGTGGTCATGTATGGATGTGAGAGTTGGACTGTGAAGAAGGCTGAGCGCGGAAGAATTGATGCTTTTGAACTGTGGTGTTGGAGAAGACTCTTGAGAGTCCCTTGGACTGCAAGGAGATCCAACCAGTCCATTCTGAAGGAGATCAGCCCTGGAATTTCTTTGGAAGGAATGATGCTAAAGTTGAAGCTCCAGTACTTTGGCCACCTCATGCAAAGAGTTGACTCATTGGAAAAGATTCTGATGCTGGGAGGGATTGGGGGCAGGAGGAGAAGGGGATGACAGAGGGTGAGATGGCTGGATGGCATCACTGACTCGATGGATGTGAGTCTGAGTGAACTCTGGGAGTTGGTGATGGACAGAGAGGCGTGGCGTGCTGTGATTCATGGGGTTGCAAAGAGTTGGACACGACTGAGCGACTGAACTGAACTGAACTGAATGCTAGGT
>NW_011494755.1:2525688-2526834 GCF_000754665.1 Bison bison bison
GGGTTTATTTATGGCTGTCTGTTCTGTTCCATTGATCCACATGTCTGTTTTTGTGCCACTACCACACTATTTTGATTACTATAGCTTTGTAGTATTGTCTAAAGTCTGGGAGGGTTATACTTCCTGCTATGTTCTTTTTTCCTCAGGATTGCTTTGGCAGTTATGGATCTTTTATGGTTCCATATAAATTTTGGGATTTTTTGGTAATAGTTTTGAGAGAAATGTAATTTGATAGAGATTGTTTTAAATCTGTAGATTGATTTGGGTGGTGTGGCCAACAACTCCCCATTTTTAAAGTGTGGGCTGCATATAATTTCCTTTCAAAGAGTAAAGTAGGGAAGTGACTAAAAAGAAAAAAGAGAGAGAATAGCATTATAGCAGAGAAAACTGACAAACACTACCTTCGTCAGGTGATTAGTATCAACAGTAATGTCACATTGACTGTTTGCACCCAGGCATATGATGTGATGAGACGGGTGCATTACCTCTCTGGTTTCCTTCCCCAATCATAGCCACAGACTGATCATCAGGAAAACATCAGATACACTTCAGTAGAAGGGAAACCCATAAAATACCTGAGCAGCTCTCCTCACAATGGTCAAGGTCATCAAAAACAAGGAGAATCTGGGAAATTGTCACAGCCAAGAGGGGAGACCTGATAGCTAAATGTGATACGGTATCCTGATGGGATTCTGGAACAGAAGGATACACTAGGTAAAAACTGAGGGAATCTGAATAAACTATCAGTTCAGTTCAATCGCTCAGTCATGTCCGACTCTTTGCGACCCCATGAATTGTGCACGCCATGCCTCCCTGTCCATCACCAACTCCCGGAGTTCACTCAGACTCACATCCATCGAGTCAGTGATGCCATCCAGCCATCTCATCCTCTGTCGTCCCCTTCTCCTCCTGCCCCCAATCCCTCCCAGCATCAGAGTCTTTTCCAATGAGTCAACTCTTCACATGAGGTGGCCAAAGTACTGGAGTTTCAGCTTCAGCATCATTCCTTCCAAAGAAATTCCAGGGCTGATCTCCTTCAGAATGGACTGGTTGGATCTCCTTGCAGTCCAAGGGACTCTCAAGAGTCTTCTCCAACACCACAGTTCAAAGCATCAATTCTTCGGCGCTCAGCTTTCTTTACAGTCC
>NW_011494755.1:2526934-2544622 GCF_000754665.1 Bison bison bison
CTGCTTTTCAATATGCTATCTAGGTTGGTCATAACTTTCCTTCCAAGAAGTAAGCGTCTTTTAATTTCATGGCTGCAGTCACCATCTGCAGTGATTTTGGAGCCCAAAAAAATAAAGTCTGCTGCTGTTTCCACTGTTTGCCCATCTATTTCCCATGAAGTGATGGGACCAGATGCCATGATCTTTGTTTTCTGAATGTTGAGCTTTAAGCCAACTTTTTCACTCTCCACTTTGACTTTTATCAAGAGGTTTTTGAGTTCCTCTTCACTTTCTGCCGTAAGAGTGGTGTCATCTGCATATCTAAGGTTATTGATATTTCTCCCGGCAATCTTGATTCCAGCTTGTGCTTCTTCCAGCCCAGTGTTTCTCATGATGTACTCTGCATATAAGTTACATAAGCAGGATGACAATATACAGCCTTGACGCACTCCTTTTCCTGTTTGGAACCAGTCTGTTGTTCCATGTCCAGTTCTAACTGTTGCTTCCTGGCCTTTAATAAAAATATCTACATTGGTTCATAAATTTTAATAAGTGTATTTTGGGAATGTAAGGCTGAGAGGGTGTTTAAGAACTCCCTGTATACTCTCTTCCTAATTTTTCTGTGAATTTAAAACTGTTCCAAAAAATAAAGTCTATTTTAAAAAAAATGCAGATGCTGGATGAAGTCACTGGGGGTGGGGCCCAGGAAGCTGCGGATTTCCACGTCTAGAGGCTTCCCAGGTGGCGCTAGTAGTAAAGAAAAAGTGAAAGAGAAAGTCACTCAGTCATGTCCCACTCTTTGCGACCCTGTGGACTATAGTCCATGGAATTCTCCAGGCCAGAATATTGGAGTGGGTAGCTTTTCCCTTCTCCAGGAGATCTCTCCCAAACCAGGTCTCCCGCATTACCAGCTAAGCCACAAGGGAAACCCAAGAATATTGGAGGGGGTAGTGTATTCCTTCTCCAGTGGATCTTCCCGGCCCAGGAATTGAACCAGGGTCTCCTGCATTGGCAACCCACTCCAGTATTCTCGCCTGGAAAATCCCATGGATGGAGGAGCCTGGTGGGCTAGAGTCCACAGGGTCGCAAGGAGTCAGACACGACTGAGAGACTTCACATCACTTGTCCTGCATTGCAGGAGGGTTCTTTACCAACTGAGCTTTCAGGGAAACCCTAGTAAAGAGCCTGCCCACAAATGCAGGAGAAATAGGAAACTGTCAGTTCGATTTCTGCATTGGGAGGATCACCTGGAGGAGAGCATGGCAATTCACTCTGGAATTCTTGCCTGGAGAAACCCATGGACAGAGGAGCCTGGCGGGCTGCACAGAGTCGGACACGACTGAAGCGATGTAGCACACACACTCACGTACTTACTATCAGTCAGTGTTTAAAAAATCACTGGCTCATCATACAGTTGGTTGCTTGGCTGCTCCCCACTTGGACATGATTTAATCAAAGTCGTGGAGCCTGTCTCCTAGTCTCTGAGACCCTGGGCTGATACAGAACCTGGCTCAGGAAAGTGCTCCATAGAAGTGGACTGAATAATTAGTATTAATGACCAGTTCTGCATCTGTGATGGCACCCGTGGAGAGAAACGGTTAAAACAATAACCCCCTAAGTTCAGTTTCAACTAATCTTAATGACACAGCACTTGCTTGCAGTCATTTCTCTTTTGACTCCATCAGGAGGCATTTACCCTGGGCAATGCTGCAATTGTTAATGATTCCTGGTCCCCACTGACTGGTCTTTGCAAGGCTGAAGTTGCTGTTTCCAGTCTTGGGGCATGTTCTCTGCTCCCATGGGTGCTGGGGGAATGAGAAGGCGTACAGGAAGGGGTGAGGGCCAGTCATCTGCAGATGTCCAGGTGCATGATGAGGGAGGTGCTAATTGAGCAGAGCTGGGAATCAGCCAGGCCACCACCAGGGGCACCTGCTTGCTCATTCATAGACTCTTGTGGGGCACTGGCTTCCTGCTGACTGGCTGGAAGCTTGGGCCAGAGAAGCTCAGCAGCCTGGGGAACCTCTGCTTTAAACTCCAGAAGTGCTGGAATCTCCTCCCTCCTCTCGTGGCTTCCCTGTGGCCTGGTCTCATTTCCTGTCATTTTCTTCCCAGGTTGGCTGTCATTTCCTGGCTTTGATCTTTGGCTCTAGCTTCTGGTCCCAGTTTCTTTTTGACTCTGGGGCAGCAGCATCTAAGCAGACTGAGCCTTTGCTGTTACATTCTCTGGCGCTGCCCTGGGATGACCCATTGTGTTCTGTCTTTGGAGAGACCACGTGAACTGTCAAAACAAATTCAAGAGCAGCTTTCAAAAAGGGCTCCGATGCGTGAAACAGGAGCAGCAGCTGGCTCGCTCTGGGCCAGGCAGTGTGGTTTGCATGCATTCTCCCAGGTGCCCCTGAACACCAGCCCCGTGAAGAAATATAAACAGGCCCATTTCTCAGGAGCAGAAACTGAGGGCCAGAAAAGTTCAGTCCCTTGCCTCTAATAAGTGGTGGAGATGGGCTTTGAATGCAGGTAGTCTCATGCTAGTGTATAAAGTAGGTTGATCTGTAACAGAAATGTATGCATTAACAGAGACTAAGTAATGGTGACTTAAAATAGGTTTTAAGTGACTTAAGGAAAAATGGTGACTTAAAATAGGTTTATTTCTTTCCTAAAATTCCAAGCTAGGTCAAAGGGATGGAGAGGTGGGTGAGTGTAGCAGACGCATATGTATGATGAGATAGCCAAGGCTTCTCAAGACTTATCACATCTGTCCACCCAGATTACTGACATTCTAACACCTGTACCTGCCTGGGGCTCTCCCTGACCCCAGAGCACTCTGCCTGGAGTCAAGAGTGCCCCCTTCTCTAGTATCCCTCAGTGAGTTTCCGCAGCTGTTGGTACATAACTACCCCAGCTCCCTCGCTCCTTGACCAGGACATCTGAGTCACATTCTTCTCTCTCCCAGTATTCCCCATTGTGACTGAGGTCCAGCTGCCCATATGCAGTCAGTAGGTAATGTACACCTCATTGATTTCTCTCCCTTCTCTGTTTCACTTCCCCACCCCCTAGTGGTGATTCCTGGAATCGCCTCTGAAATCAGCGCAGTGGAATCTTTCAGTTCAGTTCAGTCCAGTTGCTCAGTCGTGTCCGACTCTTTGCGACAGGGCAGCCCAAACAAGTCCAGCCGTGGTGTACTCTGCAGAGCCTCAGGGACCCAAGTTCCTTCTATCTTGTTGCTGCATCACCCCTCCCACCCCACCAGGGTGTTATCTTCATCTACATGATCAAAGCTGGTGTATTACCAATACATCCATTTTCTCATTCCTGAGAACAAATAGAAAGTGAAGAGCAAGAAGCTTCTTTTTAAAAAATGTTTTATCGTGACAAAAGTCACATAGAACATAATATTTTAACCATATTTAACTGTACATTTCAGGGGCACTAAGTACATTCACACTGTTGTTCAACTGTCACGACCATCCATCTCTCAAATCTTCACTTTCCTAAGCTGAAACTCTGTTAGAAGGGATGGGGGAATGGATTGAGAGGTTAGGATTGATACATACACAGTACTGTGTATAAGGTAGATGACCAGTGAGAACCTACTGTATAGCACAGGGGGGAAAAAGGTGCAGTCTGTTTGCGGGACATGCATTGTTAACTTTAAAAATGCATTCCAATATACAGTAGGTGCAGACAAGCACTGTTTGATTTCACTTATATGTGCTCCCTAGAATGGTCAAATTCATAGAATCAGGGAGTACATTGGTAGATGCTAGAGGCCAAGGGTGGGGAGGTGAGGGGGTGGGAAGGGGAGTGAGGACTAAATATTAGTACAGAAGAAGGTTCTTTTGAGTGACATGACCCAGGAGTAGTGCACATCACTTTCCCTTATATCCCATGGGTCACAGTCTCGTCACATAGTCATAGCTGTCTGCAAGGGAGTCCTTGTGCTCAGCGAAAACTCCAGAGTTCCATCTCTAAAAGGAAAGAGTGGAGGATGGATTAGCATGAGGTGGGCTTCCCTGGCTCAGTGGTAAAAAATCTGCTTGGCAATGCAGGAGACATGGGTTCCATTCTTGGGTCAGGAAGATCCCCTTTAGAAGGGCAGGGCAACCCACTCCAGTATTTTTGCCTGGGAAATCCCATGGAGAGAGGAGCCTGGCAAGCTGCAGTGGGGTCGGAAAAGAGTCAGCATGACTGATCATCTAAACAACAATAACAGAGACACTACACTATACTGTTTCTAAGCAATCGAGGGGGAGGGAGTGGGGGTGTGGGTGGATTGTGGTGAGGTTAAAGAGGCAACCTGGGTGAGAATATGCAGGAAGCTGTTAGGCAGGTTAACGAATTATGGCTCTCTGCTGGGCAACCCACTCCAGTATTCTTGCCTGGAGAATCCCCGTGGACAGAGGAGTCTGGTGGGCTGCAGTCCATGGGGTCGCAGAGAGTCAGACACAACTGAGCAACTAAGTACAAATGAAGAAACACTTCTGTTAAATAAGGGCTTCCCTGGTAGCTCAGCTGGTAAAGAATCTGCCTTCTATGCGAGAGACCTGGGTTCTATTACTGGGTTCGAAGATCTCCTGGAGAAGAGAACAGCTACCCACTCCAGTATTCTGGCCTGGAGAATTCCATGGCCAGAGGAGCCTTGCAGGCTACAGTATTCTGGCCTGGAGAATTTCACGGACAGAGAAGCCTGGCAGGCTACAGTCCATGGGGTTGCAAAGAGTCAGACATGACTGAGTGACTTTCACTTGGGGGTGATGGTGGGGGATGGTCACTGTTTTCAACAGACCTGTGACCTGATGGAGTTAAATTTTTAAAAAGAGTGCTCTGTTAACGGATTGGGAGATTGGAATTGACATGTATATACTACTGTGTATAAGATAGATAACTAAGGAGAACTGTCTGTATAGCATAGAGATCTCTACTGAATGCTCTGTGGTCACCTAAATGGGAAGGAAATCCAAAAAAGAGGGGACTATATGTATTATGCTGCTGCTGCTGCTAAGTCGCCTCAGTCGTGTCAGATTCTGTGCAACCCCATAGATGGCAGCCCACCAGGCTCCCCCGTCCCTGGGATTTTCCAGGCAAGAGTACTGGAGTGGGTTGCCATTGCCTTCTCCGGACTATATGTATACTGATTCACTTTGCTGTACAGCAGAAACTAGCACAACATTGTAAAGCAACTGTGCACAGGGAAAAGTCCTCTGTTGACAGCGAGCAGTTGAGTTGACCAGGGAGGACTGGAGTCGGGTCAGCAGGTGGCTGACTTGTGCGAGGATCCAGCAGAGAGCCTAATCGGGGGCACTGACAGTGGGGACAGAGATGAATTCAGGGTATGTTTAATCAGTATTGAGATGAGAGTTCAGGAAAGCATTTGAGTTTCAAAGCTAGACTCCTGGGTTTTGTATTCAGAGATCTGGGACACTGGGGAGCAGTTTCAGCTCAGCCTAGAGGCAGTTTCTTACACGAGAGAAAGTTGCTTTTCTGTGGTTCCAGGCATGCCAACTGAGTGGCCTGAGACAGCCAAGTCACACAATTTCTTTGCTTGCGAGACAGGGATTCTTAGCTTTTGTGGGGTAATTGCTACAGTGAATAAAGAGGGGATGATCCTTTGCATGCAAAATCAATTCAGTCATGTCCGACTCTGCGACCCTTTGGACTCTAGCTGGCCAGGCTCCTCTGCCTCTGGGATTTCCCAGGCAGGAATACTGGAGTGGGTTGTCATTTCCTTCTCCCTTCCTGACCCAGGGATCGAACGCGCGTCTCTTAAGTCTCCTGCATTAGCAGGCAGGTTCTTTACCACTAGCACTACCTAGGAAGCCCATGATCAACTTTGAGGGTGAGTTAAGTGGAAAAATTTTATAATGAGGAAGACTCAAGAAAGTATTGAGAAGGCTGAGATCTGAGAGGGAGCATATCACATAGGGACATTTGAAAGCGGCAGCTTTCAGAGAGGCTCTTGGCGTATTTGTTGGTATGTTCTTGTTGTTCAGTCACTCAGTTGTGTCCGACTCTTTGCGGCCCCAGGGACTGCAGCATGCCAGGCTTCCCTGTCCTCCACCATCTCCTGGAGTTTGCTCAAACTCTTGTCCATTGACTCAATGATGGCATCCAACCATCTCGTCCTCTGTTGTTCCCATTTCCTCTTGCCCTCAATCTTTCCCAGCATCAGGGTCTTTTCTAATAAGTTGGCTCTTCGCATCAGGTGGCCAAAGTAATGGAGCTTTGGCTTCAGCTTCAGTCCTTCCAATAAATATTCAGGGTTGATTTCCTTTACAACTGACTAGTTTGACTCTTTGGTGTCCAAGGGACTCTCAAGAGTCTTCTTCAACACCACACTTAGAAAGTATCAGTTCTTCAGTGCTCAGCCTTCTTTTGGTCCAACTCTCACATCCATACATGACTACTGGAGAAACTATAGCTTTGACTAGACAGACCTTTGTTGGCAAAGTCATGACTCTGCTTTTCAATATGCTGTCTAGGTTGGACACAGCTTTTCTTACACTGGGTGGAAAAACAGACTTCAGTGTCTAGCACCTAAGAGCACCAAACCTGAGCTCTCCCAAACCAAACCTCTCCCACCTGAGCTGTGTGACCTCAGGCAAGTTACTCAACCTCTCTGAACCTCAGGTGCCACCTTGGGAAAGCAGAAACAAACATGACTTTGTCACAAGACTATTGTGAATATTACATGATGGTGTGTGATGTGCCCAGCACAGAGCCTGGCACACGAAAGGTGCTTAACAAAGGTGAATTTCCCCATCTGTCTAAGAAGAACCGAAAGATCTATTTGATTCTGTTGGTTTAGTTAAAAAAAAAAAAAAATGGGGCCGGGGGTGGGGGTGTGAATTCAGACAGGAAAAATCACCCCCTCTGATATTTGGAATTCAGTCAAGGGAACCTGGTTGTCTGACTCGAATTTTCTTTTTCCACCAGTTGTGTTGGCATGGTCTCAGCATAGCGTTTGTCAGAGCCACTTGCTAAAATACCAAAAGAAGAGACTCTGTGGAAATACAAGGCAGGATTGATATGGTGACTTTGGAAACATAAAATAGGGTGACATGAAATCGATTAAATCATGTTTCCCCTCCCACCTCAGGGTAATGACTCCAGGATTGAGGGGAACGGCTCCAACAGAAGGGAGAGGGAGCCATAGTTGCGGTCCATATGCCCGCTTCATTTTGCAGTCACGCCTAGTGGCCCATCTGTTCGTGGCTGCCTGGTCTAGCCAGGGGGCTTATAAAACGGTATCCACATCTATGGATGCCTTCACTCAGCAGCTGGGAGGATGAGGGGGACCCTCATCCAACACTAGGCGCTTTCTGTGGCACCTTCATGCCTCCCTCCACTCCTGTTTTCTCCTGTTTGCCTTTCAATGTCACTTAAATATAGTTCTCAGTTATTGTTATTTGTAGCAGAATGTAAAAAGGAAAGGATGTTAAAATTGATGGAATTCCTGTTCTGTGCTGGGTACTCGCTGGACACTGTGTCTAATATGTCGTTGTCTAATCATTCCCATCAGGTAGGCATGATGAAACTTAGGCTCTGAGAAATTAAGTCACTTTTCCAAGTCCATACACTAGGAGATGGTGGCACTGGCGTCAGCCTCTAGTCCCTCTCTGCAGAGATTTTACTCTTAGACTAATGATGAATAACAATTAGAATACCCTAACGCACCCACCCACCCACATTCACACCCTATCATCACCACCACCAAGAGAGGCACACCCACCCACACAGATACACACACACCCATCACCACTACCATCATGCCAACCAACACTTTCTAGGTTTTTGTCTCTCCTAACAGATGATCTCTTACTTTCAGTTTGAACTGAATGACTTCTTTGATCCTAAAGAATGAGCTCCCTCTAGTGGCAGAGTGTGGTTTGGCACAACCTCACTTTCTTGGGGACACAGGTAAATATAGAAAGACAGACACTTTCTTTCATGTACTACAGTCTTGTCAAAAGACATATTATTGAAGACTTTCTTAATACAGTGAAAAGAAGGAATCCAGATCTGGGCAGATCCCCATTGCAAAGTTAATGCCAAGGGGAATGAGGACCTCTTTATCCCAGCGTAGCAAGAGGACAGTGGCATTAGCTACTGTGAAAACTGTTTTCACAGAGTTCTGTGATTTCCTGAGTTTTCACATAGTGTCTCAGAATCGTCACAACATCCCTGGGAGGCAGGCGTTCCTACTTTATAGTTAAGTGAGCTAGAAATCAGTGTTGTTAAGTGGCTTTTTCAAGGTTACACAGCTGGTCAGTAGAGGAGCCATAATTCTAATTTGGGGGTTCTTGTACTCTTTAAACTACACCAGGGAGGTTTTCCAGTACAGAATCAGTTCTTTATCACGGTGGGTTGTCTGTCAGGTGAGGGACAGGTAATCATGGTGATAGATATCAGGATTAAATGAGACAGGTGAAATTATAACAGATGGCTATAATTTCCTGTCACTTGTCCCACTCGCCTCTGGCCCATCCTCTCGCTGTGCCAGAAAGATTAAAATAAAAACCACAAATTCCACTGGATCCTTGCTTGAAAACCCCCACGGCTCCCATGACTCTCAGGATAGAGCCCGGACTCTTAGGCTTGGCACTCACAGCCTTTCCCAATCAGAACTCTCCTTACCTCTCCAGGCAACTTCTCTTTTTGCACCTTAACTTTCTGTCACATTAGGAAACTCACCTTTTTCATCTTTCCCGACAAATATTAGCCCCTGTTATATCCTGTGCCACCTTCTCCATCCGGAGTGATTCTACTAACTTTCCTGTTCCAGGTGAGATGTCACCGCTATCTGAAGAGTCGTGGAATCTCACGGATTACGCTCTGTGCTCCCTTCTCGGCTCTTCTCACATTTGATACGTAATGTTACTTTAAGTGCCTTTCTCCCTCTCTGTCTGTCTGTGTTTCCATCTCTCAGTTGCTGCTTAGTTCATCTCTGGGTCCTTAGCACCTGACATACTTCCTGGCACATGAGGAGTTGACGAGACGTTTGCTGAGCGTCTACAGGAAAGGTACAGAGTATTTTCTTTGGGAATTATGGACAGAATCCAAGCCCGCTTGATGTGTAAATGGTGTTTAGGGCTCCTTGACAATTTGTCATAAAAATTTGTTGTGAGCCTGCATTCAAATGCCTTTGGCCATGGTGTTAAATTCAGTGTAAAAATAAAAAGTACTTTTAGGGGAAAAAATAATGCAAATAAGACCCCTTGGTTAACTGTGGGGCTTTTTTCACCATACTTCTACAAATGCTTTTGAGCATGAGGAAGAGATGGGAGTTTGTGGCTTCTTCAGTGAGTCGGCCTTGAAAGGTCTTGGCTATTGTACAGCCCAGATGCGGTTGAGCCGGTCACCACCAGAGGGTGCTGGCAGCGAGAGTGTGCCATCCCCTTCTCCATGGGCTACTGGGGACCACTGTCCCTTCAGGAACCCATGGAGATCTGACCCAGCTGCTCCATATCCCACCTTCCCTGAGTTAAGTTTTGAATTATTTTAATGATCATCTATAAAATCTTATGATTAAACAAATTAAGCCAGAGTCTTTGACCCTCCCTAAGCCATAAAGAAAGTTGAGTGCCGAAGAATTGATGCTTTTGAACTGTGGTGTTGGAGAAGACTCTTGAGAGTCCCTTGGACAGCAAGGAGATCCAACCAGCCAATCCTAAAGGAAATCAGTTCTGAATATTCATTGGAAGGACTGATGCTGAAGTTGGAACTCCAATACATTGGCCACTTGATGCGAATAATTGACTCATTGGAAAAGATCCTGATGCTGGAAAGATTGAAGGCAGGAGGAGAAGGGGACGACAGAGGATGAGATGGTTGGATGGCATCACCGACTTGATGCATGAGTTTGAGTAAGCTCCAGAGTTGGTGATGCACAGGGAAGCCTGGCATGCTGCAGTCCATGGGGTCGCAAAGAGTTGGACAGGACTGAGCCACTGAACTGAACTGCTTCTGTGGCATCCTTGACCAACGATCTTTCAGACTCTGCTTGAAGCTAGTGGCCTTAATGCTCTGGAGACAGGCCATCAGTTGTTATTACAAACACTTTCCTTAAGTATTGATCGAAACTCGCCTCCTTTAACATCCCCCTTGCTAGTTGCTGGGTATGGGAAGAACAAAATCCTCTTTTCTTCCCTCCAAAAAAAACTTTTCCCTTGTCACCAGCTTTTGAACCCATCTTGCTCAGAGGCTTTGCTGGTGGCTGCCCATGAGCAGTCTCCTCGTGGGCTTGGAGGTCTGCCTGAGTGTGGGCTGCGCACAGCTGTCACTGCGAGTGTGAAATGCAAAAGAGCGTCTGCCGGCTGCCCGCCAGCATGGATGTGTCCTCAGCTTCCTCTGGTGGGAGACGGTCAAGGCTGGAAAAGAAGTATTTATTACACACTATGATAACAGGAATTAAAAATGCTCCCTCAATCATAAAAATCAGTGGTTTCATTTGCTGGGTTTGCTGCCAATGCCTGTCCATATGCAGAGCTCGTTTTTATAGTTACACCGATAAGGTGCATATTTCATGTGCTTTTCTCTGCCCAATGAGTCCGATTTTTCCTGTCATTTGAAAGTGGAATTATTTCAAAGGCTGTAGGACAGGTCTATGAAGGGAAGCACGTTGACTGACTCGTGTGTGGCCTGCTGTGGGACAGGCAGATGTTCCCAGGTGATCGTGGATTGAGAGCAACTGGTGCCAATCCCTCCCATGCCCACAGGCCAGCAGTGGCTGCCAGGGACCTGGCCCGGACTGAGTCATCCCAGTCTGCGAACGGTGGTCAATGGGGCTTCAAACACTCCATGGGGTCTGCAGAACTCCTGCTGCCTTCAGCCTGCTGCCCACGGAGCTTGAGGAGGGCTCTGGTTCGTTCATACCCACAAAACCCCCACCACCTGGCTCTGTCTGCCTGGGTCTCTGTCCTGATTTCCAGTCCCCTCACAGGGAGCCCAGCCCAGCCCCTGTGGTCACATGCACTGTCCCAATGCTGCTGTGCTGGACGCTGGGATGACCATTCAGATCCCTCTCAGCAATGCAGGCTGCAGTCCTCCAGCCGCCAGGAGTGTTACCCTCAGACCCCTCTCTAGCGTCACCTCCACTGTAGACAGCTGCCTCGCCGAAGTCCTGGCCCCTTCCTTGGCCGCCTCCATGATATAGCAGGGAAATAAAGGCCTTGCCGGCTCCCTGCAAGCCTGGCAGCTATGAAGGGCCTCAGAGTGGAGGCCTCGGTTGAGGCTCCATCACAGCCCAGCTTCTCCCTCTCCCCAGTTCTGCCCCCTTCCCTCCCTTTCCTTCCATGGGTGGTGATCCCCCAGATCACACCCGAGTAAACCTTCTCTATGTATTCTTCAGAGGTGAAAAATGAGGCTTAGAGAGGCCATGGCTTTTCCAAAATCAGATTTCATGATGTCTTTAATATAGAGCAGGTAAATAAGTCTATTTACCCCTCACTTTTTTGCTATTTGGGGACACTGTGTAAATTTGGAGACTTGCAGCTTCCCAGAAAAGATAAGACCAGTAGAAACAAATGCAAGAACAGGATTGGACTGTGAGGGTATGTGGTGAACGGTGCGCAGCCAGCTCCCCTTGTCCTGCACGTTCTCCTTCCTCCCCGTCTTGATGTTCTCACGCAGACTCCAGGGCAGGGAGACTCCCTGGACAGTGATCGGAGACCAGAGGGGCTCCTCAGTGAGACAGTGACAGGTGGCGGGCCAAACTCACTGTGTGCTTGGACCCTGTGGCGTGCATTTGGATTGTGGCCTTTAAAGTCCCAGTGGCTGTGGGAGTCTCTGGCCACCCAATTTTCCCCAGGTGGGTTTGAATCCATTCCTGCCTCACAGGATGCACTGATGCCCTCAACACGTGCTCTCTCCTCTCTGCCCCCAACCCATCCAGGCTGAACCAAGACGAGGGCATTCCTGGCAGGAACGGTGGGGGAGGGTGGACTTGGCGGTGCATCAGCCTCTTTGTTAGAGTAGGGATGGGGCTCCCGGCATGGGTCCCTGTGACCCCGGCTGTTGCCTGAAATGTGCCCCTTCCCCCTGCCTCCCCTTCTTGTATCAGGACACCCACTTCCGGCAGTGATTTTACTACTCCTGAGTTCCTCTAAATCTTGATGGATTCTCTATGATTGGCCTGTGTTCTAGTTTTCCTGCTGAGTTCCTGTGTGGTGGAGGGGGACTCCCTTCTTTAAGGCTGCCTTCCTGTTTCCCGACTCCAGTCCTCTTAGCCTGACCCCCAGTGCCAACGGTGGGCCCACCTTCTGGTTGGGCATTGTCCATTTTTTGTTTATGATTAATAGCCCAGGATCCAGCCTTATGCCTGGCACATAGTAAGAGCTGAATACATATTTTTTAAATAAATAAATTGTAAACATTTAAGGGAAAGAATACGGTTCCCCAGGTGTTTCAGTGGTAAAAAAAAAAAAAAAAAAAAAAATCTGCCTGTAATGCAGGAGATGCAAATTTGATCCCTGGGTCATGAAGATCCCTTGGAGAAGGAAATGGCAACCCACTCCAGTATTCTTGCCTGGGAAATCCCATGGACAGAGGAGCCTGCTGGGCTGCTGTCCATGGGGTCACAAAAGAGTTGGACACGACTTAGCAACTAAACAGCAACAACAAGGTAAAGGATGTTGCAGGAATGGATGGTGATCGGTTATTTGTTTTCAAAGCCAGCATGATATAAAATGCTTGCATTGTTTTTCACCAAAACCTAACCTGTTAGAGAAGCCTAAGACTGATCTCCCTAGATTTTAAGAGGTGCCAGAGGACTTAATTTAACATGCTGCAACTCTTCAGATTTCAGAGCAGTTACCTTGGATGCTTTTGCTGTATAATCCTAAATCCTGTTCACAATTCTGCCATTTGGATTTGGTGTGTATTCCCGTCCACTTGGGGATAAACGGCCTTTTTAATGATTCTTTGATAAAATGACTCCAGCCATCTTTGCTGTTCGAAACCCAAATGCACGCAGATATTTATTTATAAACACACCATCTCATGTGGTGTGAAGGGATTCAGATACTCTTTGGAGATACTTCCACTCTAAGAATTCACTTTTTGAAAATGAAACTTTGTGGTTGTTCCCTGTGGGAAAATTTTTTAAAAATTTTACTTATTTTTAATTGAAGGATAACTGCTTTACAGAATTGTATTGGTTTTCTACCAAACATCAACATGAATCAGCCATAGGTTTATCTAAGTCCCTGTGGGGAAATTTTGTGATTGTTCCCTGTGGGGAGACCAGCCAATTGACTGAGAAAGGGCAAGGACTTCCCTGGTGATCCAGTGGTTAAGACTCCTTGCATCCATTGCAGAGGGCCTGGGTTTGATCCCTGGTTTGGGAACTAAGATCCCATGTACCGAGCAGCATGGCCAAAAAAAAAGGAAAAAAGACACCTACATGTACTGCAGGCTCAATTAAAAAACAAAAATAAAGGGCAGTAATAGGGCTGGGCATAAGCTACATGTGAGGCCGAATTGGGGAGGTGGCCGAGGGTAGGAGATTTTCCCCTAGGCCCTCCCTTTGCTGCTGCCTGTTCTTGGGCCATCATTGCAGAATGTCCTGGGCCCAGTTCCTGGAAGTTAGCTTGTGTTCCAGAATGCCTGCCTCCACGTGCGGTGGTGGAGCCACTTCTGCATGCTCTGGATTTTCACATATTGTTCACATGGCCTCTGTCATGGACCGAATTGTGTTTCCTCTAATTCACATGTTGAAGCCCCAGCCCCCGATGTGACTGTATTTTGAGAGAGGGCCTTTAGATGCTTCCCTGGTGGCTCAGATGGTAAAGAATCTGCCTGCAATGCGGGAGACCTGGGTTCCATCCCTGGGTTGGGAAGATCTCCTGGAGAAGAGAACAGTTACCAACTCCAGTATTCTGGCCTGGAGAACTCCATGGACAGAGGACCCTGGCAGGCTACAGTCCTTGGGGTTGCAAAGAGTTGGACAGGATTGAGCGACTTTCACTTTCACTTTAGATGAGGAAGCCAGAAAGGGAGGCTGGCATCTGATGGAACTGGTGTCCTTATAGCAAGAGGAAGCATTCTTCCTGTGTGAGCACAGAGGAAAGGCCATGCAAGGACTCAATGGCGAGGGGACGTCTGCTGGCCAAGAAGAGAGTCCTCACCAGAAAGCAAGTTTGCTGGCACCGTGATTGTGGACTTCCAGCCTCTGGAACTGTGAGATATAAATGTTTTTGTGCCACTCAGTCTGAGGTACTTTGTTATGGTGGCTCAAGGAAACTGAGGCAGCCTTCTCATGGGTTTTCTTTCTTCTTTCTCCCCGGGGACATTGTCTTAGTTTCCTAGGGCTGCCGAAACAGATTACCATACCCTTGGTGGTTTAAAGCATCGGAAATTCATTCTCTTACACAGTTTCAAGAAATCAAGGTGCTGGCAGGGTCACACTCCCTTGGAAGTTGAAATCAAGTCTGAAATCAAGGTGCTGGCAGGGTCACACTCCCTTGGAAGTTGAAATCAAGTCTGAAATCAAGGTGCTGGCAGGGTCACACTCCCTTGGAAGTTGAAATCAAGTCTGAAATCAAGGTGCTGGCAGGGTCACACTCCCTTGGAAGTTGAAATCAAGTCTGAAATCAAGGTGCTGGCAGGGTCACACTCCCTTGGAAGTTGAAATCAAGTCTGAAATCAAGGTGCTGGCAGGGTCACACTCCCTTGGAAGTTGAAATCAAGTCTGAAATCAAGGTGCTGGCAGGGTCACACTCCCTTGGAAGTTGAAATCAAGTCTGAAATCAAGGTGCTGGCAGGGTCACACTCCCTTGGAAGTTGAAATCAAGTCTGAAATCAAGGTGCTGGCAGGGTCACACTCCCTTGGAAGTTGAAAGCAAGTCTGAAATCAAGGTGCTGGCAGGGTCACACTCCCTTGGAAGTTTCTGGTTTGGAATCCTCCTTGCTGCTTCCTGCTTCTGCTGGCTCTAGGGCTTCCTTCCTTGGCTCTGCCAGCAGAACTCAGATCGCTTCTCCTTCTCTCTGAATCTTCTCCTGCCACTTGTCATTGGATTTAGGGTCTGCCCAGATAATCTGGGCTTCCCTGGTGGCTCAGACGATAAAGAATCTGCCTGCAATGCAGGAGACCTGAGTTCCATCCCTGGGTCAGGAAGATCCCCTGGAGAAGGGAATGACTACCCACTCCAGTATTCTTGTTTGGAGAATTCCATGGACGGAGGAGCCTGGCAGGCTACAGTCCATGGGATCACAAAGAATTGAATATGACTAAGCAACTTTCACTTTCAGATAATCCAGGATAATCTCATTTTGAGATCCATAACTTAATTATATATCCAAAGACTCTTTTTGCAATAAAGGACATGCTCACAGGTTTTGGGGGTTAGGATTGAGATGTGTTTTTTTTTTTTTTTTTTAATTTTTATTTTATATTGAAGTATAGTTGATTAACAATATTGTGTTAGTTTCAACTGTATAAACAAAGTGGTTAAGTTATACATATACATATATCCATTCTTTTTCAGATTATTTTCTCATATAGGCTATAAAAGAATATTGGATAGAGTTCCATATAATTTACAGTAGATCCTTATTGATTATCTATTTTATGTATAGTGGTGTGTATGTTTGGAGAAGGCAATGGCACCCCACTCCAGGACTCTTGCCTGGAAAATCCCATGTACGGAGGAGACTGGTAGGCTGCGACAAGAGTTGGACACGACTTCACTTTCACTTTCACTTTTCACTTTCATGCATTGGAGAAGGAAATGGCAACCCACTCCAGTGTTCTTGCCTGGAGAATCCCAAGGACGAGGGAGCCTGGTGGGCTGCCGTCTATGGGGTCGCACAGAGTCGGACACGACTGAAGCGACTTAGCAGCAGCAGCAGCAGCAGCAGCAGTGTATATGTTAATCCTGAACTCCTAATTTATCCCCCTGCCCATCCATCCCCTTTGGTAACCAGATTCTGAAGCCTGTGAGTCTGTTTCTATTTTGTAAATAAGTCCATTTGTATCATTTTTTTGGTTTGTTTTTAGATTCCACATGTAAGTGATATCATATGATAATCTCTAGTTCCGTTTGTGTGAAATATGTGCTTCCGTATCCTGGTTGTTATAAATATTATAGTGCTGCACTGAACAGTGGGATGCATTTATCTTTTCAAATTATGATTTCCTCTGGATATATGGCCAGGAGTGGAATTGCTGGGTCATGTGGTAGTTCTATTTTTAGGTTTTAAAGGAACCTCCATACTGTGCTCCATAGTGGCTGCACCAATTTACATTTCTGCTAAGTATGAGGGTTCCCTTTTCTCTATGTCCCTCTAGCGTTTATTGTGTGTGTGTGTATGTATATATATATATATTTTCATCATGGCCATTCTGACAGGTGTGAGGTGATACCTCTCTGTAGTTTTGATTTGCATTTCACTATGGCACCCCACTCCAGTATTCTTGCCTGGGAAATCCCATGGACGGAGGAGCCTGGTAGGCTGCAGACCATGGGGTCCTGAAGAGTCGGACACGACTGAGCGACTTCACTTTCACTTTTCCCTTTCATGCATTGGAGAAGGAAATGGCAACCCACTCCAGTGTTCTTGCCTGGAGAATCCCAGGGACGGGGGAGCCTGGTGGGCCGCCGTCTATGGGGTCGCACAGAGTCGGACACGACTGAAGCGACTTAGCAGCAGCAGTAGTAATGTTTCAGTATTTAGTAATGTCGAGCATCTTTTCATGTGCTTTTTGGCTATCTGTGTGTCTTCTTTGGAGAAACGTTTATTTAGATCTACCCATTTTTTAATTGTTTTTTTTTTTTTTGATAGTGAGCTGCATGAGCTATTTGTATATTTTTGAGATTAATGCATTTGTCAGTTGTTTCATTTACAAATATTTTCTCCTCATCTGTGGGTTGAGATGTATTTTTTGGGTCACCATTCAGTCCACTATTGATGGGTTATTTTATATAAATGATGAACAAAATTTTTGTGTTTCTTGGTAGATAAGCAGGAAACCCTTTTGACAGATATGAGCTTATGAGATCCTGACAAATGCTGAGAGAGTAGCTCTTGTCAGAATCTCTATTTAAGAGGAGGAAAGGGTGTTAGAAGTGACTTGCTTATGGCTATACAGGGAACACATTATGTGGCTATATTTTAATCCAGGATTTCCTTTCTCCAGATTCCATGTTCTTCTCACTCTGCCCCTCAGTATCTCACTCTATATGGATGAAATAAAGATGATAGTGTTAAAAAGAGTAACTACGAACCTGTGTTCAGTACTCTGGGCCTGGCCCTTTGCAAAGAATTTTATTTGCATCAACCCATTTCCTCTTCACCACAACTCTAAAAGGTAGTTGGTTTTAATATGTACATTTTACATCAAAGACAGTGAAGCACAGAAATCTGAAGTTAGTTGTCCAAGCCTCCCAGCTTGGCAAACTGCAGAGCTGGGATCTGAATCCAGGTCTGTCTCAAGACTCTACCCATGGACATCACTAGGTGCCAACACTGAAATCAGACTGATTATATTCTTTGCAGCCACAGATGGAGAAGCTCTATACAGTCAGAAAAAATAAGACCAGGAGCTGACTGTGGCTCAGATCATGAACTCCTTATTGCCAAATTCAGACTTAAATTGAAGAAAGTAGGGAAAACCACTGGACCATTTAGGTATGACCTAAATCAAACCCCTTATGATTATACAGGGGAAGTGAGAAATAGATTTAAGGGACTAGATCTGATAGACAGAGTGCCTGA
>NW_011494755.1:2544754-2550704 GCF_000754665.1 Bison bison bison
CAAAGAAATAGAGGAAAACAATAGAGTGGGAAAGACTAGAGATCTCTTCAAGAAAATTAGAGATACCAAGGGAACATTTCATGCAAAGATGGGCACATTTAAGGACAGAAATGGTAGGGACCTAACAGAAGCAGAAGATATTAAGAAGAGGTACACAGAAGAACTATACACAGAAGAACTATACAAAAAAGATCTTCACGACCCAGATAATCACAATGGTGTGATCACTCACCTAGAGCCAGACATCCTGGAATGTGAAATCAAGTGGGCCTTAGGAAGCATCCGAACAAAGCTAGTGGAGGTGATGAAATTCCAGTTGAGCTATTTCAAATCCTAAAAGATGATGCTGTGAAAGTGCTGCACTCAATATGCCAGCAAATTTGGAAAACTCAGCAGTGGCCACAGGACTGGAAAAGGTCAGTTTTCATTCCAATCCCAAAGAAACACAATGCCAAAGAATGCTCAAACTACTGCACAATTGCACTCATCTCACACACTAGCAAAGTAATGCTCAAAATTCTCCAAGCCAGGCTTCAGCAATACATGAACCGTGACCTTCCAGATGTCCAAGCTGGTTTTAGAAAAGGCAGAGGAGCCAGGGATCAAATTGCCAACATTTGCTGGATTATGGAAAAAGCAAGATAATTCCAGAAAAACATCTATTTATGCTTTATTGACTATGCCAAAGCCTTTGTGTAATCACAATAAACTGTGGAAAATTCTGAAGGAGATGGGAATACCAGACCACCTGACCTGCCTCTTGAGAAACCTATGCGCCAGTCAGGAAGCAACAGTTAGAACTGGACATGAAACAACAGACTGGTGCCAAATTGGGAAAGGAGTATGTCAGGCTGTGTATTGTCACCCTGCTTATTTAACTTTTATGCAGAGTACATCATGAGAAACACTGGGCTGGAAGAAGCACAAGCTGGAATCAAGATTGCCGGGAGAACTATCAATAACCTCAGATATACAGATGACACCACCCTTATGGCAGAAAGGGAAGAACTAAAGAGCCTCTTGATGAAAGTGAAAGAGGAGAGTGAAAAAGTTGGTTTAAAGCTCAACATTCAGAAAACTAAGATCATGGTATCTGGTCCCATCAATTCATGGCAAAGAGTGGCTGACTTTATTTTTTTGGGCTCCAAAATCACTGCAGATGGAGACTTCAGCCATGAAATTAAAAGACGCTACTCATTGGAAGGAAAGTTATGACCAACCTAGACAGCATATTAAAAAGCAGAGACCTTTGCCAACAAAGGTCTGCCTAGTCAAGGCTATGGTTTTTCCAGTGGTCATGTATGGATGTGAGAGTTGGACTATAAAGAAAGCTGAGCACCAAAGAATTGATGGTTTTGAACTATGGTGTTGGAGATGACTTTTGAGAGTCTCTTGGACTGCAAGGAGATCCAACCAGTCCATTCTGAAGGAGATCAATCCTGAGTGTTCATTGGAAAGACTGATGCTAAAGCTGAAACTCTAATACTTTGGCCTCCTGATTCGTAGAGCTGACTCATTGGAAAAGACCCTGATGCTGGGAGGGATTGGGGGCAGGAGGAGAAGGGGACGACAGAGGATGAGATGGTTGGTTGGCATCACCGACTCAATGGACGTGAGTTTGTGTAAACTCCAGGAATTGGTGATGGACAGGGAGGCCTGGCGTGCTGCAATTAATGGGGTTGCAAAGAGTCGGACATGACTGAGGGACTGAACTGAACTGAACTGTCTCAGTCCCCAGCACAAAGTTGTAATCCATGTTAGCTGCTTTCTAGAAAGAATGATGTACTTGACATTTGCAAATACCTATGGAAGAAAATCCCAGAAAGAAATAACAGTCCAGGCCTTGAATTAAGCTTGCAGTCTATACTGTTTGCTTTTTGAGTCTGGAGAAGCAGCACAACATAACCATTAAGGTCATGGAATCTGGAGTTAGTCTGTCTGGGTTTGCATCCTTGTTCTGCCAGTTACTTTCTACATGAGACTGAGTGAGTAACTTCACCCTCTGGTCTGCTTCCCTGTAAGTAACATGGGAGTAATAGTCATAGTATGTATTTTATAGGGTGGCTACATGGATTTAATGAGTTATTATTTGTAAATGTTTTAGAACTATGCGTGGTATGTTTAGTTCAGTCACTCAGTCATGTCCGACTCTTTGTGATCCCATGAATTGCAGCATGCTAGGCCTCCCTGTCCATCACCAACTCCTGGAGTTCACTCAAACTCATGTCCATCGAGTCAGCGATGCCATCAGCCATCTCATCCTCTATCATCCCCTTCTCCTCCTGCCCCCAATCCCTCCCAGCATCAGGGTCTTTTCCAATGAGTCAGCTCTACGAATCAGGAGGCCAAAGTATTAGAGTTTCAGCTTTAGCATCAGTCCTTCCAATGAACACCCAGGACTGATCTCCTTCAGAGTGGACTGGTTAGATCTCCTTGCAGTCCAAGGGACTCTCAAGAGTCTTCTCCAACACCACAGTTCAAAAGCATCAATTCTTTGGCGCTCAGCTTTCTTGACAGTCCAACTCTCCCATCCATACATGACCACTGGGAAAACCATAGCCTTGACTAGACGGACCTTTGTTGGCAAAGAAATATCTCTGCTTTTCAATATGCTATCTAGGTTGGTCATAATTTTCCTTCCAAGGAGTAAGCGTCTTTTAATTTCATGGCTGCAATCACCATCTGCAGTGATTTTGGAGCCCAATAACTAAAGTCTGACACTGTTAGTGCTAAATTAAATCACAGGCAAAACCCAGCAAGCTTCAAGTCGAGTTTCAAGACAGGAATAAGACACACTTTAGGGAACTCATGTGAAGGTTAAATGTAAACGCTCCCAGTGCAGTGCTTGGTTCAGCACAGTGGTTCTCCGACAAACGGTGACTGTTTTTACGATACACAGGGAGGTGAAGGTGGCCTTGATCCCTCCTCTGGACCTTCTTTGGCAAAAGCAGCTTCAGGATTCCAGGAAAGGAAGTCCTCAAACTTCCCACCCTGGTTGGCACAGAGACACAGGGCTGTCTTGGGTGCTGTCAATCGTAAGTCCTGTTAGAGTGTAGTTTGCTGATGTGGGACCACAGAGGACCTCAAGCAGGGACCCCTGTCTCTCCAAAGACCGAAGCCTTCTTGAAGTACCAGGACTAGCTCTGTTCAGATTTTCCCTGACTCCCTCCTCCAAAAGGCACCCAGGCCCATGCAGAGTGTGAGTAAAGTCATCCACGGGGCACTGTGTGTGACAGCATCCCCAGGACACACGCACCTCGACAGCTCACTGTGTGCTCCTGGGATTCTGGGGTCTGGAATGGAGGCCATCCATCTCGCCTGCCTGCAGGGGAGTGGAGACACATCGGGTTATCTTCTCAGCTGTGTGATGGCTGATCTTCCACCACTGGGCTCTGGGCTTCATGAGGGCGAGAACTGGGCTCAGGTGAGATGCTTAGTGAATCAGTGTTTCCAGAATTGAACTGTATGTGTGAAAGAGCAGGGTCAGCTCTGTGGGCATGTGACCTGTGTAGTTGCCCAGTTAGAAAGGCCCTGATGTTGGCTTAATTCTCTGCTGTCTCTGTCTTGAAACTGTTAATATTTTTAGAATAAGGGCCCCTGGGAATCATGAATTGGCCCCAAGGAGGCTTGTTTACTTTAAGAGTTTTCCGACCACAAGCTCTCAGGAGCTCCAAAAAACTGATTTATCCTTTGGATGGTGACTAAAACGATGTACAGGAGCTGAACATTCTTATTTGATCACTTTTCTTCATTATGTATGCTTTTGGCTTCATGGTGAGAAAGCATCTCCCTGCCTTCCCAAGATGATGTATCTGCTGGTCTTTTTCTTTAATTACTGGGTTTATTTTTATTTATCTGCCAACCTGAGATTGCAGGTAAGCACTGCCTTTTGCCAATCAGACAGCTATCGTTTTGCCCAAGAAAGATAATAATTCAGGCCTGCCCACATAGAAACTTTTATACAGTCTACCCTGCTGAGTGCTGGGGCTAGTGAAAGGATGGGCTGGATTGGATCATTCAAAGCAGGGACTAACCTAGAAGGTTGCGTCTCGGGATCCAGAAACGACTAGTCCTCCTTCCTGGCGTTGCCCTCTGGGACACAGAGCAGCTTGTTGAATTAGGGGTCGTTGTTTGCAGGCAGAGGCATCCGGTCTGGATGTCATGATCTCTAGCATGTACAATTTCTACGAACTCGGACATCAAAGAGCGAGCAAGCGACAAGGTCTCTATCGTCACATAGCTAGGAGCCTAGGGGATGGAGCAGATGGAAGGAAGCCACATAACAGCACAGATAGGTAATTATTGATAACAAGCACTGCTGTGTGTCGTGGTAGGACACTGCAGGGAGTTATGAGTGTTTAACAGGGAGAGAGGATCGGGGCACGGAAGGCCTCCAGGGGGACATGATGTGTGAAAGAGAGTTTATCAGGCAAGGGAATAGGGGTGGGGGGCGGGGAAGGCAGAGCAGGTGCAAAGCCTGCTTCCCTGAAATGAGAAAAAGTGCAGGGCACTGGAGAAATTGACAACAACTGTGTGGAATGGAGGAAGTCAGGGGTGAGGGGATCAGTGAGACTGGACAGGTAGGTGAAGGCACAAAGCAGAGATGAAGATTTTGTTTTCTCAGTCTTGAGAACAGGAAGTCATGGAAGCCACTAAGAGAATTTAAAAACTTCGTGTTGTTAAAACTGGTCATCCTGAATGATGGAGGTGGGTTGGATGAGACAGCGTGGGGAAAGGGCCGAACTAAGAGCTAAGGGGCGCCTGGACTTGCTGGTGCATCAGTGGGAAAATCCGAGGGCTATTTAAGGAGAAAATGGGCCTTGTGACGGCTTGTTATGGAGGCTGTGAAGACTAGTAACACTTCCTCCCCTCCTGGGGGAGTAAGGCTGGAACCAGACGAGGTGGGAACCATATCTGCCCACAGCAGGCATTCAGTGTACTATTTCCTTGCCCCTTCTCCATTCTGGGTTTCTGGGGTTCTGTCAGCCCTAGAGCCCCCAGCCCCTGTCCCAGCCTGCGGATGTCTGCCTACAGCCTCAACTTCTCGGAGAATTCAAGAGCATCAGCTCCCAGCTTTTTTGACCCCGTCCCCTGGCTGCTGTTGCCTACCACGTTATGGGCCCCAGTAGGGAGATCACTGTTAGCCAGGGCCCTCAGACTTTGTCCTCATGCTGCAGAGGCACGCGGCTGCACCACGGACTTTCAATCCAGACCCCCAGGCCACGGGTGAGGAGAGGCCGTGTGCAGGTGGGGGAGTCCAGTGCCCAGGTGGAGCTGAGGTCCTGCCAAGGCCCTGGGGAACCTAAACTACAGAGTGAGCTCTGCCTGTCCCCTCAGAGCAGGAGTGCGGAGGGGCAGGAGCCACGGGGCCCTCTTCCCCTAGGTAGTGGCTGGGAGGGCGGGGCTTTGCAAGGGGCCATGCTCACGGGCTTGTGCACCTGCGTGAGTGAACCTGCCTGTCGATGGAGATGCGCAGGCGCGTGTGAAGGAGCACGCGCATTGTGTTCCCTCTCTGCTTGAATGCTGGAGCGCCGATCTGCACATCCAGGCATACATGGCTCTGTCTGTGTGCACATGCTTGCTTGGAGGTGTGGAATGTGTGTTTCTGTGTGGGTGCACGTCATGGACTGGGGTGTCTCTGTGGGTCCCAGCAGCAGCCCTGGACCCGAGCAGCCCCGCGCCCCCAGAGTCACACACGCGCCCAACGGCCAGCAGGGGGCCCCTGAGTACCACGTGCGGGGCTCCTGGGAAGGGGGCCTGCGGCGTCTATCCTGCCTTCTTGACTCATGATGAGGACTGCAGGGGCCTTCCTCTCTGCTCTAGTCCCTCCTGGCTTTAGCCCTCTCTCCTGCCCTCAGCACACATGGAAGCAGAGGTATATCCATAGCCAAGGGAGACATTGGGCGTTGGAGAATGACTCTGACCTGGGGCAGGTTGATGATTCGAGAAC
>NW_011494755.1:2550836-2554408 GCF_000754665.1 Bison bison bison
GACCTATCCGTAGGTTGCTGAAGACCTACCGCCCTCCTGGTTCCTTGTTGGGCTCTTGCTGAGAGGTGCTCGGCCTGGACCTTGTCAGGCAACAGGCTCATAGGCGAAACCCCCTGGCCTGGACTGAGGCCTGGGAGGGGTGCAGTCTGATGACAAGGGCCCTTTCCCTGTGGACCACAGACGGGGCAGAAGATAATGCCTAGAGATGCCTGCTAACCCCTGCTTGAAGTGGCAAGATGGACAGATGATGGCTCCCTTTCTTGAAAGAGGGGCTGTAACATCGTCTTGAAGGCAGCGTGAGTGCCACAAAGACAGCCAGCCCTGACTGTGCGACCTCAGGAATTGTAATCAGGAAGACTCGACAAAGAACTTGGGACCCACTGGACTTGACACGTGCCTGCGAGAGCCACCAGAATGCCAGGGTCACTGCTGGTATTGACTCGGGCCTGGATTATCTCCCAGGTGCTGATTCTGCAGTACAGGGCCTGGGCTGCTTATGTCTGGACCCGCCGTGCCCAGTGCAGGGCTGAGCTGAGGCTGGCACTCACGGGTGCCTTCATGAGCAGGAGCACGGAGTGGGAGTGCCTGCTACCTGGGTGTAGCAGTTGGGGTGATGGAGGCATCATGGGAAGACACAGGTGGAACTTAATGCTGAGTCTGGACCAGACCTATTCTGGTTGTGCTGGCTAGAATCTGGAGGAGGTAGGCTTCCTGAGAAGGAGGGCTCAGGTCAGACCCTTGCAGACTGAACTGGAAAAGAGCGGAGCCATCAGGTGATCCTGTGGGTTTTATACAGTTTTTTTGTCAGGCCCTGGGGGTCACCTGGATGTACCTTAAGGCAGCCCAGTGGTGGTGGGAAGGAGAGGGAGACAATGGCAAGACTCTGGACCCCTGGCTTCAGTTCAGTTGAAGCTGCTCAGTTGTTTTTTTTTTTTAATCTTGAGTACAAATTGGAATTCATTTTTAATCAAGGGAGTATTTATGGAGTGCCTACTGTATGCATCTCACTGTTGTACATTCTAGAGATATTAGATTGATGAAAAAGTAATTGCAGTTTTGGATGGTGAATTTCACATCATTTTAGCTAGCCTGAAACACATCTTTATTAATCAAAATAGGAACCATTACAATCAACACATTTTTGGCAATGAGAAACAAGTTTGTTAATGCCTATAGCATAAAAACCCGTGCTTTGGAATTCAGCGACTCTTGGAAAACATTTTCTGCCTCCTGCTGGTTGTGGATGTATTTTCACTGCAAAAAGTTGTCCAGATGCTTGAAGAAGTGGTAGTCAGTTGGTGAGAGGTCAGGTGAATATGGTAGATGAGGCAAAACTCTGTAGCCCACTGTGTTCAACTTTTGAAGTATTGGTTGTGCGAAGAATTGGGTCCTTTCTCTTGACCCAGGCGGTGCAATTTCTTATGCATCTCATTGATTTGCTGAGCATACTTCTCAGATGGAATGGTTTCGCTGGGATTCAGAAAGCTGTAGTGGATCAGATTGGCAGCAGACCACCAAACAGTGACCAGGACCCTCATTTGGGTGCAAGTTTGGCTCACTGGTTGACATATAAAATCCACTTTTCATTGCACATCACAATCCAGTTGAGAAATGGTTCATTGTTGCATAGAGTAAGAGAAGACAACCCATTTCAAAACAATGATGTTTTTGATTTGCAGTCAGCTCATGAGGCACCCACTTCCTAAGCTTTTTCACCTTTCCAATTTGCTTCAAATGCCGAATGACCATAGAATGGTTGACATTGAGTTCTTTGGCAACTTCTTGTGTAGTTGTAGGAGGATCCATTTCAATGATGCTCTCATTTGGTCCTTGTCAACTTCTGATGGCTGGACACTACACTCCTCATCTTCGAGGCTCTCATTTCCTTTGCAAAACTTCTTGAGCCACCACTGCACTGTACATTCATGAGAAGTTCTTGGGCCAAATGTGTTGTTGGTGTTGAGAGTTGTCTCTGCTGCTTTACAACCCATTTTGAACACGAATAAAAAAAAATCACTAGAATTTGCTTTTTGTCCAATATTATTTCTGTGTTCTAAAATACATATAAAATAAACAGCAAGTAATAAATCATATTCTAAAATACATACAAAATAAACAGCAAGTAATAAGTCATATTCTAAAATACATATAAAATAAACAGCAAGTAATGTCATTAGCAAAAAAACATAAAGCAAGAAATATGCATTCAAATGATTTATAACAAAACCACATTTAAGAATGTATTCCAAAGTCAAACAGCAAAGTTCAACAATGCAAAACAATCATTACTTTTGTACCAACCTAATATTTGGAGAACAAAACATGTAACAACTGTGCTCTCTTGACTGTTATATTCTAGTAGGGAGGACAGGTAAATAATAAATGACAATTTAATTTTGGGGTATAAGTGGTATCAGTAAAACAGGGTGTGGGATAGAGCTACTTGGGTGAGGATGGATGGGGCCCCTTCAGGTCCCATGGTTAAGGATGGCCTCTCTGAGGAGGTGCTATTTGAGCTAAGGCCTGAATGATGACAGTGGAATGAACATTCTGGATAAGATTTTGTTTTAAGAAAACTCTCTGTGGAAAGATTTGAAAATCTCTCAGTCTTCTTTTATTTGTATTCATTTATTTAAATTTCAAAGGTAATACATATTCATTGTAACAATTTCCAACCTTGTTAATGTACATACAGTCAAATGTAGAAGTGACTTCTTCCCGCTTCACCTCTCCCACCCTCCACCCCTAATTCCACTTCTTGAAGAGAATCCCTTTATCACTTAGGTGGATAACCTCCCGGATTTTTCTCTCTGCAATTGTGAATATATATGTTAATTTCCAACTTTGTGTCTGCTTACTTGTCTTGTAGGACAGGCAAGCTCATCAAGGCCAAAATGGACTCTGGACTTTTTCTGCTGAACTTCTTCCTCCCCCGGGTTTTCTCCTCTTTGAAAATAATATCACCACCCCAGCCAGGTGTTCAGGCCCCAAGGCTGGGAGACATCCTTGGTTCTCCTTTACTGTAGGACTCCAAGTCCAGTTTGCTAGCAAATCCTATAGACTCTATCTCCAAAACATGTCCCTGCTGGACACTTGTTATACCCCACTGCCAACAACCTGGTGTAAGCCACCAGTACACCTCACCAGGACCTCCTCACTGCTCTTCGTCCTCTCTTGTTACTTCCTACAGTTCTTTCTGCACCCAGCAGCCAGAGTGGTCTTTTAAAACTGGTAAACCTGGTCATGTCGCTCCTTGCTTATACCCCAGTGGCTTCCCAGACTCTTCATCTGCAGACTGATTCAAGGACTAAGTGATCTCAGACCATGGTCCTTCTCTCCAGTCTCATCACGTCCCTTTCACCTCCTTATTCATTACCCTCCGTGTCTCAGGGCATTTGCTGAGCTAGTTCTTTGTCATCATTCTGATCTTAACTCTGTGTCACCCTCCAGGGAGGCATTCCCCATGGCTCCAGGTACAACAGCCGCCCTTTTGCTCTGCCCCCCTCTACACTTCCAAACATGCTCTATCCCGCACCTTGTTTTATTTCCTTTGTAGCTCTCAGTTTATTGGA
>NW_011494755.1:2554508-2566462 GCF_000754665.1 Bison bison bison
CCACTGATGAATAAATAAAACTGTTTCCAGATCGTTGCTAATGATCAAGGCTCTAGTGAACATTCTTGGGCATATATACATCTTTGGGTGATTGTGGAAGGGATTCTGTGGGACACATTTTTAGAAGTGGAGTTTCTAGGTCCAAGGTGATGTATTTTAAAATTTGATGGATATGCCAAACTGCTGCCCAAATTACTGTTCCAATTTGCACTCCCACTGACTTTGATGGTGAACGCCTTCTTCTAAGTCCTTGTCAACACTGGATCATAAAATCTTTTCCTTCTTTTTGGCCTGTGTTAGGAGCAAAAATCAGGTATTTTATTTTGATTTGTATTTCTCTGATTATGTGAAGTTGAATAACTTTTCACATGTTTTTTGTCATTGATAATTTTCTTTTGAGTGATAAACACTGTGCTGGGCCCACTCCCTAATGTAGTTCTGTTTGTAAGAAAGAAGACTAGGCAATGGGTAGAGATTACCACCGTCAGCCACACATCATTTGGCTATTACTACTTTTTACTGGCTGTTTATCTCCGTCTTATTAATTAGTAATGGTCTTTATGTTTTGTGGAGTTTACTTTGTTATGTATGTTGCAAATAGTCTCTGTTTGTCTTTCCTTTATCTTTCAGTGTTGTTTAAGCTATTAATATCTTTGGATCCTTAACTTTTCTGTTATTGTGAAGATAGCATGTATACCTGTAAACATTTAAAAGCAATCTATCAAAAAAAAAAAATAAAAGCAATCTATCAGTTCACTTCAGTTCAGTCATTGAAAAAGAAGTGACTCTCTCCTATTACACTAACTTAACCTTGCATATCTTCACATTTTTCATGTTTATATGCACATTCATATATCATTCATTTATTCTTCAGTGATTCATTCTTCTAGCAAATATTTACAAGCCACTTATACTTCCAATATTTATTGGGTATTTACTATGTTTCTGGCATTGTATAGTTATATTAGAAAAAGATACATATATTATCTTCTATTAAACTTGTTTTTGGAAGATGTGCTTTTCTTTTCTTTCTTTTTTTTTCCCCACATTTCAGATGCTCCTATAACAGGACCTGTATCTGCCTCATTGTTTTTTAATGTTTGCTCACTGTTCTATTTTATGCCTTTGCCAGAATATATTTAATCTGGTCCTTATTGATGGACATTTACATTGGTTCCTGTGTGTTTGCAATTACAAACCGTGTTGTAGTGAGTATCTCTGTAGCTATATCTTTGCAGCCATGTGCAAATATATCTGTAGGGCAGACTCCTAAAATAGAATTGCATTTTAAGTTGATAGACATTGCCAAATTGTCCTCCAAAACTGTGTTCCAATTCACACTCCATCAAGATGTGTGAGAGTGCCCATTTTGCTACTTCATTTGCAACCCCAGATATTATGTCTTTATCATTTTTGCAAACATCTAGTGCTTAGAATGGTGTTTCATTGTTTTATTTTGCACTTTCCTAATTAGGGGTGAAGCCGAGAAGCTTTTCATATATTTATTGGTCACCTGTATTTCTTCTATGAATTGTATGTTCATATTCTTTCCTTATTTTTTAATATCAAGTTGTCTGTTAAAAAAATTTAAGTTGATTTGTAAATTCCATATAGTATGGGTATTCAAACTTTATTTGTAGATTGCAGATATTTTCTCCCAAGCTGTCTTTAGTCTTTTATTTATTTAAATTTTATTTTTGGTTGCACTGGGTCTTCGTTGCTGCATGTGAGCTTTCTCTAGTTGTGATGAGGGGGGGTTGCGCTCTAGTTGCAGTGTGCAATCTTTTCATTGCGGTGGCTTCTCTTGTTGCAGAGCATAAGCTCTAGGGCGAGGGCTCAGTAACTGTGGCACAGGACCCAGATACCCCGCAATGTATCATATCCTCCAGGACCAGGGATCAAACCTCTATCCCCTGCATTGGCAGACAGATTTTTAACCCTGGACCAGCAGGGAAATCCTTGTCTTTGGTCTCTTAATATCGTTTATGGTATAACCCCACCTTGTCAATGGTGGATACCGCTGAATCTCTAGGACTTCCTGGAGCAGCTTTAGAAATGAATGTCTACAGCAATGCTGAGGGGCCATGCCACGCTGTAGGTAATACAGCTTTTCAAGTAACACAAGGCCATAAAATCCTAAAAGTTTCAACAAACAAAAGTACTTCTGTTTGCAGGAAAACGTGGAAATCAGTGATGAAGCACCATAACAGCACAGGAGAAAAGGTCAGCAAGGCCAGTGGAAGATTCCGCCTCACCTCGAGGTCAGGATTCACCCGTGGTCCCCAGAGTGGGATTACCTGGAAATCTTGGCCAAAAAGAAAAAGGAAGAAATCTACCTAAATACAGGTTGATAACTGCTACAGGAAAAGATCAGAGAAATGTGACCCACACAGGAATTGTATGGGTCTCCTGGACCAGTCACTGCCAAGAGGATGAGAGTAGTGCAGTCGTTTACTGCCTGTTCACCTGTGGTGGTTGGTGGACTGAACTTCATCTGGGGAAAGGGTCCCCTTCCCTTGAGTGGCGATAAGCTCAAAACCAGGAAAGGTCATCGTTCAGAAGGAGAGAGAGATGAAGAGGCGACTGACAGTGGTTGCTGTGAGCTGCTTTTATTGTAATCAGTTAATTTTATTTCCCCCAAACATTAGCACAGTTATTGTTGGAGCAATCTGACCCACTACTATGAGGTTTTCCAGTTCACTTCAAATGATCAGATACGTAAGAAAGAGTGCATGTACGTGTCTTAAATCTGGCTCCACTTCTGGAAGGGACACTTGGTCGGGGAAGTGAGTCACACTTTCTTGCTGTGAACACAACTGAGCATTCAAGAGACTGAATACTTGGTGTCAAGAAATAAAGTTAAAAAAAAAAGAAAGTTGGAAATTTATTGGAGGCTGCGGATTACGTGTACGGCACCTTTACGATGTCCTCACTCTCTCTTCTTTGAATATTTATTGAACACACACTATCCAATTGCAGAATTTTCTCTCTTTGAGTTTGCATCAGTCTAGTTTGGTAACAAAGCTACCATTTATTAAGAAGAATTTCAATGAATTGGTTAATTATTATTATTTTTTTCAATGGGTTGAAAGGAGCTGGGACATGAGCATGGCAGCTAAATAGTGCTCAGCTGGTTCCGGGTATTTTCTCTCCATGAAACAAAGCCCTAGCTTTTGTTGTTGTTTTTTTTTCCCAATGAAAATGTGCAGGTTCCACATGTTGGTTAAAGAGAACAGTAGGGTTGTGCAACGGGGGTCATCCTCAAGGGGTACTTCGGGCTCTGTGGCAGGTTACAGTTGCAACGTGTAGATTCCCATCGACAGAAATGAGATTTAACATGTTCTGACTGGAGCGGCTGCTGGGCTCAGAAGACACTGGAAGTCTAGTTAAGTCACACACAGCTTGTGCCGTTCAGAGCGTGTGGGATCACGAGAAGCGCTGTGCACTGGGTCTGGATGCCCGTGGTGCCCGGGGATTGCCACAGGCAGCGGAGAACAATAATTATGCTGTAGGTAGCTCCAAGCAATTTGAGCTAAAATTGCCCCTCCAGGGTCTGGAACCCAGTCCAAATTTCCTCCAGCTGTTATACTGGGGAATGCAGGAAAGGAAGGAGAAGGCTCACCCCTTGAGATGTTTTTCGATGCTCTCGAACATCAGAACTGATTCTCCAGAATACTTTTTGTTTGTGCATCCAGACATTTGAACATTGCGGCAGAGTCAAGTCTTGAGCTTCCGTAACAAGGTGACCTGAAATGAAAGCATTCTCAGCTTGGTAAATGTATATTTCATGACCTCAGAGGAAGAGACCTGGGAGGTCCTGTCCACTTGGGGGAGTGAAGCTGGAAGTGCATCCTGGTGCTCCTGGTCTCAGCAGTGGGGTGAGGGGGGGGGTCGGGGGATGAGCATCAAAGAATGTTGATGATGAGAGAGAGAAGGAGAGGGAGGGAGTGTGCCCTGTGCCTGTTTCTCTCTAAGAAAGGCTCTGGTAACAGGTTTCTGGGTAAATGAAAGTTGTATTGTCTCCCATCAGAGATGACTTGAAAATAAAGTGCTTTAAAGCTAATACTGCAGATGTCTGCAGGAAACTCAGCACCACACCGAACACTGTAGTTAGATAGCTGTGCAAAAAAGTACATGAAGGAAAGGGCTAATGTGCAATACTTCTATTTAAGATAGAAGGAGGAAATAGAAATTGTGATAGCATGCTATTTCAAGTAATAATAGAAAGTACTTGATGTTTACATGGTGAATGGATCAATACTAATTCTGTAGTCAGCGCACATACAGTAGTTTGGATTATACAAGTGATAGATGCACTCAGTATAGCTGAAATCTCCACCCTGCAACATTTATTTCTTGCTGCGTGTTAGATGGAATTTTCCACCCAACTATCTGGAAGGATTTGCATAAGAATGGTGATAGAGCAGTATTCTTTAATGATGCGCTTTTCTTTGTTAAACTTCAAAAATGTCTATGGTGCATGATGAGGTTTGGGTGAATTGCCAAGCTAATGCTTTTTATATTTTCTTTAAAGAGCTTATCTTCAGTGTGTTGTGGGAGTTACTTTATATTGTGGTTTTAAAGGCAGTGGCAGTAAAGCTGAATTTGTAGCAATCCCCAATAAATGCCTCCTCCTCCTCCTCCTCTAGGGCTTGGTCTTGCTAAGAAGGGAATCTGGGGAAGGCTGCCTCCAGTTCAGCTGCAAGGAGTCCCTTGGATTTATGTTTTCCGACCTGGTTTTGCTCACCAAGAAGTGAGGTTGTCACTCTCCTACCCAAACAATAACTTCTTGTTAGCCTAAATCAGCCCGGTTCTTGTCAGATGGGCTTGGGGCTCTTGTGGAGGATGAGTTGAGTTATTCAGATCAGAGCCTGGGACCAACTGTGGTTTGGAGAGTGACCGTTTTTGTCCTTCCCACAAGAACCTAATGTTGACAAAGTGAGGAGGAGAAGGGACTGGAATCTTGGGAATTCCAGGAATGCACCCTCCAAGCAAAAGAAGCTTTCCTTCCTGGCTTATGCTCTCAGAATCTGCTCCATGGCAAGGCTTTGCAAGTACAAAGGTGGGAAAACAAAACCCCAAAGCTGGAGCCCTCGAGGGTAATCCAATAGAGGACTTCATGTTAACTTCAGTTTCAATGAGACAAAGAATTTGAAAGCCAAGAATAGATGGAAACTTAAGGTCACCTAAACTTCCCTTTTGTCTAATGCAGGAGTCTCTTTCCCAACACAGCTTTGCAGTGCATTGATCAGTTGCTGCTTGAATACCTCTGAGGACAAAGAACTCACTTCCTCTAAACAGCGATGACAACAGTGACACAAATGGAGGACCTACTATGGGTCAGGCCTGTGGTAAGCCTTGAAAAATCATGGTCTTATTTAATGTTTGCAACAACCTTATGAGCACTGATTGCACCATCACTTTACAGATGGGGGAAGAAGCTTCGTGTATTGCAGAGAAAGGAATTTAGAGTGTGTGTTCTTATTCCCTGCACACACCCCCTGCCCAGGCTGTCCCGTGGGCTGTCCCATCATGGGCAGCCTCAATTGTTATTTTTTGTTTCTTGGAGACACTTGGAATACACTGTCAACTTAAACAAAAAGCGTAATGTGAGAGTTGCGAGTTAAATTTTATTTGGGGCAAAGTGAGGACTGTAGCCTGGGAGATAGCACCTCAGATAGCTCTGAGAAACTGCTCCAAAGAGGTAGGGGGGAAGAACAGCGTATATGTGATTTTGATGAAGGGAGTGTACATGCAACCAAGCATATATTTCCCCAGAAGGTTTGTGCTAGTCTTGTGAAGCTTTCTCCTGGTTGTTAGAAACCATTGTCACCATGAAGGATTTTAGTGCTTTTCTAGATATGAGGAGATGTTAATACAAGAATTGAGCTCATAAAATCGCTCCTGATAATACCTAACTATCTGAAGATCTGTCCTGCCGGTACCCACCGCCCCCCCCCAACCAAGCACAGAGTGCCTCATTTCTGCTCTCCACCCTGAACTCCTTTCAGGCGGTGTTGAAGGTCAGCAGCTGCAGCAGCACATGATTTAACCCTAGTAGAGGTTAGCTGGCAAGCACCCATGGCAAGTGCCAATTTGTAGTTGAGAACACCTTGCCAGTCTTGTACACACTAGCCCTTCAGACATTTGAGGCAGCCTTCCTGTCCCTCAGCCTGCCTCCCAGTTTTCCTTTTTTTTCTGTTCCATGTCAACTGACATTGCATCTCAGTTTGGCAAGTTCCTCTGGACCCCTTCCTGCTTACCAGTGCTCTTCTCAAAACATATGTCATTTCCGTTTGGAACATTTTGAAGAGACCTTATCACTGTTGCCTAGTTCTATTAGGAGACCGTGGGCTCTGTTGGCAACAGGGACCCATGAAGGCATCTATTCTGGGTGAGGAGGGAGGCTTTCCAAAGAGCACATGGTGAACTTTTTCCACAGCCCTTTCAGGGAGAAGGCATTTAAAAAATCCAGAGTATTACAACAAGCCAGGGTTGAGCTTCCATGCCATGGCCAGTGGGAAAACCAGGGTCAGAGTAAGGGACGGAGCCTTCTTGCAGGGTTTTTGTGGTGGTCCTCCCAGGCCCTGGCAGAGACAGCTGCTCTGATATCTAACTTGGCCTCTGAGCTGGAATCTCCACAGCTCACTGGCACATCCCTGATGAGACCCTCTGCACTAGCCTCCCAACTTATGAAAGGTAATCATGTTGTTGACACTCTGGAGTTGTCTTTCTCATGGAGTGAGTCCTGACTCAGAATCAGGCCATCTCCCGTTCACTGTGTGACCTTGGGCACGTACCTCTCCCTCTTTAGGCTTTCATATCCATATCTATAGAGCTCAGTGTTGTCTTAACAGTGTTAAATTAATTAAACAAGGAGAACATTAGACTGAGTTGGCTTGGATGCCATGGTGCCCACATCAGCAAACCACAATCTAAGGCTGTAAATGCCTGTGCTTAGTTGCTCAGTCGTGTCCAACTCTTTGTGACCCAATGGATTGCAGCCCTCCAGGCTCCTCTCTCCATGGGGATTCTCCAGGCAAGAATGCTGGAGTGGGTTGCCATGCCCTCCTCCATGGGATCTTCCCAACCCAGGGATCGAACCCAGGTCTCCCGAATTACAGGAGGATTCTTTACCATTAGAACCACCAGGGAAGCCCTAAACAAAGAGTGGTGCTGGGCCCCACCACAGGGCTGGCGCACCCCTTCCTGTGAAGGTGAGGGAGGTTCTGCCCATATGCTCTGGCAGTTGCCATGGTGGCCACTGCACAGTTGGGAGGGGCAGTGGCTGGGGGTTCTGGTACCCCAAAGCCTAGAAGCCACGAGATCAAAACACTGAAGACAGCCAATCACAGAGGCCAACCTATCACAGAGGCCCCACCAGTCCTAAGCTCCCGCCAATCAATAATTTCCTTCCTTTACTCGTGTGTCTTCTCTATAAAAGTTTCTCCCTAGCTCCTATTGGTGGGGTTTGGTGCTGCCTGATTGGAATGGATTTTTGTTGTTTTTGTTGTTCAGTCACTCAGTTGTGTATGACTCTTTGTGACCCCATGGACTGTCCTTCAGTATCTCTTGGAGTTTGCTCAAACTCATCTATAGAGTTGGTGATGCCATTCAACCATCTCATCCCCTGTCACCCCCTTCTCCTCCTGCCCTCAATCTTTCCCAGCAATAAGTTCTTTTCCAGTGAGTCAGCTCTTTGCATCAGATGGCCAAAATACTGGAGCTTCAGTTTCAACATCAGTCCTTCCAATGAATATTCAGGTTGGTTTCCTTTATGATTGACTGGTTTGATCTCCTTGCTGTCCAAGAGATGCTCAAGAGTCTTCACCAGCACCACAGTTCAAAAGCATCAATTCTTTAGTGCTCAGCCTTCCTTATGGTCCAGCTCTCACATCAGTTCATGACTACTGGAAAACCATAACTTTGGCTATACAGACCATTGTTGGCAAAGTGATGTTTCTGCTTTATAAAATGCTGTCTCAGTTCATCGTAGCCTTTGTTCCAACTAACAAGCATCTTTTACTGAAACAAACTCTTAAAATTTTTACAACAGTGTAGTTCATCTTTTAACAGCTCTGGTGTCAGAAAAAGAGCTGCAGGAGGCCCCTCAGAGTCTCCAGGAGCAGGAAGCAGCCATCAGTGGGGACTGTTATAGCCCCCTCAGTGGCTGCCTTCTTGTGGTCTCTGGACGTGGTGGGTGAGCCCCTCCTGAGTCCTGGATCCCAGCTCTACAGCTTTCAGACTTGATTTGAGCATTTCTTTTTTCCAGACTGGGTCTGGAACCTGGACAGTAATAAATTGGATCCTACTTAGAAATTGGTCTGAGTCTGGGCTTAAGTCAGAACTGGGTCTGACTTAAGCTGGACTGGGGCCATTGTGAGGCCTCAGGTGAATAAACTTTAAGGCTGAACAAGTAGGTTAACCTTTCCAAAGATCGTCTTGAACTACCGTTGGCATGGTGGAGAACTTTTAACCCAGATGAGCTCATCCATTAAAAGGTGCCCTAGAGAAAAAAGGAGTCTTGGCCACTTTAAAGGGTGGAGGGAAAATTATTTTTCCTTCTTTACAGTTTCTGGGGACCAGGATAAGACCCACTGAGACACCAACATGTTCTGGAGCCTCTAGACAGCACCCCAGGAAAACTAGCAGAAGCCCGCAAAGGGTAAGAATTCTTCCCAAAGTTGGCTTTCCTTGATCCCTATCTGTGGTGCCTGTTCCAGAGACTAAGATAAAATTTCAAATTGTTCCTTCCTTTCTAAGGGCTTCCCTGGTGGCTCAGATGGTAAAGAATCTGCCTGCAGTGCAGGAGATGCAGGTTCAATCCCTGAATCAGGAAGATCCCCTGGAGAAGGGAATGGCAACCCACTCCTGTATTTTTGGAGAATCCTATGGACAGAGGAGGTACTGATTTTTTCTGTCCCAGAGATGGAAGCTTGTCTCATGCTGTGTTCTAAGAATGTGGCTGACAGCCATCAAGTTGGGGGCCTCCAAAATATGGCTGGACAGAAATGTGGATTGCACCCTATTTGCAGCTGGGGTCCTACTGACTATAGCCAGGCTCTCAGGGGGAACTCATGAGAGTCCCTTGGACAGTGAGAAGATCAAACCAGTCAATCCTAAAGGACATCACTCCTGAATATTCATTGGAAGGACTGATGCTGAAGCTCCAATACTTTGGCCTCTTGAAGTGAAGAGCCAACTCTTAATTAGAAAAGACCCTGATGCTGGGAAGAATTGAGGGCAAGAGGGGTGGGGGTGACAGAATGACATGGTTGGATGGCATCTCTGACTCAATAGACATCAGTTTGAGCAAACTCCGGGAGATAGTGAAGGACAGGGAAGCCTAGCAGGTTGCAGTTTATGGGGTCACAAAGAATCGGACATGACTTAACGACTGAACAACAACGGAGGAACTATCTCTTTCTTTTGGTTATCTGTGAGAGTGGCTCTGAATCTTGGGAAGGGAAGTTCTTTTGAACATTCTGGTGTCTAGGGAGTTATTCAGTACTAGCAGGGATATTTTTATTATTTGTCCAAACTGAAACTTGATATGATGTTTGAAATGATTTTTAAAGTAAGTATCTCTGTGGTCAGAAGTTGGCCAAGTTGGAAGCTAATGTTCAGAACCTGATAGGAAAAAAAAATTTTTTTAGGCCTTTTCCCTAAGCTAAAATGAAACTATGTACACGGAGGGAAAGAAAAACATTATGAAGCCATTGTGGAAAGATTTACTAAAACATTCCAAAGAAATACAGCTCTAAATCTAGAACATGGGAATCATTTGATTTCCGTCTTAGTTGAAGATCTTCTCCTTAATATAAAAGTGAGTTAAAGATACTGTAGTTGGATGGCTGGATCAGCGGCTGGATATAATTCAGATGGCAACCCAATGATTTGAGGAATTAAAAACAACTCTGGGTATGTGCTCAGTCGCTATGTCCAGTTCTTTGCGACTCCATGGACTGCAGCCTGCTAGGCTCCTCTGTCCACGGGATTTCCCAGGGAAGAATACTGGACTGGGCCACCACTTTCTTCTCCAGGGTATTTTTCCGACCTAGGGATCAAATCCGTGTCTCCTTCATTGGCGGGTAGGTTCTTTACCACTGAGCCCCCAGGGAAGCCCCCAAAATAACTGTACTTAACTTACAAATCAAGTTTTTGTAAGAATATAGCTGAAGCTCTAGAAACAGTTCAAAACCCACTATTGTTTTCACAATCCCCAGACCTCCCCTATTCAAACTAAAGAGATAGTCAAAATACCTCTCCAGCCATGATGAAGGTCTTTCTGATGGCCAGGTTGTGTCACTGCATGCCCCCAGGACCCCCATGATGGTGCTGTACTGCATGAATCAGTATCAGGACGACAAATGAAATTGCACTAAAATGAAATTGATGACAGATGACCACGTTGAAATAATTGTAAGCTTAAGACACGGACTTGCTAAATCAAGGTTATTTTGAGTTAAAAAATGGTCAACACTCATAAACTTAAAAAAATTCTCTTTTAAGGAGCAATTTTTATAAATAGCAATTTTTTGTAATCCTTGTGCTTTTCTCTGCCTTTCTGAAGAATGGTTTTCTTTCCTTACCCACCCATCTTTCATCAGATCCCATAGCAAAATTAGGAGAGGCAAAGGGAGTGTCATGTCTCTTTATTGGTTTAAAAATATTTATTAAGCATTATATACTTAATTTTTTAAGTTTTCATTCATTGAAGTGGAAAGAGCACTAGGCTGAATTGGGAGATGCTGCTTCAGGTTGTGGTTTTGTGTGACCTTACGAGAATCTCATTCCCCCTCCAGGTCTCCTGTTCTTCTTCTCTTGGGAGCTGGTAAAAGTGATTTGTAAAGTTGTCCCCAAGTCTGGCTTTCATGTGTAAAAGCAACTTCAGGCTGGGCAAGACAAGTCAATCTAGTCAGCACTATTGGAGTCCCTATTAAGTTCTAGACCTTGTGCTGGGCATGGGATATAGTCAGTGAAAATAGACATGGAACCATTCCAGCTGCTGCCACCTGGGACTATAGCCCAATACCAGCTCTTGCTTGCTAGAGAATCTTAGTCCAATTGTTTCTCTTCTGTGCCTCGTTCTCCTCATGGGATTATGGTACTACTGAAATAAAGGAATACATGTCAAGGGATTCCTATAGTACCTGGTGCATTAATGATGTTGACTTTTATTTTTATTATTGGTAGAGGAGGTATATATTAATCCAATAAGCACAAAAATAAATATAGCATTTCAGTTGTACTAAGTGCTCTGAGAACACATATCAGGAGGATTCCTTCAGCGTGGGAAGTAGTGATTAAGCTTAAGATCTGAAGGATAAGTTCACCAGTTGAAGGAGAATGGAACAGACTCCAGGGAATGGCATATGCAAAGCTCCTCTGGTGGGAAGAAGCACAGATATCTGTGGATTTAGAGTAGGCCAGGATGAAGCAGAACAAGGAAGAGGAAGAGAATAGAGGTTGGAGGTGGGGCAGGGACCAGGCTGTGCTGGGCTCTGCCGGAGCCCAAGATTTGGAAAAACTGGTTTTGTAAGTGCCTCCTGGAAGTCAGAGTTCCCAGTTAGACCCATGGCTCTGACACTCTTGAGTTGATACTCACGAGGATTTGGCTTTCTACAGATTGGAACCCATTGGAACCAGATTCTAAGGGACACTAGGAAAGTTCATGTGATGAGTTGTGGCTCAATAGGCTTGACACCTCCTGGGCCATCTTGCATTTAGATCATGTTCTTGGGACCAGAGTCCCAGACTGTATTCTGATCCTTTCAGTGTCCTATTCAGGGTGTCCGTGGGTGGTCACATTTGAATAGGGTTGGAAAGACAAAACCAAATTCTTCCCTGTCTACAGGGAGACAAGGCTTCATGCGTCTTAAGCGCTTGAGAGCATATTTACTATTTGAGAATCAGATGAAATCTGTGGATTTTTCTACTTGAGAGATGCATTT
>NW_011494755.1:2566562-2586900 GCF_000754665.1 Bison bison bison
TGCGGGATGCATTTACACACTTAAATCCAAATTAGGGTGTACTTTTAGGTTGGGTTTGTGGGTCTCCTTGAAGCTCAAACATGGTCCCAGATTAAATGTCCTGCTGCTGCTGCTGCTGCTAAGTCACTTCAGTTGTATCCGACTCTGTGCGACCCCATGGCAAGAATACTGGAGTGGGTTGCCATTTCCTTCTCCAATGCATGAAAGTGAAAAGTCAAAGTGAAGTCGCTCAGTCGTGTCCGACTCTTAATTACCTCATAGACTGCAGCCTACCAGGCTCCCCTGTCCCTGGGATTTTCCAGGCAAGAGTACTGGAGTGGGGTGCCATTGCCTTCTCCGAAATGTCCTTCTAATATAAGACAATGCCCAACATTATGGACATTCAATATCCCTTTCAATATCTAACCCCTCCCTCTCTGTCTCCCCCATCTATCTCCTCTTTCCTTCTCTGTTGCTTCCATTTTGGACTCTTATTGAGGGTCAGTTTCCCCTTAGACTACTTTAATTTTCTTTACCTTTGTCTTTCTGTCTTTAGATTATTATCTAATCACCTCTTCACATTCTATGGGAAAAAGAAAATGTATCAACAGAGGGATGAAAGTGAAATAAATGAATAAAATTATAAATACAGATTTTCAGAATAAATCAAGCTTATTATAGATAATTTGGAAAAAACATACAAATTAAAAAGTTTATAGTCTCAGCACCTAAAGGGAACCAATGGTATTTTTTTTCGTAGTATTTTTCTTTGGAAAATTTTTTTTATAGAGTCATGATCAAAATGTATATGTATATGTATTTTTATATTTAAACACCTTACTTAACATTTATTTTTCCTTTAGCCCAAATGCATATATGTATTAAATTTCTTTTATTATGGAAAGTATGAAACATATACCAAACAGAGGCCATATTGCAATGAACCTACTACCCATCCCATGTACCCAACACCTAGCTTTAAAAATTATTAGCATTGTATCCATGAACTTCTGATGTGCAACAAATAGCCTCAAACTTTGGTAGCTTAAAATAGTAACTATTGATTTTGTTCAGAATTCTCTAGAAAAGTGATTTTGGCTGGACTCAGCTGTGTGACTCTTCGGCTAGTCATGGCTGGCCTCAGTCTTGCATCTATGTTTTGCTGCCACTTAGCTAGATGGCTTTGCTTCTGGGATTGACTGGCTGACATGAGGGGCCACAAGAGGAATTGGGTCCCCGTATCTCTTGTCATTCAGCAGGTTATCCTTAGGCTTCTTCACATGGTGATAGAAGGCTTCCAACCACAGCAAGAGGCAAGTGCCAATGCATAAGTGTTTTTCAAACTTCTGGTTGTAGCTCACTAACACTGCTATTGGCCAAAGCAGGCCACAGAGTCAATTTACACTCCAGGGGTGGAGAAATAGACTCCACTTCTTGATGAAGAATCTGCAGCATCATTTTGTAAGGATGTGAATATAAGCAGAAGAATTTGTGGCCCTTTTTAGTACGGGTACGGCTATAGGCAAGAGAAGAATTTGCAGCCAATTTTAGAATCTACCACAAATGTGTTGCTAATACTAATATTGGTAAATCATCATTTTGGATGTTATTGGTAGATTGTTATGAATGTATTTAGATGGCTGAGTAATGTACCACCCAGTGCATTGCTGAACCTTGTGTGACCATTCCCCTATTGTTGAGGAGCGAGGTCATTGCCATTTTTTTGCCATTATGAATAATGTTACAATAGATGCTTTGTGCATAAAGCTTTTTCTGGTTTTGGGATTATTTCCTTGGAGTAGTCACAAAAGTGGTATTACTGTGTCAAACATTTTAGCGCTCTTAGTACACTTTGCCAAATTGCTTTCCAAAAGGATTGTATCAATTTACACTCCCACCAGTGTGTGTGAGAGTACCCCACAGGGATCCTTCTGAAATGCAAATCTGATTATCTCATGCCCAGTTTAAAAATGATCTCTACTGACTTCATAATAAAGATTAAACTATGTAAGACAGAACTATGTCTGCTACGTGACTTTTGAAAAACTAAAAGACTGTTTTAGCTTGATAAGACCCTGTATCCAAGGTTTATAGACTCTAGTGAGGAAACAAGATTGATAGCCTCAGAACCAAGTGAAGGCATCACCCTCAAGTTGTCCTGGAATGCAGATGTCATTGTTATAGATGAGGAAACTGAGGGTAAAAGACTGCAGTATTTAAAGTAGAAACCTGTTCACAACTTTCTATCTATGGCATCATCTATGGATGTGAGAGTTGGACCATAAGGAAAGCTGAGCACCGAAGAATTGATGCTTTTGAATTGTGGTGTTGGAGAAGACTCTTGAGAGTTGCTTGGACAGCAAGGAGATCCAAACAGTCAATCCTAAAGGGAATCAGTCCTGAATATTCATCAGAAGGCCTGATGCTGAAGCTGAAGCTCCAATACTTTGGCCACCTGCTGTGAAGAACTGACTCTTTGGAAAAGACCCTGATGCTGGGAGAGATTGAAGGCAGGAGGAGAAGGGGATGACAGAGGATGAAATGGTTGGAGAGCATCACCAACTTGATGGACATGATTTTGAGTAGGCTCCAGGAGTTGGTGATGGACAGGGAAGCCTGGTGTGTTTTAGTCCATGGGGTCACAAAGAGTGACCCAACTGAGTTGGACACAACTGAGTGACTGAACTGAACTGACTGATTTTAGCATCATCTTTGCAAAGGAATGTACATATAAAAGTTTAAATATATATTTAATGCAAAGTAACTATAATACGTTTATTTTGTTGGTTAGAATTCTTTAATTCCAAAACCTGAAGACTGTGAGGCTTAGAATGAGACAGATCTGAGTTTGAATTCTGGCATTTACTAGAATTTGAGCAAGACTTAACATCTCTAAGTCTCATCCACTTTGTTATCTGTAAGATGTGGGTAATAATGCCTACTTTCTAGGGGTTTGGTGATCATTCAACATACATACCAAATGTCTAGCAGAACCATTCAGCAGGAGCTATTCTTCTTCCTATGTGAGATGAATGGATAAGTAGAAGGGAACCATACATGTAACCAAAATGAGGAGGCATTGATAATCTAGGACTATAAAAAAGACTTTGTGACTTTTTACAGCCACATTGCCATGATTTGAATCTCGGCTCAGTCTACTAGCTGGAATTCTTGCCTTTACTGAGGGTTCCTTTTTCCCAGTGTTGTTGAGAATCCCCAGTTCATGAATCATTGGTTCCCCTTCATTCTCACTTTGTCCCCTTGATGCTCACCTGGAAAGGGAGAACGGAGACCAGGACGCGTTCCTCAAGATGCAGTTCCTCAGCTGGGGCTCTCCACGCGGCCCTATCTGAGCTCTGCACGCCTCTGGCACATAGCTAGTGGGGGAGGGCAGCTGTTGGCCAGAGCGGGCACCACCCACCCTTGGCACTTTTCCATAGGAGCATCTGATGGAGCCCCCCCCTGGGCCCCAGGAGCCCCAGGACTTTCTTGTTATCCATTGAAAATATATATCTACAGATTTGCTCAAGCCAACCTGATTTTCTGGTGCTCTTTTTTTTTTTTTTTTTTTAATTTTTTGTTACATGGGAGTGCCTGGTGGCTCAGACAGCAAAGTGTCTGCCTGTAATGTGGAAGACCTGGGTTCGATCCCTGGGTTGGGAAGATCCCCTGGAGAAGGAAATGGCAACCCACTCCAGTACTCTTGCCTGGAAAATTCCATGGATAGAGGAGCCTGGAAGGCTATAGTCCATGGGGTCACAGAGTTGGACACGACTGAGCAACTTCACTGGTAGGTGATTAACGATGTTGTGTTAGTTTGAGTTATACAGCAAAATGACTTGGTTATACATATATGTTAGTTGCTCATTCGTGTCTGACTCTTGGCAACCCCACGGACTGTTGTCTGCCAGGCTCCTCTGTCCATGGAATTCTCCAGACAAGAAGACTGGAGTGGTAGCCATTCCCTTCTCCAGGATACCTTCCTGACCCAGGAATCGAAGCTGGGTCTCCCACATTGGGGGCAGATTACCATATGAGCCACTCTATTCCTTTTCAAATTCATTTAGGTTGTTAGGTTTCAAATTCGTTTAGGTTGTTACGTAATATTGAGCAGAGCTCCCTGTGCTATGCAGTAGGTCTTTGTTGGTTTTCCATTTTAATATACAGTGTATACATGTCAATCCCAAATTCCATAACTGTTCCCTGCCCGCCCCCCACACCTTTTTCTCCTGGTAATGATAAGTTTGTTCTCTAAGTCTGTGAGGCTATTTCTGTTTTATAAATACATTTATTTGTATCATGTTTTAGACTCTGCATATAAGCAATATCATACAATATTTGTCTTCTCACTTCACTCAACATGACAATCTCTAGGTCCATCCATGTTGCTGCACATGGCATGATTTCATTCCTTTTAATGGGTGAGTAATATTCCACTGTATGTATATACTGTATCTTCTTTATCCATTCATCTGTTGATGAATGTTTGGGTTGCTTCCATGTCTTGGCTATTGTAAACAGTGCTGCAATGAATATTGGGGTTCATGTATCCTTTTGGACCAAGCTAACCTGGTTTTCTGATAGTCTTTTCCATAGTGATGTTTTAGTGTGAGAGAATATATAATGTCAGTTACAGGTATAATTTTACATTTTCTAGCAGCCATATTAAAATGTGTAAAGAAATAGATGAAGTTAATTTCAACAATATGTTATTTAATGCAGTGTATCTATTATTTAGCATATAAAACATATACAATTATTAATGACATAATTACATTATTTTAAAATCATATATCTCAAAACTGGTGTATTAATAAATCGTATGGAAAAAAGGTTATGACCAACCTAGATAGCATATTGAAAAGCAGAGACATTACTTTGCCAACAAAGGTCCATCTAGTCAAGGCTATGGTTTTTCCAGTGGTCATGTATGGATGTGAAAGTTGGACTGTGAAGAAAGCTGAGTGCCGAAGAATTGATGCTTTTGAACTGTGGTGTTGGAGAAGACTCCTGAGAGTCCCTTGGACTGCAAGGAGATCTAACCAGTCCATTCTGAAGGAGATTAGCCCTGGGATTTATTTGGAAGGAATGATGCTAAAGCTGAAACTCCAGTACTTTGGCCACCTCATGCGAAGACTTGACTCATTGGAAAAGACTTTGATGCTGGGAGGGATTGGGGGCAGGAGGAGAAGGGGAGACAGAGGATGAGATGGCTGGATGGCATCACTGACTTGATGGACGTGAGTCTGAGTGAACTCCAGGAGTTGGTGATGGACAGGGAGGCCTGGCGTGCTGCGATTCATGGGGTCTCAAAGCGTCGGACACGACTGAGCGACTGAACTGAACTGAACTGATGCTTATGGCACATCTGAAGTTGGACTAGCCGCCTTTTCATTGCTCAGTAACTGCAGGTGGCTAGTGGCCACTAAATGGAACAGCACCATTCTGAAACGAAACTACCCGGACTCCGAGTGGTCCACCTCTCCAGTAGTACAGGTCTTGATACCCACATGCAACTATTTTTCCTGAAAACATACTTCTGATTTAAGCTTGGATGCATCTGTGGGGAGTCAATATACTATCTACTGTACCTAGAATTATTCTTTTTGACATAGTATTGTGTCCGGTTTAGCAATCTGGACTCTGTTTCCCTTACAGTGAATTCCCTTTTTAGGAGTCTCTTGTGTTTTCCCACTTTGCTACCACCCTAAATGATCAGAGAAGAAATGTTTTTAATCCTTGAACATTAATAAGAAAGGAGCAAGAGAGTCAGCGTTTTATTTTTATTCCTCCCATGAGGTTCCTCTGCTCCTCTGTGGATTTGTGGAATAAGAGAAGGTGTGGGAATCTGTAATCCAAGCGCACAGGCTACGATGGGGAATGGATATCTCCTTGCAGTGACCAGCAGTGTCTGAGCCTTAGGCAATGGCCCAGCTAAAATGTAGACACTTCCTAGAAAGAATTTTCAATTAGTGATAACAGGTCCTACTATGTGTAAGAGCTTCACATGCCTCGTTTCCCGAGGTAGACATTATTATCCCTGTTTCATTGATGAAACAGAGAGGTTAAGGAACTTAGTTAAGGTCACAAAAAGAACCCAGACTTGGGTCTTCAGTGACCTGATGCTTTCCCTTGTCTCAAAGCCACCCTTCAATACTGGGTGGCTAAGATTGGCTCTGAGGATCAGCTGGCATGTAGCTGGAGACTTTGCTAGAGAATGAGAGATCTTTGCAAGAAACATTTGTCATTACTTACAAAGATACAGTTATAGGGCATCACTGTTCTAGTTACTACCACTGTAAAACAAATCACCCCCGAATGGCAGGCATGCGAGGCCTCAGTTGGAGGACTTGAAGGCTAAGGGCAGAAAACAGCCAAAGAAACTTGTTTACTCATGGACTTGCTGGTCAGTTAGGTAGCTCAAACCTCTCCGGGTGGCCTTTCCACATTGTCTCCCTGTGTGGACTGGTTCTGGCTTCCTCCCTCATAGCATGGCGACTGGGTTCAAAAGGCTAGAAGAGACACGTGGTCTCACCCCAGAAAATCCACACCATGCACTTTATGCATTTTATTCAACATGGTGGTCACAGAGTCCTGTCCCAAGGCGAGGTGAAACAGATTCTGCCTGCTTATGGGACGTGGTAAGGTTTGAGCAGGGTGAGTGGACCCACAAACATTGTCGTGGCTGTTTTTGGAAAATACAGTCTGCCATGGTCATTATCAATGTTACAGAGAAGGAAGATGGATAGGTTACAGGGAAGGAAATGTTTTGTTGAGTGCCTGGTTCTCTAGAAAATGTCAAAATAGCCGTGTGGACTTTGTGGGAGAGGGAGAGGGTGGGATGATTTGGGAGAATGGCATTGAAACATGTATAATACCATATATGAAACGAATCGCCAGTCCAGGTTTGATGCATGATACAGGATGCTTGGGGCTGGTGCACTGGGATGACCCAGAGGGATGGTATGGGGAAGGAGATGGGAGGGGGGTTCAGGATGGGGAACGGGTGTACACCCGTGGTGGATTCATGTTGATGTATGGCAAAACCAATACAATATTGTAATTAGCCTCCAATTAAAATAAATAACCTTATATTTTAAAAAATAGTGAAAGGGAATTAGGAAAATACTGGAAAGGGAAAGAAGTTCAAATGCAAATGGGGAGTATTGGAAGAGGCTTCCTCCAGCCAAAGATCCCTTCCAAAAAAGCAATGATTGTGCCCTTGACTTAGTCCACTGGCCTTACTTATGCTCTTTTTGTAGCCTCAGGTGGCCTCCACTGGCCAGAGCAGGGTGTCCTGAGTAACCTCCTACAACCCAGTCCCAGGAAGGGCCACAGCATCTTGCTTTCAGCCTGCCCTCCTGGCTTCATGGCTTAACCCTAAACCTCCTTTTCCTAGAGATTTGGAATTTCAGTAAATCAGGGCTTGAACTGAGAAATAATGACTGCCTTTATATGCACTGGCTCTTTACTGGCAGACCATTACAGGGAAGATAAGGTTCCATAACACTGTAGGAATAAAGCCCAGAAAATTATGCGAAAAGCTCCGCCATCCAGGATAAATGTTATAGAAGGCATTAACCTTCCATAAAAAATCCCTTTGCTAGGCAGGAATTTAAATGACAGCCACTGTGAGAGAAGATATTTAGCCTTAGAAACATATCACCACCTTCTCTTAGAATAGCAGGTTCTTTGGTTATCAGCAGTTGAGTATTGTTCCTCTTTTTCATAGGAATGCGCAGCAGAATAGCAAATACGTAGACAAAGTCTTTTCCGGGTACACCCCTATATCGCGGTATATACTTCCCGAGATGTTATGTGTACACTCTCTGCCTTTATTTAGGAAAATTGAATAAGAGATTGATATTCAAATAAAGCTGAAACAAACCTTTATGATAGCCTCCAAATTACTTGTCTTGAGAGAAAAATAATTTTTTCTCCCTGAGGTATAAGTGCAATTCTCCAATGAATGTGTTAGGGCAGAAATTACAGTGATTACCCTCTCTTTTTATATAAATTTGGCTCTTCCAGCAAGCAAGCCAACCCAATCACAGGGCAGAGACTTTGTAGAGAAGTTTATGCATGTTCCACATACATATTTATATGCTTTAGGGGAAACAATCTTAGATGATAGCGTAAAAGTGATTATTCTGTTTTAAGTAGTCAATCTCTGGGTCCCCATGCTGAAAGCATTTGGGGCAGGAAGAGAAACAGGACTCTACTCCATTGTCTTAGAGACTCAGCTGAAGTCCCAGAACTGCTTCTGGTCCTTCCAGAGTTTGGTGTGGAAAAGAGGCTGAATTTCCCAATGTGCTAAGTGGATTGAGCTGTAATACCTACTCTCTTGAGCTCCACTCTGCCTCCCAAGTGGCAGGAATTCACACATGGGACCTTATTTTTCTGTTAACTGAGCAGCTTTGTAAATATTGTTTGGAGGACCCAGTATTGAAACTTAGCATCATGGGTGGTTGAGAAATCCACAGTTGCCTCTCAGTTTGTTTAATCAAGTTGACATACTTACAAGGCAGTAAGTTTAAGAATTTTAAGACTCTCTAGAGTAAATCACAATAAGACCAAACAGATTAACTTTGAGAGTCAGAAACAACTCCAAGGAAATGAAAGGAAAATAGAGCTTCTAAAAGGCTTTATGGTTTTTCCTAATGATAACCTAGTGATATACCTGACTAATTTGTATTAGAAAATATTTATTTAGAATATTTAAAAGTTTTGTGCTTTAAAGTAGACTAAGTGAAAAAAGTCCTCTTCAGAGGACTGTATCTGATCTCAAATGAGATGTTATTTTTAGGAAGAATGAAACTAATGTTAATCTAGGGCCAAGATGTTCCAGTACTCTTTAAATTCTTATGATCACTGGACAATGTACATATTATTATCCCCCCTTTAAAAAAAAAATATATATATATATATATAAGAAAAACCAAGGCTGAAAGAGGTCTATCAACTTGCTCAGACTTCAGATTACCTGGACTAAACAGAGTTTGTTACTCTTCATTTGAGAATCTTTCTAGTTCTTCAGAATTGCTCTAAATTCCAGCAGGGCCAGATAGTTTCCTAAATGACAAACCTAGGTAAGATGTCTGATTCTTCCTTCCAGTTAAATCTAATCCATTGAAAAGTGCTCTCAGTTGTACTCCTAAACCGATCACAAAAGCATGCACTTCTTTCTGTTGTCAGCAGAATCGTCCCCTGAGCACCACCATCCTCTGACCCCTTCCCTGGTTCTTAGGTGTGCTCCCTCCTCCCATGCTTGCTCACCTGGCATCATGGTTCACAGCAGCTCGAACCATCTTCCAAGAAATTAAGATGCAGTGTGTCTCTCCTCTGTTTGGGACTCTGCAGATCTCCTGCTGTACCAGAGTAACGTTCGACTGTCTCACCTTCGCTTGTAAAAGCTAGTGGCATCTGGCCCTGACCTTCCCCGCCCCTCTTATCTCCTGTACTCTCTCCTCTGTTCTCCAAGCTCTACTCCCCCATACACATTTGACTGTTTCTGGAAAAGAGCAAGCTTTCCCTCCTTCTTGTTCTTTTTCTCTCCTTAGAACATTCTTCTCCTGGCTCTTCATATGGCCTGAGTCTTGCCCTTTAGGTCTTGGTTTAAAGACCAGTCTCTCTGTGAGAACTTCTTTCACCACCCTATTAAAGATGCTTCCTCCACCACGTTAGTTGCCATCAGAGGGCCTTGCTGGCTTTCTTCATGGTGCTTGTCATTACCTATAATTACGTACAGTAAATCCCCTACATACAAACATGTTCTGTTCCGAGAGCACATTCATAAGTCCAATCTGTTTATTGAGTCCAACAAAATTAGCCTAGGCACTCAACTAACACAAAAAACTATGTAGTGCTGCACAGTAATATACTTTTTGGGCTTCCCTGGTGGCTCAGATGGTAAAGAATCTGCCTACTCTGCAGGAGACCCAGGTTCAATCCTTGGGTCAGAAAGATCCCCCAGAGAAGGGCATGGCAACCCACTCCAGTATTGTTTCCTGGTAAGTCCCATGGACAGAGGAGCCTGGTGGGCTACAGTCCATGGGGTCTCAAAGAGTGAGACATGACTTAGCGAGTGACTAACACACATAATACTTTTCACATGTCATACATAAAAGCACAAAAAATAAAACGTTTTTACCCTTATAGTACAGCACCTTGAAAAGTACAGTAAAAGTACAGTAAAACAGCTGGCATACAGGGGCTGGCATCAAGTGAACAGGCAAGAAGGGCGACTGACTGGAAGAGGGAGAAGAGGTGGGAGAGGGCAGAGCTGAAGGATCGTCAGCAGTAGGTTATGGAGGGCAAGCTGCGTTTTCACTCACACCTGACGGTGACGGAACGCCCGTTCGCATCTTTGATGGTTCATGACTTGAAGGTTAGTATATAGGGGACTTTCTGTATTTGGTGTATTTGCTTACTTGTTTGTTATCTATCCCTGTTCCTCGCCCAGCTCAAACTAAGTCACACGTGACCAGGAACACTTATTGTCACTGTTACCTCAGTACCTGGTCTGTGGTAGGCACTCAACAAACCTTTGGTGCAAAAATTAATCATGCTTGTGTAGTCCTTCTGCTCTTAAAACCCTTCGCCATTCCAAATCACAGTCTATTTGGTAATCCATCATCTTTTCAGTGTTACTGGGCAAAAATATTGGAGTTGACTTTAAGAACCTTGGTCCATATTCCCATCATGCGTGCTGAGTTGCTTCAGTTGTGTCCAACTCTGTGCGACCCTGTGGACTGTAGCTCGCCAGGCTCTTCTGTCCATGGGATTCTCCAGGCAAGAAGACTGGAGTGGGTTGCCATGCCCTCCTCCAGGGGATCTTCCCGACCTAGGGAAGCCGTGCCTCACAGCCATTAATTTGCTGTACAAGCTTAAGCAAGTCGATATTCCTCTCCAAATCTTTAAATCCCCTCTGAGTCCTGACCCCGGATTGTTTCCAGTTTTTCTACTACTGTCCCCTTGAAGCAACTTTGACAGGAGCAACTTGGTTTTAACTAAGTCATTATGTTGAGATGCAGCCTGCAGTTTATTTAGGGGGACCCAGCGTTTCCCCTCTGTTTGGAGACTCTTGAGTGGTGTTAATGCAGGGTGTCAGGTGATGACATCTGGGGGAAAAAGGATCCTTCCAGGCAGCAATGCACGTGAGAGGCAGATGGGATTTATTGCCAGCAGCCTCCGTAAAGATGGGGAGAAACCCATTTGCCTTTTGTAACACCTCCTCTGGCTGAACAGGCACAAAGGAACTGGTGCTTAATCGTATCTAGAGTCTCAACCTTATCACCTGAAGAATGGGAATTCCTCACCAGGCATCTCAGCCTGCAAAGGCAGCCAGGGGCCAGAGAAAGCAAGATCCTGCCTGTGCACGGGCTCTGGACAGGGGCTGGCTGCCTGTCTGTGCCTCCTGCAGTGTTCATCTGGGGATGGAGGAGGAGAGCAAGGTGGGTGCCATGGGCTGTGCTAAACACTCTGTGTACACTGCCTCTCCAAACGCTGTGAGGCAGTTATTATTTCCATACCGTGCCCACTTTCCAGATGGGGATCCTGAGGCATAGAGATGGAGTGATCTGCTTGAAGCCTCAGCGTTAGGAAGTAACTGTGTTCTGGGGCACTCCTTGCGATCTCCCTCTCTGCTCCTTTCTTGTGCCGTTGGTCAGAGTCTGCTGTCACAGGGAACCCAGCTACACAGAAGGCATCATTTTCAGGGACTGTTTGTAAAGCCGTTGTAGCGAATCAAATGTATTGGGGTTAGATCTGGCAAATGAATTCCCAGAGGCCCAGCTTCATGACTTGCAAAATAAAGCTAGGCAGAGTGCATCAGATATCCACATGGAGACAAATAATGAACTGTGGGAAAGAATCATCTGCTTAATGGAGAAAAAAATAGAAGTACTTATGTGAACTTGAAGAGATGTGTATTTTTCTTTTTTAAACTAAAGAAAAAAATTTTTTTGACCACACCATGTGGCATGTGGGATCTCAGTTCCCTGACCAGGGACCGAACCTGTGCCCTCTGCATTCAAAGCATGGAGTCTTAACCACTGGACCACGAGGAAAGTCCCTGTGTTTTTCTTTGTACCCCTATTGGCATCATGAATTTTCAGTGTTTCAGGAAAGCCAAACTTTTCTCGAGCCAGCAAATCAACCTTCTAGAAGGTCATCTGGCGCCTGAAAGAGAAGCTATTCAACAAAGTTTATGGAATGACGATGTTGGACCGGGTCCTGCTGGTCACTGAAGATGACGAGGTGAAGAAGGTGAAACCCTGCCCTTGCAGAGATCAGGCTGAGGCTGCAGGGCAGGAACAGATAGGTGAGAGGCCGGTTTAATACTCCGTGATTCAGAGCTTAGAACAGGAGACCATGCGAACATGGGAGAAAAACTTCCTTAGAGGAGGCAAATTTTGAGATGAGGTTTGAAGGATAAGTCAGCAAAATGGGGAAGATAGTGTGGGCAAAACCCACAGAATCATGGTACATATGGAGTGTCTGGGGAAGTAGGAAAAGAGGCTGGAGAGAAATTTAACCCAACTGTGAAGGGCCTTCCAAGTTGGACTTTGGAGCGCAGACATTATTCTGTGCTAATAGCTTGAAAGATCCCTCTGGGGGGTGGGTGGAGCTATTGAGACTGCCCTGGAGAGAACTGACTGGAGGAAGGTTGCCCTGGTAGTCACACACACACACTGGAATATTACTCAGCTATAAAAAGAAAGAAAGAATGCCGTTTGCAGCAACATGGAGGGACCTAGAAATTATCATACTGAGTCAGACAGAGAAGGACAAATACGATATGGTATCACTTATATGTGGAGTCTGGGACTTCCCTAGTGGCTCAGATGGTAAAGTGTCTGCCTACAATGCAGGAGACCCCGGTTCAATCCCTGGGTCAGGAAGATCTCCTGGAGAAGGAAATGGCAACCCACTCAAGTATTCTTGCCTGGAAAATCCCATGGATGGTGGAACCTGGTAGGCTACAGTCCATGCGGTCGCAAAAAGTCGGACCCAACAGAGCAACTTCACTTTCATATGTGGAATCCAAAAAAAAAAAAAAAAAGGTTTAAATGAACTTATTTACAAAACAGAAATAGACCCACAGACATAGAAAACAAACTTATGGTTACCAAAGGGGAAAGGGGGAGGGAGGGATAAAGTAGGAGTTTGGGATGAACAGATACATACTGCTTTATATAAAGTAGATAAACAACATCTTACTATATAGCACAGGAAACTGTATTCGGTATCTTATAAAAATGTATAGTGGAACAGACTCAGAAAAAGAATATATAGAACTATGTATATATAAAAAGGGTGTTAGTCACTCAGTCTTGTCGAACTCTTTGCTATCCCATGGGCTATAGGCCCACCAGGGTTCTCTGTCGGTGGAATTCTCCAGGCAAGAATAGTGGAGTGGGTTGTCATTTCCTTCTCCAGGGGATCTTCCCAACCTAGGGATCTAAGCTGGGTCTCACATATTGCAGGCAAATTCTTTACTGTCTGAGCCACCAGGGAAGCCCATGTATATACAAAGAATATATAAAACTGAAGCACTTTGCTGTACACCTGAAACATTGTAAACCAACTATACTTCAGTTGAAAAAAAAGATGGTATAAGGAAAGGACCTGAAACAAAATAGATACTGTGTGAGGTGAAAGTTGAATACAGATGAATCGTATTATGTATATAGTTAGACATTTATATACAGATGCACACTCACCTATACCAGCTATATAATTTTTATGATAAACATGCATATCTGGAAATTTTAAAATATTTACTTTCATTACAGAAAGTGAGTGTGAATTATGGCAATTTTGAAGTGTCTAATGTTCTCTGTGTTAGGATGACAAATTGTTCCTTCCAGATATTCATATTTAGTAACAAAGTTTTCTACTTGATTGCTTATTATTTTGTTGTACTATTACAGATGTTGTATTTGATTTTAGAGTGGAATTTGCTGTTCCATATCATTAAATAAATTCTCAGGGCTATAATTTATTTCACTCCTCAGAGAATAGAAGGAATTCAAGAGTTTTGAAGCATATGCCTGTCTTCCAAGGAGTTAGAAAAACACAAAACACCCTATTGAAATTTTTTTTTTTAAACCACCAATAAAGATAGCTTTCCTTGGGGAGGGGAAGGGGAAGATGATGTTGAAGATGGGCTGTATTTGTTGTATGATGAAGACAGGCTCCCTTTTAAAGCTTATGCCTACTTACCCTTCAGAGCTGGAGAGAACCCAGCGCTGCCTGTTCACCTGAGCTAAATTAGACTTTCCCCCTCAGCCCCCATCCCTCATGGCACCCTGTTCTCATTCTTCACAGTATTTTTCACGATTGTGAAATTATATATTTGTGGTAGATTGACTGCAGCTGCAGATTCTTTCTTCTTCCGTCAGAAAGAGGTGGGATCGTTTGTCCTTGCATTGAATCTGGGCAGGCTTTCTGATCGTGAGGCCAACAGGATGTGGCAGCCCTTATGATGTGAGAGTTTCTAGGCTCTGACCTTAATAAACTGGGAGCTTCTGCTTCCTGTCTCTTAGGGCACTTTCTGGAAGCTGCACACCCCTCAGAAAGATGCCTGATTACTCTGACACTGCCAGGCCAGAGGGTCCTCATAGAGTCCCTTGATCGACCGTCCTAGCCAAGTGTAGTTTTCCAGCTGTTATTGCCAAGGCATCTGACGTGTGAGTGAACTACACTGGACCCTGCAGACTACACCATACCTGCCTGTTGAACTCTGTCATGTGACTTCCACTGACACCATGTGGAACACACTGCCTAGCTGAACCCTGCCTGAATTCCTGACCCTCAACATTGTGAGATCTAATACAGTGGTTGCTGCTTGAAGCTGCTGTGGTTTGGAATAGTTTGTTTTGCAGTAATAGATGACTGGGATAACAGATTCAAGTTTATTTATTTATTAATATCTATTTTCTCTTTTAGATTGTAAGCATTGTGAAGACCACAGGGACCGTGCATGGTTTGTTCACACTGTGTGCTTATTTAGCCCAGTATTGAGACACTCGTTTGTACTTGGTACTTGTATTTCAGTATTGGTACTTGTTTTTCAGTTGTTGAGTTGTGTCTGACTCTTTGTGACCCCATTGCCTGCAGCATGCCACACTTCCTTGTCCTTCCCTATCTCTCAGAGTTTGCTCAAACTCATGTCCATTGAGTCAGTGATGCCATCCACCCCTCTCACCCTCTGTTGCCCTCTTCTCCTCCTGCCCTCAATCGTTCCCAGCATCAGGGTCTTTTCCAGTGAGTTGGCTCTTTGCATCAGGTGGTCAAAATATTGGAACTTCAGCATCAGTCCTTCCAATAATATTTAGGGTTGATTTCCTTTAGGATTGACTGGTTTGATCTTCTTGCAGTCCAGGGGACTCTCAAGAGTCTTCTTCCCAGTACCACAGTTTGAAAGCATCAATTCTTCAGCGCTTAACCTTCTTTATGGTCCAACTCTCACATACATATATGACTACTGAAAAAACCATAGCTTTGACTATACAGATCTTTGTCAGCAAAGTGATGTCTCTGCTTTTTAATACACTAAGTTTGTTATATTTTTTCTTCCAAGGAGCAAGCATCTTTTAATTTCATGGCTGCAGTCACTGCAGTGATTTTGGAGCCCCAGAAAATAAAAGCTATAACTGTTTCCTCTTTTTCCCCATGTATTGCCATGAAGTGATGGGACCAGATGCCATGATTTTAGTTTTTTGAATGTTGAGTTTTAAGCCAGCTTTTTCACTCTCCTCTTTCACCTTCAAGAGGCTCTGTAGTTCCTCTTTGCTTTATGTCATTAGAGTGGTATCATCTGTGTATCTGAGGTTATTATTATTTCTCCTGGCAATCTTGATTCCAGCTTGTGAGTAGGTACTTAATAAATACTTATTTAAATAATGAACATCCCATGATGGAAGTTGCACAAAGGTGAGTTAGCTTATAATGTAGGTAGGGATCTCCTATTCAGGTTCCTGAATTAATGTGTACTCTCTTGTTGATTGCTTCATTTTTCTCCATCATGCATCTGTGCCCTGATAGTAAAATTATTGTGTTTGCATGCAATGCATTTTGAGGATAAGGATACTATTTGCTTTAAGTTAAGGACATAAATTTTTACCAGAATGCATCACATGCATAATTATCTCAGAGAGGTGATGGCAAAGGGTGAGTATTGCCTGGGTCTGAAATGAATTAAGAAGCAATATCTATCTAGGGGCTTCCCAGGTGGCATTTATGGTAAAGAACACACCAGCCAATGCAAAAGACATAAGAGGTGTAATTGATGCAGGTTCGATCCCTGGATCAGGACAATCCCCTGGAGAAGGACATGGCAACCCACTCCAGTAAGCTTGCATGGAGAATCCAATGGACAGAAGAGCCTGGGGAGTTATAGTCCATAGAGTCACAAAGAGAAGGACATGATTGAAGCAACTTAGCCCACACACATCTGTCTGTCTGTCTGTCTGTCTGTCTGTCTATCTGTCTATCCATCCATCCATCCCATCAAGTACAATTTTGGCTCTAATGCAAAAATGGAAAAGTCATCCTTGGGCTAGCATTTGGTACCACACTGTACATGGAGAAACAGGTATGTTTATAGTAAGAAGAAGGGCTTCTTTGCCTGATTTGCTTTGACAGCCAAGCATCTGCTTTCTTAGTGTCCACAAATCTCAGCTGTTAGTAAGGCTTTCGTTAAAAAGTGGTGCGCTGGCACTGGGTGCTTTGTCTTTTCAACAGACAATTCTGTGTCTGTACCAGCAATTCTAATTATTATTATTCCTATTATATTATTATTTTGTTTGGTTGCAATTTCACTTTCCACACCACAGTATATGGTAAGCATATGGTGATTCTTGAAGCGTCTTTATTAACTTTCTCTGAGAACCTTTTCCATCACCTAGAAGATAGGTCTTGGAGGGGGCCAAGCTGATGTGACTGCCAAGGGGGTTTCACTAATAACATTTTACTTTGTTCAGAGAAGCTCTTTATAGTGAATTAAAAAATGCTGGTGTGAACTTTTAGCAGTCTTTAATAAACTTTTTATTTTATGTTGGACTATATTTGTTCTACAATGTTGTGTTGGTTTCAGGTGTTCAGCACAGTGATTCAGTTACATGTGAACATATATTTATTCTGTTTCAAAATTTTTTTCCCATTTAGGTTCTTACAGAATATTGAGCAGAGGTCCCTATAGCAGGCTTTGTTTCAGATAGGTTGTCCAGTCTGAATGCCCATCATTAATACTGCCCTTTGGCTGGAGGTGGGTAGGTACCAAGGCAGTAGGATTGTGGATTGGATGCTTATGCTCTCACAGTGGGGCCCTTTTCTATTAGGTAAACAAGAGTCCTAAAAACCCAGTTGCTTCAGTTATGTGTATTTTTTCCCTTATGGGAATTTGAAAGAATTTAATGACAGTGTAGTCAGAGATCATGCAAAAAGTAGTGCCTAGTAATAATTCATTTGGGAGACTCAGGGAGTAATTCCATGTAGGGGGTCCGTTGGGTGTAGATGTGTAAGTGGGTAGGGGAAGGGGGTGCTCATACTGTCAGTGATCATGTTCAAAGCTGTGTTGCACCAGAGAAGCCTTCAATCATCATTGAAACTCATTGAGAAAAGTTGGTGTGATAGTTAGGATTCTCTTGCTTACAAATGATGACACAACTCAGACTTTTTTTTAAGGTAAAATTTATTGCCTATAACTGAAAAGTCTAGGTCTTCAGACATTATTTGAATCTAGGAGTTCAAACAATGTTAATGTGTTGGATTTATTCTAAGGAAGGCTTTTTTGAACTAGTGACAAAGATGGCCTCTAGCAACTCAAGGCTTTTATAATCCTTACAATTTACAGTCCCAGAGAACATAGATTCTTTTCTGAAAGTTCTAGCAAAAATCCTGGGGATGATTCTCGTTGGCCTTATTTAAGTGTAATTATCTCTGAACGAATAACTGTGGCCAGAAGAAGAGTGTGTGTTCTAAAAGATCCAGGATCATGTGATATTGCTTATATGTGGAATCTAGAAAAATAGTACAAATGAACTTATTAACAAAACAAAAGTAGAGTCACAGATGTAGAAAGTAAACTTCTGGTTACCAAGCGGGAAAGTGGGGGAGGGATAAACTGGGATATTGGGATTGACATACACATTATTGTATATAAAATAGATAACTAATAAGGACCTAGTGTGTAGCACAGGGAACTCTACTCAATACTCTAATGGCCTCTCTGAGAAAAGAATCTAAAAAAGAGTGGATATATTTACAACTGATTTACTTTGCTATACACCTGAAACTAGCACAGCATTGTAAATCAACCATACTTCAATAAATTAAAAAAAAAAATCTAGGTCTGGGCCATGTGCCTCTTCTTGGAACTGGGAAGCACGGTCAACCTCCAGTGAGTCATGTTGACTAGAAATGGTGGCAACACAACATGGTTTCTTAGAGGATATCCTCAAGACATATTCCTTTACCATTGCTTATTAGTCTTCTGGGATCCCAGGAGCAAAGAATGCAATGCTTCCTGAACTTAGATTCAGGTGGGAGAGAGGTCTGACCCATCTTGTCATTCACACACTAAATGACTGAGGGCTGGTCACTTTTCCTCGTGGGGGTCTCAGATTCCTTATTGGTATGGGGAGAAGTTTGATCAGGTGATTCTGATGATTCCATCAAATCAAATTTCTTCAGTTTCCTCTTCCCTAGCTGGAAAGATTATTGGGAGTGTCTAGAGAGCTGAAGTACCGTGTTGTGCTACATAGACGTCGACGGTGATGGTGAGGGCAGTCCTGCTCTCTATTAGAAACAGCCCCCCGCCCCATCCTCTGCTCTCACAGATACTGCTTCAGAGCTCCCTCCTCCTCTGCCCCTCAACCCCCAACCCCAGCTCAGTAGTGATGTTGGTGAGAAATTTCCTGGCTGCGGTAAGGTCACGGGGATAAATGGGAAGGTTGGCCCATTGCCTGAAAATGAGTTTGGCTTAAAGGTTCCTTGCCCAAGAAAAGGAAACAGAAACCTGCTGAGATAGCCAAGGGGGAAAGAGAAGAGAGAGTGACCTCTTTAGAAAGAGCTGCAGCCCTGGAAATCTGACTAATGGCTGGAGAGGGTATGTGATGATAACTCACAGCGGCCACTTGGATTTAATTATAGCAACATTTGCAGACAATAAGTGGGTCTTGAGTGAAGCCAGCCTGATAATATGGCAGTGACAAAAGCTGATCTGGATTTCTGGCCAAAAGGATGGATGAGGAATGACAGATGACATAGCATTTCCTTTAGGAGATATCTGTGTGTGTGTGTGTATTTCTTTTTTCTTTAACCATGGTCAATTATTTGTAGAGATTCCTGTGGTGAAGATGAGAGTATTCTGAACTGCAGCAAGACCTGGAGTTTGGAGACCTAGGTTTATGACTAGTTTCCACTTATTCCCCAAGCCTCATTCTCATCATTTGCAAAATTGAGGAGCTTTGCTCTTGGTAGTCTTGAAAATTAGTAATTTTCAGACTAGAGGTTTGTTTACTAATGTACATTCTATTTTTTTCATTCTTTGCTTTTTTAAAAAAAATTTATTTATTTTTGACTGCCCTGGGTCTTTGTTGCTGTACGGGCTTCTCTGTAGTTGTGGTGAGCAGGGGAAATGGGGGTAACTAGGTGTCATGTCTTTCATTAACCAGCAGGATAACCTGGGCTTGATCGCTTGATGGCTGGATGGGATTTCAAGGGGGATGGGAACTTTTCGAGTTCTTTTGAATCTTAGCAAACTGTCTTAACTTCACTTATGCTGCATTCTACTTATTCAAACAAGTCAAACCCAGATTCAAGGAGTAGAGAAGTAAATTCCACCTTTTGAGAGGCATTGGTGCAAAGTCATGCTGCAAAGTCACATTCACACAGGCAACAAAACCATTGTATTCATTTTTCTGAACTATCTACCACAGCCATTCCTGTTGGCACTGGGTGACCGCAGAGATTGCCACAGTTGCTATGGAATCATAGCATCCTGCAGTAAGAAAACAAGGCATTGTCTTTAGCAACTAAGTGGAACTTTGATTGTTGATTTTTGTTCTTTTTCACCTCAGAAGAAATTTGGGTTGGGTTTTAGAGTTTCAAGTAACAACACAAAAGAGAAAATGAAAAGTATAGGATAAAAATGAAATAGTAGAAAAAGATGAAGTCAGGAGCACTGTTAGTGTAAGAAAGCATGCTTGGAAGTCCTGCATAGTTGCTAGAGGTGGGCATGGTTGGATCTGGGCTCCTAGAAGCCAAGGTACAGAGGAGAACTTCATCACTTGTGTGAACCATGGTGCCCATGGGAGAGAAGAAAGCTAGTATCTGATGTTAAGTCTGAGTC